>NC_089280.1:30702055-31048042 GCF_963678975.1 Dysidea avara
AAACAAGCTACATAATTTGTCATGACCACATCACCCTTACTTGACTTATGCTTTCTGACATACTGAACATGGTACGGTACTGCTCAAATGCTCACAAGAGTGCAAACAATTTTTTAAAAAAACTTGCTAATTAAAGGATGTGACACCTGTTTCGCTCGCGAGTATTCCATCTGAAACGGGATGAATACTTGTGAGCGAAACAGGTGCCACTTCTTTACCATATATACTCTAACATTTTCCTAGCCTTACCTTAGCTTTGGCTTCACGAGTAGACTCTGCTTCAGCTGCCATTGCTCTCTGCAAGTTTGCGGGCAGCCTTACATCCTTACTACATATTACAAAATGTTATGCGCAACACATTTTGTCTTATCCTCAATACTTACACTTCAACTCTCTCCACTTTAACTCCCCATGGATCAGTTGCCACATCCAATGCTTGCTGAAATTAACACACTAAGTTTGAGCAGAATAATTTCATAAACTTTACCTGCATTTGTCCTGAAATGGAGTCACGTTCTGAAAGCATTTCAGCGAGAGTGTGTGCACCCAGAACATTTCGAAGTGTAGTTTGGGCCAGCAACTTTGTAGCTCTTGATGCATCCTTGATGTTGGTGACAGATGTTTTGGGGTCAAAGATCCGATAGTACACCACCGCATCAACTTGTACTGCCACACTATCCTTAGACAAAATCTGCACAGGAATCAAATGTATCCTTCCTCTTTTAAGTGTATCGTGCTTACTTCTTGTGGAGGTACATCAAAAGACACTGTTCTCAAGTCAACAGCCACCAACGAGTCAGTACAAGGAATGATGAAAAATATTCCTGCAGATAGAACATGAAAGTAACATAGTTCAATATATGGAGCATTCGGTTACCTGGGCCTTTGGCATCACCTTCCTCCACCCTACCTAGACGAAATATAACTGCCCTTTGATATTCTGGAATGACCTAAGTGTTCATAAGTGCACATGGCTCATTCCTATAACAAAAACACTATCACCTTTATTGCAAAGAAAAGTGAAAATGGGAAGAACAGTATCATCAGTATAACGGAAAAGAAAACCAACACGCCAGCACAAACGCTAGATGATGTCGACACCTTCACATTTTCGTCATCTCCAATTTGTCTCACAACTGCACAACAGACTCACACATTAAAGAATACACAACACTTTAACTGCGAGACGTACTCTCGGAAGAAACATCGCTGGCTGAGGTAATTCTGGTACGTGAGTCTGTGGCCATCGCGTTTCCCAGTCACACAGTGAGGGCACCGAGGCAGACAGGGCCAAGGCTAGGTCCAAACGTTTCAAAGCAATCCTATGCAGTCAGGGGTTACACCACCCTCGCCAAAATCTCGCACGTGAGATGAAAGATCTTGTGAGTCATGTACTTTGATATGTTCATTTTCATCTAGGAACGAAATCATTAGTTGTGATGTTAGGCAGGGCATGAGCTAGGCCTCTTGTGTGGAAAGAACAAGTAGATGTCGCTCAGAATTGTGAGTTTATAGTAGGGGAGAGGTCTCTTCTTGTTACAATATAATTTATAAACCTGGGATTGATCTATGAAGGCAGTATTCTTTTGTTCTGTTGTGTGTATGTGTTTTTTTTGGGAGAGTACCTTATGTGTTGATGGTTACAGAGAGGTGTTTTTGTACATTATACAAGGGGGTGACATACAGGCACTCACTGTAGGTAGATACGCGACCATGGTATAAGTCAAAGGTCAAGGTCACCAAAGTTGATTTCTTAACCCATAATTGAAATATTGTTGCTAAATCACCAGTCAAAGATTGAATAAAGGCTCTTAGTCACAGGTCAAGGGAAATTTCGGTGGGTCAAGACTTTTACCATGGTTGAAGATCTACCTACGGTGAGTGCCTGTGTGTTACCCCCTTGATTATAGGAATGTCATATATTATGTTGAAACGCATTGATAATGTGTTGAAGCGCAAAATGTATGCGGTTATTCCTATTGATACCATTGTCCTTTGACAATATGCATGTAAAGCACCTTTATATATACAGGCCCGTAGCCAATGGGGTTCTGAAGAGTCGCCCTCTTGGAAAAAAGGTCCACAATTTTAGTATACAAGTCCAGTAGCAAAAGTCCATTAGCTACAGTTTACTAAATACCACTAATAAGTAGCAATATCAAGCTAAATTAAGTGCTCCGAGTAGCTTATTCAGTGCTTGCACGCAAGATCGAGATACTGTAATAGAGCAGTCAACCACTCTATTAGAACAATCACTCTAATAGAACAGTTACAAAACATAGTGAGATCATCTAAACTAGAGCTTTCATTGGCGGGCAAGCCCCCCAGACCCCATGAATAACAACTCCATGCAATGTGTAAAATTAATTCATTGTTTAAGACACTCTTTGTTCTATTCCACTGCCCCTGTAGATCATGAGAGAGTCCCATTCTGATTTACTGTGACATTCCAATAATATATGTTTAGACACATGCATGTACAGACAGTATAGTAGGGACCACAAAGGACCATGAAATAACATCACCCAAAAACCAGCCTCAATTTCCCTAACGACGATGAGGCAGTAAAACTAAGCCCAAGCAAGCTTTCAGATCGACCCGAAACGCTTTCAAGAAGTTGCTACAGAATTTTAAAAATATTTAATTTAATGGAATTTTCTACTGACTAACTGACTTCTCTGATGTCTTCAGACAAGCGTAACTTGATAATGGCTAAGGCTACGGGCTTTATTTTTTCACTGTTCGATGTTACTTCAGCCGACAGGTGCCTTTTGGCATACCGCTGTATGTACAATGCATTCTCCATTGACTTACCAGTGTCCTCCTTTTTGTCCCATTCATCTTTGCTGACAGCAAAAAGTGTCAATTTGGCGATAGCACATGATGGCTTTCCTTCGTAACGGAAATCGTCCGTAGTTTTCATAGTGGCTGTTTTGATTGCAGAGGTGCTTTTCGAACAGTTCTCGATTCGTACTGCTGTGTAATGGGTTGAACACAGCTGACAACAAGGCATAATGGATACTTTACTTTTCAGACGATAATTGATATAACTGGGGCGCATGGCACCATTTCTTTCAGTATGCATGGATTGCAGAGGTGCTTTTCTTACAGTTCTAGATCCGAAATCTGTGTAATGGGTTGAACATAGCTGACAACGAAGCATAATGGATACTTCACTTTTCAGATGATAATTGATATAGCTGGGGTAAGCGGCACCATTTCAGATGTGGTATGCGTGAGTGCACCAGTCATAATAATAATATTTATACAAAAAGTTAACAAATAAGTACACAGACAAAATTGGAATTTTCAACTACAGTAGGGATCATAGCGTATCGACAAGAGTTCATGATAATACAAAGGGAGGGAGAGTATCCAACGTTCAATTGCTCCTTCAAAATGCACTGCATTATAATATTATGCAATAGTGATCATCACCAAAACGTGTTTCCTTGCTCAAAGGGCTATAAGCACAAAATATTGTAGTGCTGAAATTTGACTATTGGCATGAGACTATTGGATTCGTTAACACACTATTCGAATAATCATTAGCACTTTGTTCAGATGGAAAAGCCAGACTTGAAACTTAATATTAATGAAATGATGTATGTATCTATGCTGTAAAAATTGCATTTTAGAAAAAAATAAAAATGGCTCTTAGGTTTTATTCAATAGAAGTATAAGTTTAAAGAATAATCGAATATTCGGTTGTTTTGTTCACGACTATTCGAATAGTAATATTTGCTATTTGTTTCAGCACTACAATATTGCTGTTAAAGATGTGCTTTACGTAGACGCAATTAATTTTATTTTTCAGTACGTTAGAAAAGATGTGGAGAACCTTGGAAGACGCTGATATTCTCTCGATGAAGAACAGGACAGTGAAGACAGTTTTAGCACAGACACCAGCAAGAAAGTGAAGAATACTACCAATGACCCAGTCGGTGAAAGGGACACCAACAATTCAGTGTAAGCAACCACCAGGACGAAACTTGCACGGGAGAACAAAGTGGGTGGTTTCTCATAAGATATCATGATCCACAAGCTTGTCCACAAGCACTGCTGACAACACAACTGGCAGAACTCTAATCCAACCACTAGAAGGCTTCGTTTAATTCGCCACCACACACAAGAAGATTATGAAGGAAACAGAAACAGTGGCTAAATAACATGCCCTATGAACAAGTGCAGTGGGTAATACCAAACACTTTTAAGTAATTGCAGGTCTTCTCTTTGATATATCAATGCCTATCAACACTTATCAACGGTTCTTTTGCGGCGAAGCCTTGTGCTGCAGTTTACTGAAATTATACTAAAATATTCGGATATGATGCAACTATGATGTAACATTAAAATGCAGTGTGTTTTTAAAGTTCAATGCAGGCATTGGATACTCTCCCTCCCTTTATATTATATTGAACTCTTGATATTAATAAAAAGTACTGAAACAAGCTGGAGTAGTGCATGATATTAAATCACAGTAAAACAATAATAAGTGTTATATCCCTACTGTGCCCAAGATACCATAATGGAAATGCACAGTAGGGATCAATACTTCTCATCTCCCATTTCATAAAACATTTGAGATACTCTAATAGAGCAGTCAGGTAACTGTTCTAATGGAGCAAATAAAGTTAAGATTAAAAGACATCTGTCTGTTCCTTTTTAAGGCTTGTTTTTTATTAAGTTAATTCCCAGGGTTACTAGCACCCTTTGCTATCACTCCCATATACCACTGAGATGGTAAAGTGCTAGGCATATACTGAATCAACCTGAGAGTGAAGTTATTGTTATTAACACTTTACAGTGACAGTACTGAAGGTCTGACAGCAACATGTGCTGCAGCCTTTGGATTATGTAACCTAACAGGAACTGAAGACTTTAAATGATTGCTAACAATAAAGTGAAACAGCTCCTGCTCATTGATTGTTAGCTAGTGCAAGGTCAAATACTCCTAGTGAAAGTGGGAAGAACACATAATATTTGTGAGTAGGACAGGCAAATTGCCGATGTATTCATCCTTTTGATTGTCTTGTGTGTTGTTGTATTACAGTAGGTGAATTTTTCACAATTTTTTATATGCTTTGTGTTTAGACTCTTTTCCTGCACACAGGGGCAGAGAGGGGGGGGGGGGGGGGGGGCAGGGGAGGCTGTAGCCCCCCTAAAATTATCTATAGCTGTCATAGAGAGCCTCAATAGTATTAATAATTTGAGATACTCTAATAGAGCAATCAAGATCAAAATACTCTAATAGAGCAGTCACAGTATTCTTCAAAAGGAGCAGTGTAGCAAGCTATTTTATAAATAAAGGAGATATAGTTGGTGGAGTTTTTTTATTGGTCTTTGACTTACAGCTAGGCCATGGAATCACCAGGCTAGACTGTAGAACAATTCCAGAGTGGAACCCCCTCTTAGAAAGTCTGGATCCGTCCCTGCATGTCATTCCCCCCCCCCCCCCCCCCCCTAAACAAAGGTGTCTCCTTCACCCCTGCCTGCACACTTACACTATCCAGAATATTTGTACCTGTGTTTAATCAATATACATGTAAGTTCACTGGCATTCAGTACAACCATGAACTATACAGTTATTAAGGATAGATGTTTCAACTTGGTGTTGTAGTTGAGGTGCATGTGCAATGTGTACTTTTTAAATTTGTCAAAATGTTTCAAGAAACATAATATCTAAACCAAAACAGCCAAGCTGTAAAAACAGTGTGCGGCCCTTGGAAAGGCAGGGTTAATAAAGTTGGGCGGTGGCCAAGAAATGCCAATCATTTGTCAAAAATGATTTGCATTAACATCATTGCAACCATTTATTGGCCACCACCTTTGATTTCACAGCTTCTTTTCACCCTGTGGGCTGCTTACATCATGGCTGTTTTGGTTTAGATATCATTTCTTTTTGTTATTGTAAGCCTCAAAGCTGGGTTTGAGGCTTTCTTTTTACTGTTCTTTTCTCTTTACTATACAGGAAATGAGGAACAGTGAACATATATGTCTATTATCTATTTTAGCATGTATTTTTGCTGTTTGTATTTAAAATAAATTTTGAAGTATAAAATTATAGAAATAAATGACGTTAACTGAATGCACTACAGTGTGACTTGCAAAGCAGCTGAATGATCCACAGGATTACGTAGTGACCTCGACTCTCTCTACAAAGAAACTTTAAATGAACTTAAAATGTCTACAGAGAGACCTACAGAGTGACTTATATTGTAGCTGAACTTTCTACAGAGTAACTTGTAATTTAGCTGTACTTTCTCTGGCATTGACTTGTAATACTTTCTATGGGTTCTTTGCAACTTTGCTGAACTCTCTACATGCAGTACATGGGAACTTGAAACATAGATGAATTCTCTACAGAGTGACTTGTAACTTATCTGAACAATCTAACATGGTGACTTGTAGTGTAGCTAAACTTTCTCATAATAGCTGAATCATTAAACTTTGTAGCTGGACTATAAACAGGGTGACTTAACAGAGCTGAATTCTCTACAAGGCAACTTGTAACATAGTTGAACATTAGCTGACTGCTCTATTAAGGCAACTGCACTAATATATTAGAGTATCTTGATTGCTACATGTAGTTGGTTTTGTAGTATAACTTAGTTCTGGTTCTCTAAACTATAAATCCATCTGTAAACCAACTTTCAGTTCATTCCTCTGAGCGGTTTTGTATGAAAAGTAATCATTTTTAATAGCAAATCTCAATCATGTGATCTCTACACACAGTTGGCTTTTTTGCTATATCTTCTTGGTTTTTATTCTAAACCACGAAAAATTTGAGGTTCAGTAGTTAACCTATCCACATACTGATTTTTGCTTGCTATATAAGCGGTTTGCCCTGACAAAACTGAACATTTTTTTGTGTGTGAATAACTCTAAGACCTTAAATTGTATTTCCAACCAAACTTGATACCACGATTTGCCTTTAAACCTACCTCAAATTTCAAGGCAATCAAACAATGGTTATGTGATTTATAGCAGGTTTGTAAGTGCATGTCTGAAAAAACAAAAAAATGAAAAAAAAATTATGCCAATTTTTTTGCAGTCAAAAATCTCGGAAATGCTTGAGGAAAACTTGGTATGTGGATTACTGAAGGTGGAGGACATTTCTACGGCAAAAATTCATTTTTCACAGAGAAACGCATGCATAAAATTTGCATTATTGTTCTTCCTGTCTGTAACATACTGGTGTGGCATGCCAGCTTTTTGGGCTGCACAACACACTACACTACCGTGTGTTTTGATAAAAATGGATCTAGTACCCCACAGGATCAGACATACAATGAGCGATCATATACAAAAGTGCACAGTATAGCTAGCTGTAAGTTCTATTGGAATGTTTTTGACTATAGAATTTTGTGGTTAAACAATAAAAATTGGCTGCTCTAAAATCTTTGCTCCTTCTGAAAGTTAATAGTTAACTAGGGATATTGTAAGTCTATAGAGTGCTTATTGCAATAATGTTGTTAAACATTGTTCACTATGTACTTTTTTTGTCTAAGTTTGTTTTTTTTGGTTCACCGGTGGCAATATCAATGGCCTAATTATATTAAGGTGGTTGACTGCTCTATTAGGGTAGATTTATGTGGCTTCAACAAATCGTATCTATAAATCAGTAATCAGTGGTATGTTGCGAGACCACTGATTACTGATTTTAAATCTGGCTTAGTCTTCTGACATTGTAGAATCAACTAAATGTTGCCCTGAGTTTAAAAAAAATATGTTGTTTTGTCAGAAAAGTGAGCCAATTTTAAGGTTTTCACTAACCGTCATACAGGTCCCTAATCAGATAACAATTAAATAAACCTGGTCAGTGATAGAGATTAATCGACTAGAAACCTGAATCATCACTAGTAGGTGATCAATTTTGCCTATATCCCCAAATGTAAAATTTCTGTACATGATGAGCCATCTGTGATCAGAAATTTTTGGCTCTTGAAAGGTAACTGGAATAGACAGGTTTCACTGTATTGTGAATTCTACAATGTTTTTAGCTGAAAGAACTAATATTAAGTGTGCAGCATGTCTTTTAACAAGTGATTGTTTAATTAGAGTATATTAATTATGAAAGTAAGAGATGATGTAAGTACAATATTGGTAAACAAATCATCATTGCAAATCATTACCAGCTAACATGTTTTCTAACGAAGATGACAAAATTGATGTTGTCATAATGAGAAAAGCATATTCATTTATGCTTGAGTGGACACAAGACGTGACGTGCTCATGTACCCTCAAAGGCCTACCTGTATGACTTGTTGTGTATAGACACCTGCCAAATGCTATGACATTCATGGTTGAACTTGTAAGAGAAGCTTACTTTTGTGTATATCATTTGCTCTGCACCGCTGTAATGCTATCATTATTATAGCCACTTGATATGTACTAGGTGTGATAGTGTATGTAGTCAGCATGTCTATAGAATGTTGTGTGAAGAAAGAGCTGGTCACTATGGTATTGTTAACTCCTGTTAGTACCCTATGCCACCACATAGTTGTGGTTCCTGCAACTTTCCTGGTATGAAAATATTTCCTTATGTTGCTATGTAAATTTTACCTTGAAGTGTATAGTAAATAGTTCAAGTCATAAAGTGATTGTTGTGATGTACTCTCATGCATGCTGTGAGTGTCATCATGCAGACTTGGGTGAGAATTTGCAGTCACATGTTAAAAGTTGTCACGGTTTGTTGTCATTTAGGCTGCGGTCTGTTTAAAGGTGATTTTTTTTGGCAAGCATATAGCCACACAACATAGCTACCAGCTATATGGTCCAGCTGAAATTTTGCGTAAAACCAAATGAGCCTATGAGGAAACATCCCACAAGTTCATAATATGTGGGTTATATCCGTACAATACCATAATGGAAATGCACAGTAGGGATATAACACTTCTTATTATTTTACTGTGATTTAATATCATGCACTACTCCAACTTGTTTCAGTACTTTTTATCGATGTGCTATGGTCCCTACTCTAGTTGAAAATTCCAAATTATTTTGTTTGTTAACTTCTTTTGTAAATAATATTATGACTGGTAAACCCATGCATAACACAAAAGAATTGGTACAGCGTGCCCCAGCTACATGTATATCAATTATCGTCTGAAAAGTGAAGTATTCATTACGCTGCATTGTCAGCTACTGTATGTTAGACCCGTTACACAGCATTACAAATCAAGAACTGTTCGAAAAACACCTCTGCAATCCACACATACCACATCAAAAGAAAGAAATGGGTGCACCCCAGTTACATCAATTATTGTCTGAAAAGTGAAGTATCCATTACGCTTTGTTGTCAGCTATGTTCAACCTGTTACACAGTGGTACGAATTGAGAACTGTTCAAAAAGCACCTCTGCAATCAAAGTAGCTACAAGTATGAAAAATATGGACAATTTCCATTACGAAGGAAAGCCATCACGTGCTACCACCAAATTGACACTTTTCGCTGTCAACAAAGATGAATGATGAGACACAAAGGAGGACACTGGTGAGTCCATGAAGAATGCATTGTACATACTGCGGTATGCCAAACGGCACCTCTCAGGCTGAAGCAACGCCGAATAGTGAAAAATCAAGCCTGTAGCCGTAGCTGTTATTGAGTTACGCTTGTCTGAAGGCATCAGTCAGTCAGTTACTCAGTCAGTCAGTAGAAAATTCTGTTTAACATTAAAAAAAAATCCATTTAATAATTAAAAAAATATATTCCGTAGCAACTTGTGTTTGTCTGAAGGCATCAGTCAGTCAGTCAGTTAGTCAGTCAGTAGAAAATTCCGTTTAATAATTTTTAAAAAATCTGTAGCAACTTGTTTAAAGTGTTTCAGGTCATCCTGAAGACTTGCTTGGGCTTAGTTTTACCAATACTGCCTCATTGTCATCAGGGAAAAGCGAGGCTGGTTTTTGGGTGATGTTTTTCATGGGCCACACCTACTCCCTATTGTATAGTACAATACTGTTGTACTGTATGATAAAAATATAATGTAATAAAGCCAGCAGCCACAATCATAAACAATGCAAAATTCTGTAATGTTGTCACCACATACAAAGCTGTTAATTAATCTGTCAGGTGCTCTAGCTCCTTTTGCAGCAATTACCTAATAATAAAAGCAGTGAAAAAAAACATGACCATGGTAAACTCTTTGGCTTCTCTTGCTTGGCAACCACAAGTATTTGAAACTCTGCTGGTATTGGACATTTCTGCTACAAAGAAACAGCGTGCACTACAGCACAAATATGGGAACAATATACTAACATTTCCACACGTTCTACTTTCACTCCCCATACATCAGTAGCTTTGTCAAGAATTTCCTAAAATAATACCTCAAACAAGCACCCAAGCACATATGATAAAAACATACACCCTTTTCATTGCTGATAGCTTCACGATCAGATAACAACTCAGCAAGGTTCTTAGTGCCCAAATTGCTCCCATAAAGAAAAATGTTAGTAACATCCCGAAACAACTAATCCCAGGCAGGTCGCCATCTACATACATGACACACAAACATAACACAGTGTGTTCCATCACTTGTAATCCAACTGGTAGCACCACCTCACTTTTACCTTCTAACGGTTGCGTCTGTGTCCGGGCAGGCCTGATCTTGTGCTAGTTTCATTGTGCTTTTAGAACTCTCTGTGACTAATACTGAACTTCACCTTTTGGCTGCAAGGAGCCATAAAGAAGATTGCTATGGTTCATTTCTGCTAGACCTGGATTTTCGGTTGATCTTGTGACAAGTTGGCTGTCTAGGCCATTTCATGCCAGTGACCGTTCGGCGTGAAAGGAGTTTTTTTGCTAAGCTCTATCTCTGCCATTCCTGGTAATTGGAATATAATCGCTGGAATATAATCATTAGTCCAGTTTGTACCCTTTGTCACTCTACTCAGCAACCATGTTTTAACTGGTGTTCCATTGCAAGGGAGATACACTAGGCATCACAATTCCATTTTGCAGGTTTTGTTCAGAACTTTATAATGAAATTACCACCTTGTTATAAACTTTATGCTAATCTTCCTGTCTACCAGACTATTGGTAGTCCCCCAAGTACTCATATCACATCTACTCAAAGTACAAGACTTAACAATGTGTGCCATCTACCAAAGAGTACAATATGTTGTATACTTCGACAGGTAGCTCGTGTTGCCATCTCCTGTTCATACAGGATATTTAATGTTCTGGCTTTAGCATCATGGGATGTAGTCGATCTGTTGAATAATTATTTAGTCTTATAAGTAGCTACAATTTTATTTCTTTTTTTCTTGCCAGGGCGTCCAGTAGTTTTACTTTTTTAATAAATTGGTAACCCTGGGACTAGACTCCTGACCCCTTGTAATTGTATTGTACAAGTAATTGTCAAATTATGACGTTATCATCACTTTCCATATCCCCAACCTGGGAATTAGCTTTCACTTTATGAGGAAGTCGAAGAGGAGGCGTAATTACCGACATTCTTCTACGTAGATTTCCGTTACATCCAACATGTGACCTGCTCGAGTTCTCATCTAAGTTCTCACATTGCAGTTGACTGTAATTGTGAAATCAAGGTTGATGGGTATACTATAAAAGGGATAGCATTAGTCAACTTTTGAAGTCGAAAGGAAAGCAATCTTTTGTAGGGAAGGGGTCTCTGCATGATGGCTCAAGGCAGCACACTTGAGGCATAGATTTATGAACCTACAGTACATGGGGTTCGTTAACCTATGAAGTCAGTGTTCTTTGGTTTGTTGTGTGTATGTGCTTTTTGGAGAGTACCTATGTATCTATGGTTACAGAGACTTGATAACGTGTGAAGAACCAAAGTGCATGCAGTTACATACCTGTATATGTAGTGTATAATGACCTTCAGTCTCTTCCAGCTATGTTGAGCACTATTGTGACTCTGAAAATATTACCCAGTGTATCTGTATCAAAATTTAAAATAATTTGGCTATCCTTGATTTTCTTTTTCCTTTCTGGAGATTTGAACTTTTGACACATGCATGCATCGTCACTTATGTAAGTATCTTGGTCACAGGCTATCTTTGCTGCTTGGTAAATGTATATGTTCTAAAGAGGTTGTACACGTCACACTTGCAGTGAAGTATTAGTAAACATTATATACCATGTATGTATCTCTGTCAGTGGATAATAACTTGCATTTGCTCAAAGCACTGTCTGTTCTTTTTGTGTCACAATTAATACCAAACATTAGTAACTAAGGTGTTCACATGTAATATATTTTTATTAATAAGTTATAGCCAAACATGATGTAGCCAGATAAGATTTAGTGTGCCAGTGGTGGATTTAGATGGATTTAGATGGATTTCTGTGGTTTCAGTCAAAACCCAGTTTTATCAGTATAGAACTTGAGCTATACATAGTAATTCAGAAATAATTATGTTCATACTGATGGCCCCACACTAAGGCATACCATCAGTACAAACTTAGAATTGACAGTGTAGCTATTTATTGCTGAGTTGATGATTTACAACCACAGTGATACCATTGTCCTTTAACAGTGTACATATAATTGTACTTACCTAACATCCTTGTAGCTATTACACTTCAGAGGCCGTTTACTTTTCATCTCCCATTTCATAAAAACGGTTGAGATACTCTAATAGAGCAGTCAGGTAACTACTACTCTGGTGGAGCAAAACATCTTTTTCCATATATGGATAGATCAAACCATTGAATTTTTTTGCAATCTGTACCCCTGTGCATAAAAGCCATCTGACTATCTGTCATGCTGCTTACTCGCCAGTTCCTGTACATATCAACATGTTTCATGCTCAAAACACTCATTATCTGCCTGCTACAAATTATTATCATGAGTTCACACGTATACATGTACAATACTACAATTGTCTTATAACAGTTACATACAACTCTCTATTGTATAACTTACCTGCATGTTCAGATCATTGCAGAAGGCAGCCTCATCATGTGTTTTTTTTTAAAGTGATATCACACCATGCGTGGTACATAGCTACATGTATGATACTGATGTTTAATGGAGAATTCTCATTACATTCCCAAACATTAACTTATTTAAGCAACATATTAATTTAGCTAAGTAATTTATTTAATTTTAGTGTGTTCGTTGTACTATATACTCCATATGGAGGCTTCTGTACAGTAAAAAATGCGAAAATACAAATACATTAATTTAGTCACATGAGTAGGAAAGGTACCACAATGAAATAAAAAATTTAATGACAAGGCCTCTTATAAATTATTGTCTTGGGAAATTTCCTCACTTTGCATTGTAAGTATTTGTAACAATACTTTTAAATATCCTTTTTTATAATAGTAGATCTGTAAATACTTGCATGTGATACTATCCAGGAAATGAAAAGTTTGTCCTTCAAAAATGTTTATCTATTCAGTAAAGGTGTTAGTTTACTTACTGCTATTACCAAACATTTTTCCATCTTACACTATTAGAAGTATAAAGTTAATAAGGATAGTATCTTTCAACTTGGTTTGTCAATCCACAGAAGTTGCAGATAAGTCTGACAGCCTGCAGGGGTGAAGAGCACCATGTACAAAAGGTAACAAGTAACAGAACACCAAGAGTTCATAATATATATACTGAGGAGAGTATCCTACTCTCGTGTACCCCTGTAGAAGGGCGTATCGTGAAGTTATGACGTAGCACTTCTGGGTTCGCCTGTTTTTCTTGTATAATTAATGATGTCATTAGTTGAACATGATATTGATTGAACATGTGCCTAACAACATCGCTAGCAACCAAATTAACTCCAGCTCTAAGTGTTTCTCACCAAACCACAATCGTTCCTTCATGGGTTAAGACCGCTTCATAGGCATTTCTTGCTAGGCCATTCGCAAATACAGCTATCCTGAGCATTGCGAGTGTGAAATGGTGCTAGCGATTCTTGCACTTTTATGGCTACTCGTACGTCACAAACCACACCACCTTGTTGTTATGTCATAACTTCACAATTCACCCTTCTACAGGGGTATATGAGAGTAGGATACTTTCCTCAGTATATATAATATGAACTCTTGGTAGCTAACACACATAACTGTAGTCATTATAGATACTCCTGTAGATCCTGCATGTATGTGTAATATGATTTGGTGTGGACACATGCAGCGTCTACCTGACTAAGCTTACACACTATCCACCGACTAACTATTTTAAACAGCTGCAATGCGTGTTTCAAAAAATAATAAATTTTTATATGTGTAGCAGGGCAACAGACATTGTTATGGAACAATGTATTCTTAGAATAGTAAACAATCCATTACTTAATGCAATAGTTTTACTACATTAGAATAAGTATTTTATTATGGTGGCTGAGTGCTCTATATTAATGTGGCTTCAAACATTTGGCTAAAACAGAATATTTTATATCTGTAAATCAGTAATAAGTACCAATACAGTAGGACAAAGTGGTATAGGTAGGTGCATGAGTGACGGGAGACAAGGAATTAATAAATGTTGCCCTAATTATTAAGAATACCGTAGTTTAGAGCCAAAATTTTCTGATCACAGATGGTTCGTTATGTACAGAAAATTTACATTTGGGGATATTTATAATGACCATGTGATGACCTTATCATAAAGTGACTCGATTAGAAAGGTTTCATTGTACTAATAATATGCATTACCTGTCTGCAATACAATTATTGTTATGTCTCTTGTCATGTACTTCACAGGCCACAGGACCACCGAGTCCTGCAGACCTTCAACTCTTGTGCTGTAAATCCTTAATAAAATTAATACATAAATAAATAAGGTCACCTGAATGTCATTATAACAATCCACAACTGTACGTATGCATGGTATGAGATCAGAAAATGATGGCTCTATAAGGTGATTGGAATAGACAAGTTTCAACAATGTTTTTAGCTGAAACAACATGTTATATATTGTAGAGATAAAGGTTATCATGGCTGTGTATAGAAAAGTCTGACTACATAATGGTTGTTGTGTAATGTGATAATCACCAATTAACTATCCATTAGAAGCCTCACATGTGTGATTCAGTAAACAGATTGTTGGTGTGTAGCAGATGTTGGAGTCAGTTAGCAAATGACTATTCTATTACAGTAAGCACCACAATGAGGCAAGACATATATTATTACCTATTTCTGCCAATTTGGCACTTGGGACGTGCATGCACTGATCGTGCAGAAAATTCTTTAGAGTGGTGTAGTAAATATGGTGAGAGGAGTCTCATGACATAATCCACAGGGCATGCACCATCTGGATACCAGCTAAGGTATAAGAGATATATATGACTAGAATTGTGGCCTACAAAAAAGCCAGCTATACAGTAGCCACAAAGATTTAAGTTACAGGTGTATTCTGAAGTGTATGATAGAGGCCTGTTGTGGTAATATTTTAATCTAAGGTATACAACTGATGATTTTTGAATTGTTTTAATTGTGTTATTAAAGGAGTGGTGAAGTTGTTATCACCCAATAAAACTTATTATCAAAACTCAGTTAATCTGCAATTAAGCTCATTACTAAATTATCAACTCACCTACATCAATGTTTGGGGGAGTGCCTACCATGCCTATGGTAAGTATGCAGGTAGTTTGGAGATGATATAAGAAATTATGTTAGTATAATATTGGTAACCAAATCATCATTACAAGTTATCAATTTTGATTAAATTTTTGATTGCCAGTTGACATATTTTCTAGCCAATACTATTGGTGATAATTATGTTGTCACAGTGAAAATTATTCAGTTATGTCACCACGCATCCATTTATTCAATAAATGCATGATCTCGGTAATATGAATCTGTTATCAGGTGACAGTTTGTTGTCACTTTAATGGTATAATAGTATCACCACTTTCTCTAAATCTTGTATCATTATTTTAACTGATGTCTTGTATGATGACCACACTAGGTGTTCCACCAAGATATTCGTTAGCCTGTTATATAAACATTAAGTCAGTTGTGGCTGCACAGTCTACACAGCTGTACACACAAAGTGTTATTAATATAATATTGGGTCAATTATTTGTGTGCACACACTTAATTATTGAAGTGTAGGTAGATCTGTAATTATGTTAGTTTTAATATTAGGTGATGCGTGTGACAAACATCGTAACAGTCTGTTGTCGAATAACGTTGTCTTTTACCATATGTTCAATATCTGTTCTTATGACCACGTAGTAATTAATTGTAATGACAGGTAACATAGAGTTGTATCCCACTTTGTGGGTGAATGAGTGAGCAGTGTAGTTGTGCGTGAAACATAATTATTATTAGTATACATGTCTGTATAGGTTGATTACACTGTACATTATTAACTCATTGTGTTGTAATGATTGTCATGTAGCTATCATCTACATACAGTAATAGTTGCAGAAGCCCAGTACATTAAAGGATACACGTTGTGTTGTATCAACACCTTAGTCAGAAATCAAAAGGCTTCATCTCATATCAATGTCAACAATATGATTTTGGCAAGGAAAAGAATCAACAAATTTGAACAGATTGTATTTGGTTGAGAAGATGGCTGGTGTTAGTATGTAAAAGACTGCTGATTTACTCCTGAAAATCACTTCGACGAAGTATAAACACTACCAAAAGTGTACAATGTTAAAAATTAAGATGAAGATAGTCAATCCGCACCTTCCATACTATGACATATATGCTATGTGCATATTAGCTGTGTTTTATGTAAAATTACTCCTACACGATACAAGATGACTTATAAAGCTGATGCAATCTGATCAATGGTTGACAGATTTATTAGCATACTTTATTAAGGAGTGTTAATATGCCAATGCAGAGATTTGAGTCGAGGCTAGCTATATTAGTGCAATTCCATTTTTGGTGTGTGTCGTGTAGCTATAGTTCACTTCGTTATAGTGACCACAGCAAGTAGGTCCCAAACATAGCTAAGGTGTACTTCATGATCTCATTAATAAGACCACCTCATTATAGTGACCATGTCAATAATGAAAAGTTTGTGAATTATGACTGTTGTCATAAATTCAAACATTAAGTCCCTAGTACCAATAGCCGATAATATTGTACTAGATTCATTAACACATGCTCATAAGCTACCATTTATATGATTTGAAAATTATCTTGGTGACAGGGAATTGTCTTGTATCCACTACACTTCCATATGTATTCAATTTGTAGCAACACTATAATAGAGTAGATTCCAGAACAAGCACACTGGTACAGACATCAGTTGGGATAGAAGTCATATTGTGTTTTGAACACTTAGTTGGACTATTTGTCAGCTGACAGCATATCCCATGCCATATGTGTGAGTATATCAGCTATGTGGAAGCCAGAGGTTGAGTTGTTAACATGACAGAGTGTCTGGATGTCTTCCATCATTATTAACACTGTCTTGTAGTGAATAAAAGTATTGATTGCTTACAACATATTGATCTTAATGGTTTCTCCTTTCTTTTGTCTTTTAGGATTTCATGTTCATTGATTACAACACATAACCCACTACTTTTCTCTCTGTGTGTGGGTGGGAACTTTTCCTGTTCACACACAAAAGAAAAGTAGTGGTCTGGTACAACATAGGTGAATAAATGATCATAAAATTTTTTGGAAAGTTTTATTGTTTATAAAGGTTTATTATTTAATTTGTTGCTGCAAGAAGATGTTGATTTCTATCAGGTCTTTGAAGGATGGAATTTTTTGTGGACATGATATTGCCAAGGATTCTGTTTTTGTGTTGTATATGATTTGATACTATAGGATTGTACACATACACGTATGATGTGAATCTTGTAAAGCTAGTATTCATGGGCAGAAATTTCATGGATTTAGTCACGCCATCAAGAAATCCAACTATGAAAATTAAAGCTGTGTTTTTTAGAGAACAAATTCTTTTGATAAAATGCACCTTTAGGAAGCTCTTTGTTCTTTGTTTATATCCAAGAGTTCATAATATAAAATAGTCACTATGAACTCATGGTAAAGCCTATATGAATTGATTTGTAGTGAAATGGTTTTGCTTGTTTAGCTAACAACATGGAAATTCACAGGAAACTTTAGTGGTCACTGAGACGGTTACACTTATTTGCTATTGTGGTAAACTTTAGGAGGAAATGTGAAATATTCCTCATTAGCTAAACCCCACATGCTTACATCCTTAATCTATTTGCTATCATACTAGAGTTGATCACTGATGATAGTATCATATTTTATGTTTGATTTGATTGAGCTAGATATGAAGTGCCATACCTGAACTTTTAAGACAAATGATCTATTAAATTGGAAAAAGCAAATACCTAGGTAGAGATGCACCCTCAAGGCCTACCTGACTTGCTGCGTATAGACCACCTACCATGTATACAGTGAATACTATTCTTCATCAATGTTTGGAATAGTGCAGACTGAGAAACAGTTATTGTTCAGAAATGTGTTGCTGTGTTTTCAACCAAACGTTGAACCTGTAAGAAGAGAAGCTTACTTTTGTGTATATGGCTTTGCTCTGCACCAATGAGCTACTTGATACTGTTATGTACTAGGTGTGCATAGGGTATCTGCTACTGGTCAGCATGTCTACAGGGCAAGTTATAAAATATTCATATGTAAAAAGAGCAGGTCACTATAATAGTATCATTCACTCCTGTCGGTAACATATACCACCACTCCCCTGCAGCTATGCTAGGTTCCTGTGACTTTCTCGGCATGAAAACTTTTCCATGGAAAGATATGTAACTTTTTCCTTGAAGTGTTAAGTAGTTCACTCATAAAGCGACTGTTATAGTGTCCACTCATGCATGCGTACCATCATACACACTTGGGTGATTTCAGGAGGAGCTGACACAGCACTTGGTCACAAAATCAGTATAATATATTATGTTTGTTTTGACTACACCCAGCGTGATCTATTAAACCAACCTGAGGTCAACTGAGCCGGAAGTAATTGAAACCTTACCAATTACGGCTATACGTAATTCGGTGCACGTGATTCCATAGCATCGTAATCATTGAAGGTACAAATACATTGAACTTTTAGTGATGGAAAGTTTATAGTTTATACACGTATATCAAGTATGGATTGCAACGTAATTTGGAAGCAACTATGGAGTCTGTTCGTGCTAACTTCAGCGATGCTATATGGTAAGTTTCGTAGCTAGCTATGTCTGACCCGCCTACTGGCTTTACTTTCACATCTCGCGTGCCTGCCTTATTGTTGAGCTCAAGAATTATGCTATACGTAGCCATATGCCGAAATATGGATCGATCGTATTAGCCACTAGCTATTAGGTTGTTCTGTAAAGAATTACGTATCTAGCTATATTGAGGCTTCGTGGAGCATTGAAGCTTGATTGAGTTAACTATAAATCTTGAATGAAGTTTAGTGTGTAGTATATGGCTTTACGAAACTACGTGTATGGCTGCAGTGCTGGGATCTGTGCTATAGTAAACTCTTTCGTATAGTTTATATGCACAGTAATACACAAGCACACGAGTCGATTAGTTGTATGTGGAAGTGTGTGAACATGTGATCATGTTGGTTGTCTTCAAATTGACACCCTCTGGTGACATGTGGAGGAGATGTGACACGCCATGACTATAATTATCATGCTATATATGTAGAACACCAATAGAGATGTTTGGTGTATTTTATTATTAACACTTTACAGTGACCAGCACTGAAGGTCTACAGCAACATGCGCTGCAGCCTTAGGATTACCTAACCTAATTTCAAGGACTTAGACTTAATGACTTATAGCTGGAAAGCCTAACAGAAAAGTATATGGACATATTGGTTGCCATTAACAATCTTCAAGTGTTCTATGCCACATTCACTCTGTAGCTAGCTATATTTAACTATGAAACCCAAAGCTTAGCTATAGTACATCTAGTACAGTAGAAAAGCCAAGACAGTTATATGTATTCTGGTAATAATACCTGTGAAATGTATAGCTTCTTGCAAATGTATCTATTCCTCAGAAAGTGATTAGGTAACATTGTTGTATAGGAAGTGTTTGTTTTTCTTACCATTAGAATTGATATTGAACTGACACACATGATAAAAATGGTTGAGTGCTCATCTGCTTTTATGATGGTATTGTACAAAATTTTGTGAAGCCAAGTATTTAGTGATTTAGTGGTTTCAGGTGTATAATTTGTTGAAACAACTAGTTGTAAATCCACCATTGTGTGTAGAACCATCCTCCAGACTGTTTTCTCTACTTATAGATTAGATTATATTTGCCTTCTTCAAAGGGTCTGATGTACTGTTTTGACTGACCAATTAGCTGTGTTGATTGGCGTTGAAAGAGCTACACAAGATGTGAACTATTGGTGCCATCCTATGATAGTAGTACAGTTGGTATTAGATACATGGTCACAATTCCCTCACGTAACACTTATCAAACTCTAGTGGAGTGTGTCTGAGGTCCGGTAATAACTTTGCAAATTGAAAAAAATAAAGACTTGTAGAATTGCTGGAATATTTTAGTAGTCACATTTCAAACGTCAATTCTTTCTCATCATATTAGCATGTCAATATCCAGTAGTATATTATGGGGAAAAATCAGCCAAGTCTTGTCAAATCTGCACTAGCTAAAGTTTTAACTGGAGCCTGGAGATTACTTTTGTAACTTTGCAAAATTTTGTAAGCTAAATTTGCTACTTGGTATTCAATAACATTCAGTATGCTGACAAAATTTGGTGATCTTTCAGACAATGGTATATAGCAATTGAGTAAGCCTTTTGGGTAGAATCTCTAAATGTTGTCTGTTGGTAGCAATGTAGGGTATATACTGGATGAAGGACAGTTCAATGCCATCCGCTGTGGTCACCAGTAGACTAGAAGTTGAATACATGGCAGTACATTCATATGGGTTTGACTGCTGGAATGTTCCATGTGAAATGTGATACTGTCAACAACAATGTGTGAATAAATGGCACAGGGAATTTAGTGACAAGCTATTATTGTATAAGGCTTCCTGTGTAGCTAAGTGCTTGTTTTTGCAACAATCACAGCAGTGAGCCACATCAAATGATCATAATGTATCCCTTGTAATGGATCTAAAATTGACCTACTCTTTCTAAAGTGTATACTGAATAGTAGTAACTTTGGTGGTACAAAATGTTGGCAAATTGTCTTTAATTTGCCAAACTTTTCCCTGCCAAAGTATATTTCCAGTTGTTGTTATATTTATGCAATATGTGGTGACATGTGACCAAGCACAATTTTTTTAGCCAATCGGATTTTACCAAAAGTGCCAAAGTATCATAGTAACAATTAAGTGGTAATTGTATAATCTATTCTGTAGGACTGACAGCTGTAGACGCACAGTGTCTTGGTGTTGAATTGGTAGTGGATGGCCAAGTATATAATGAAGATGTATTGTACAAGCCGATTGGACAGAATGGTGTTTTTATAACATGCCAAAACTGTGATGATACTCTTCACAGGCCAATTTGGCATATGCCAGGTGGAACACAGGTACCATCATGCAACACAAGTGATGTTGCTGTGTGTTTTGATTGGCCAAAAGATACTTCCCGTGATCTTATATTTTCGGGATTTGAGGAATCATCAGTTGGAGTATATGAATGTAGGATTGCTTCAATTATACAATTTCCCAAGTCTATCAACATAACTGTGCTAGGTTGGTGGGTGTATAGATGACATAATACATCCTCTATACTACATACTGAAACTTGATGTAATTCAATTTCATACTGTGACTGTAGTCAGCATGTTACTGGTCAGCTTTCATGTTGTTGTTTTTTTTAATGCCAAATTGGAGGCTCTACATAAATTTAATGTTTCCAATATAATATTGTTAAACTTTATTTTTCAGATCCCCCAAATATTACAAGATCTCCTAAAAGCAAGATGGTAGCATTTCCCAATACACAAGTCACTCTTAGTTGTGAAGCAGTTTCTATGGATGGATCTGTACAGTATCATTGGGAGAGCAGAGGCTTCACAGAAACCAACTGGACTGTTGAAGCTACAGTACAAAGTACAAGTTTCAGTACAAAACCATCAGAATCTCGGCAATACAGATGCGTTGCAGCAAATGATGCCGGAAATGTAACCTCAGATGTGGCAAATGTCACTGTACTAAGTAAGCATGTTTATTGCACATGTATATAGTTAATTTTACTAAATATAATGATTTGTTTTGCAGAAATTGTTGGCCATCCTCAAACACAAACTGTAGGTATCAATTCAACAGTTCGTTTTACGTGTACATCATCCATGTCAAATGACCTCATATTTTCATGGACTCACAATAGCCGACTTCTTGAACAAGATAACATACTTAAAGGTGACACAAGTACAATAGAAATTGTAGGAGCAGACAAGAGTAATGATGGCCGCTATGTGTGTATTGTAAGCAGTGGATCATTGATGACTCTATCAAACACTGCTACTCTGACAGTTATTACTGGTATGTTTGTTTTTTTTTGCTTGAAGACATAACACTTTACTATTGTTGATTACAGATCCACCAGTAATAACTGTTCACCCATTGGGTGGATATATACCATTGGGACATTATATTACTCTCCGATGTGAAGCAAATGGTTTAGGGTTACTAGTATACACGTGGGAGAGAAGACAATCAAATCAGGACTGGACAGTTATCAGTAGTGATAGTTTAACAACATACAACACAACCACTAATGGATTCTACAGGTGTAGAGTAGAAAACGAAGCTGGATCAGTTGTGTCTAATGAAACACAAGTACATGTTTACGGTAATATCATATTGCCAATTTGTGTAATGAAATTAATTACAATTTTACAGGTCCTCCAACGTTTCTTGTTCATCCAGTGGGCGGTGACATACCTATGGGATATAATGTAACCCTTGAATGTGAAGCAAGTGGTAGGGGGCTGCTGGCGTATTTGTGGGAGAAGAGGGAATCCGGTGGAGACTGGACTATTGTTGATGACAGTAATACAACAACCTATACTACATCAATAAGTGGACTATATCAATGTAACGTGAGCAATGAGGCTGGATCAGTTGTGTCTAATAGTGCTACTGTGAATGTGTATGGTGAGTATTATGCTTATATGTATGCAACTAAATGTATAATACTTACGCAGGTCCCCCAGAAATCATAAATCACCCAATAAGTGATTATGTCCCAATGGGAAGAAACATCACTCTCATGTGTAGAGCTAGTGGTCTAGGAACGCTAGTATATTCCTGGGAGAGAAGAAGTTCTGGTAGTAGTTGGACTACTGTTAGTAATGATAACACAATATCATACACTACTGATACAACACTGACTATTGGAGAGTACATGTACAGGTGTAATGTGAGCAATGAAGCTGGATCAGTTGTGTCTAATAGAGCTACTGTGAATGTGTATGGTTAGTACTGTGCAAGATATTATGTCAGTGATGCTGTACTTATCACTTATATAGGTTCTCCAGGGATCACAGATCACCCAACAGGTGGTGATGTACCAATGGGAAGAAGCATCACTCTCATGTGTAGAGCTAGTGGTCTAGGAATACTAGTATATTCCTGGGAGAGAAGAAGTTCTGGTAGTGATTGGACTACTGTTAGTAATGATAACACAACATCATACACTACTGATACAACACTGACTATTGGAGAGTACATGTACAGGTGTCGAGTCAGCAATGAGGCTGGTTCAACTGTTTCTAATGGAGCAAGAGTAGACAATTATGGTTAGTTTTATATAATTATGTTGTGTTTGTTCAAGTAACTACTCTATATTCATATAGGTGTGCCCATTGTCACAGTTCATCCTTCTGATCACTTGGCAACTGTTGACATGGATGTTGCTCTAAACTGTGAGGGAAGTGGAAAAGGAATGCTGATATATCAGTGGGAAAACAATGTTGACAATTCCTGGTCAACTGTCACTAATAGCAACAACAAAACTTATAAAATAGAAAACATTCAAGAGTCAGAGGGGTATAGATGTGTAGTGGGAAATGAAGTTGGTAATGTCACATCAAATCCAGCGATGATCACAATTCTGGGTACAAGACAATAGTACGAGAGTACGAGCATTACTATGTTAAAATTTTTAGAAATCACTACTCATCCTCAAGACAGACTAGTCCCAGTTGGTTCATCAGTCAATTTAACATGTACATCATCAGTATCATCTAATGTGACATTCTCATGGACTAGTGATGGTAGAGATGTTACAGGACAATCAACATCAACTGGTGACACTAGTATACTAACAATTACTAGTGTGAGGAGTAGTGATGATGGTAGTTATGTGTGTAATGTGAGGAGTGGATCATTATCAGTGATATCTAACACTGCTAACCTGACTGTCTATGGTAAGGATCATAGTTAAGAAAATTTGCAGTTTGTTTGACATGTTACACATTCAGGTTCTCCAGTGATCACAACTCACCCATCAAGTATTGATGTACCAGTGGGAAATAATTTTACTCTTTCTTGTCAGGCTGGTGGTCATGGATCATTACTGTTTTCTTGGGAAAAATTTAGTGGGGGTAGCTGGCATGTAGTTGATAACACAACAGAATACACTGCTAGCATCAAAACAGATGGACAAGTCACGTACAGGTGTACTGTAACAAATGAAGCTGGATCAGTGGCATCTGATATAGCCAACATCAATGTATATGGTGAGGTTGTCAATTTGAGCCATGTGTCATTGATGTTAAACAAATTACAAACGTGTAATTAAGGATGTAAACTTTAACCACTGTGTTTTGTCAAAGTGCACTTGCAGTACACACTGTGGTTGTTACAGGTCCACCCATAGTACAGGAACTACCTCAACAAGTTCATGTAGTGTTGGGAGAGGAGTTTCAGATCACATGTACTGCTACTAATCATAAAAATTCACCAATGAACATGACCTTCTCTTGGAAGACACCAAATGGTGTTGAATACAACTACACAACAACTGATGAGGATGATAGTCGAACAGCTTCCTCCATTCTTCATATCAATAGAGTTGTACACAGTGGAGGGTATAAGTGTATTGCAGGGATTGGAGGAACTATCAATGCCAGCGTATCAACGAATATAGTAGTAGAAGGTATAATATCATTCCAGCATGCTACATAACTGTAATCCTGTTTTGTTTAGTACATTCTTCAAGGCCTCAACATCTTAGTATCATTTCAGAGGAAGTTGATTCACTTATGCTTAAGTGGAGGAACCCTGTTCAACCACGAGGAATTGTTGATCATTTTAAGGTGATAAGCTTTACTGGAATGTTTTGCATTACTCCGAAGATGTCATTCATCTGCAGGTTTACTACAATCATACCAATCATTTTGAATATGCCATTACTACGTTGATAAACAACACATACACTCTTGACAACCTCAGACCATACACAGAGTACAGTGTATATGTGACAGCAGTCAGGTTGATAGGAACTACTGGTAGATCACTGGAGGGGGAGAAGAGTAGAACAGTAACTGGGAGAACATTAGCTGGAAGTGTGTAACTTAATTTTAAACAGTTCATTGTAGTTATAACTCACATTCTTTCAGAGCCTGTTATTGTAACTGTCAATGAAGACAGGAGACCAAATAAAACTATCAACTTTGAATCTGTATCAGAAAGAGGGCACACAATTGTTGTAGAATTACCAACTATAACAGCCCAAAATGGCCCATTCAGGTATCTAATTGCCTGTAAACCACATATAATAACAATTGTTAATATTACAGTTACTTATACATTATCGTACATATGGCCAGTGATCAGCTGATAACTGATCCTGAAAGTATTTCAACACAGCAACTTCTTAGGGAGTCCACTAAGACTACTCCACTATTCTATGTGGCTGCTGTGGTTAATGCCAGTCAGTATGTACCTGATTATAGGATGAGCTACATCCTGGGAGCTGGTGATAACACTACTGATTCTAATGGTCGTGTGTTTTATAACAGAGAAGTGATTCAGGACACAGTTTTACTGTTTTACCGAGTGTTCTCAGTCAGCAGCACACAGCAGGTAGGTACACATGTTAAGAGGTAATTAAACTGTAATATAAAAAATTTTACTGTAGCAAGAAATTTCTACAACAACAAATGTACAGACTAGAGGTGAGGAAGGGATATCAAGTAATTTGATACTGTCATGATTATAGCATAGTGTCTGAATTTCATTTAGTGGCCATCATATTCATTGTGGTCACACACGGGAATGTCTGGGTTTATATATGATGGTTAATGAATCTGATGGTAGTGAAATTCTTCCTCATGAATTCAGTTAAACTTCTTTGCACTTATGTTTCTGCTGTTTGTCAACTCACTCATGTGTACCGGGTCTATTACACATCCTACACTCAATATCCTTTAAGAGTTATTTTAGTTACTGGTGATTGAGTGAACAGTATAGCAGCTGTTCAGTACACTGGCAATAAATATTTTGTGTTTCTTATATGTAGTTTTCCCAACACAACAAGACGTCAGTGGCAGTGATGACAGCAGTGGTACAGGCCTTGTGATAGGAGCCATTATTGCAGTACTGGTCATTGTCATCTTGGTGATTGTGGTAGTGATAGTATTCTTACTGTAAGTAAATTAACCATTTATGTACACACTATTTGTAATATGTACAATATGCCATTAAGCTATGTGGTGACATGGAACCAGTGCATGGTCTCAGGAAGTAGGTACAAATATAGTTGCCTAGCACAGTGTAACATGGCTACAATATTAGGAAATTAATGGCATACATCTGTGCCATGCATGTGTAAAATTAGCTTGTGAAATCTGTAGATTTAATGACATCATGTCTGTACACTGGTATTGGCAGTGTTCTAGCTGGTTAAGAAAATAAATTTTCTAATGCAGCACATGCAATACTAGTCACTCTTCATGTAGTGCATGACTTAATTAGTCTGTTACCAGGCCAACCAATGTTGCTCATCATGCCAATTAGCTGTAACATATGGGAGGCACCCACCTATACCATGCTGTAGTGTGGGTGTATATGTTACTGACATGTGTAGATGTTTTCCACCATTGCAGTTCTGTTTACTGACATGTAACTCCTACATGCATATAGTTACAACCTTTTATAGTAAGATATTGGATAGGTAAACAAGATAAAATTTATATGATAACCAAGTCACGCATAGGTTATGCGATTAATAATCTAATAGGGTTGTTTGCCAATACTCTCCTCTAGTGTAGCAAATGAAAATAAACCCCTCGTATAATGTTTAATAATTTATTAGAGGCTACTTGAGCTCTAGCCTTGTTAGTTAGTTCAAATTTTTCCTTTGCAGCCCACAGAAGGCCACAATGCACCATCATCTATCTAATGATAATTTTGTAGTTGATAACCTAGAACTGTTATAATTGTGTAGCCTTTTTTAATTTTTTAATTTGTACCTGGGGAAAGGAATGGAAAGTTTTAGGCACGTTTGAAAACAGTGAGTCTAAGCATTGAGTTATTTGAGTATTAGACATTAAGAAATTCGGGTATTAGAGGCAGGCTGGATCAACTCTCCAATAATAAACTTTAGTAGCAAGAAGGTAAAATGTACTGGTATTTGAACATGTATGGATCGTTTAGTATATTTTGTAATGTTATGTATTTGCTTCAACTGCAGTGTTTACAGAAGTAGACATTCTGACAGCATTAGAACAAGTAAGAGTTCATCAACAATTGATGATAGTGCAATCAAAATGTCATCAGTTGATAAAGAAAGTGCATCATGTCCTACCAAACTGACAGAGTCAGCAATTATGGATTCTGGTTAGTAAAAAATAAAATGTGGTTTAATGTAATGAGTGATTTATATACTGCTAGTTAATCCAGCGTTTAAGATCAAACTAGAACTGTCTGAAGTAAATTCATGTGTTGGTCAGCCAACTACACTACCAATTGGTCTACCAAACCTTTATCAACCTGAAGTCACTTGGATGAAAGACGAGAAGCCAGTTACTCATCCAATACTTCCAGATGGCTCTTTATATATTATTAATACCGACATCCACGACCAGGGAGATTACACAGTGACTGTATCCAGTGAGGGAAACACTGTTTCTGCCATGCTGAAACTTACGGTTACCAATCCTAAACTTTCTACAAGTAAGAAACACGACATATGTTGTGTACAACATTGTAATGATGTGATTTGTACAGATGACTCTCACCAAGCAGTGAAAGTAGATAACTTTGCAGAGCATCTTGCTATGTTGAAGGCAAGCAAATCTGCTAAACTCGAGGAAGATTTTCAGAAAGTGTCTCTTGATTTACTGTTAACTCAACATGCTGCAAAATTAAGCTGCAATAAAACTAAAAATCGTTTTATAAACATTATGCCATGTAAGAATATTATTAATATTTTCTTTCTATAATTTTAAGTTTCTGTTATTGACATAGATGATCATTCTCGGGTGGTGTTGAGCCCGCAGGATCAACTCATTGGTAGTGACTACATCAATGCATCTTACATCAATGTAAACTACATGCAATTTCTACTAGCTGTGTGACGTACAATGTTATCATTCAGGGTTATAAGGAGCCAAAAGCATACATCGCAGCACAAGGCCCTGTTATCAACTCACTCAATGATTTTTGGAGGATGATCTGGGAACACAACATAAAAACCATTGTGATGTTGACTAGACTGGTGGAAGATTCTAAGGTATACTGATCCAAACTATGTGGTAGTGCGTATGCTTCTTAATGTGCAGATTAAATGTCGCCAATACTGGCCTGATTCTGGTTCAACTACTTATGGCTCCATAAATGTCATACTTCACAAAGAGGAAAACAGAGCATATTACAGCATTCGTCACTTTCATGTCAAAAAGGTATAAATAAATATTTTTATGTGGCTTTTGTAAAAATAAATCCTTATTCTTTCTTACTCGCACCTTATTTAATGCATTATTGTTTGTGTGTAGGTCTCAGATGATGATGACGATAATGAAGTCCGTGTAATATGCCAGCTTCATTTCACTGGCTGGCCTGACCATGGTGTACCAAACCATGCTACTGCCCTGTTGGATTTCCAGAGGATAGTTAATGATTACCACTATCGTAATACTGCCAAACCAATGTTGGTACACTGCAGGTAGGTGTATAGAATCATTGCTATGATGAATGGTATTATTCATGTACACATATATTTTGTAGTGCTGGTGTTGGGCGTACTGGGACTTTCATAGCAATTGACAGTGAGATACAACGTATCCAAAAAGAAAGTGTTGTAAATGTGTTTGACTGTGTACACAAAATGAGATACCAAAGAAATCATATGGTTCAAACAATGGTAAAAACAAGAGATTTTTTCATCTGTTTATGTTGTACACATTTGTATAGGAGCAGTACACATTCATTTACACAGCTTTACTGGAGTACATTACTTGTGGAAATACCTCCATCTGTGGTCCAGTGAAGAGTGCTATAGTTAGAGTTGATGAATTGTTCACTGTAAATCCATCTGCTGAGAAAAGTGAACTTCAGTTACAATTCGAGGTGTGCTATCTGTCAACCCTAATAAAACAATCACTAATTTTGTGTTGTACTGTTTTCCAGAAACTGATGATGATAAAGGAAACTCTTTCTTGTACTACGACATCACCAAGATGTAGCAGTAAGAAGAATAGTTCATATAACATTCATGCAAACAAAACATTTGTGAAGTTTTTACAAAATGGGCTTTTAGGAGTTACTATTGCCAACCATTTTCAATAGGAAAAATAAATGCATCAAACTTTAACAACTTTATCCACTGCACAAAACTTAATTTTACACCAATATTTGTAAAAATTTATCAATTTTATATTTAAAGTACTGACAACTTGTATGTATCTTTTACTGTAGTTGACTGCACTGAGATGGTATTACACAAACCTGATGGAAGTTCTGATCACCTTAATGCTTTCTACATTAACGTGAGTAGTAAACACTAAATAACCTGTGTTTCATTCATTTACACACAGGGCTATCACAAACGTAAAGCTTTTATTGTTGCACCAGAGCCTATACAATCAACTGCAATTGATTTCTGGACAATGGTATGGGAAAATAAATCTCAAGTTGTTATATTGTTGGGTCAACTAACAGAAGATGAAGAGGTAATGCAGAATGTGATCTTGTGCAAATGTGATTATTGTATGTTTCGTAGAAGGTATTGTTTAATTGCTGCAATGAAAATTTGGAGTCAGAGAGCTTTGTGAGTGAAATCACTTCAGTAGAGACATTGAATGAGGAAATTGTTCAGCGTAACATCAAACTGACAAATACAAGAGAGGTTAGTGTTGTACGGTATTAAATGTATCATACACGCTAGCATTTGTATTGTACTTCAGAACATGTCTCGGACCATAACACACTTTCAGTATGTAAAGTGGTCTCAACACTCCTGTCCTATTAGTTCCACCCCTGTGGTTGATATGATCAAAGTATTGGAACGTATTCAAGGCAATGGACCAATCACTGTCCATTGCAGGTAAGAAGTTGCAGTAGACATGAAATAACTGTTTGACACAATCCTCGTGTTTGTAGTGATGACATTGGATGCTGTGGGACACTGTGTGCGCTAATAATCAGTATTAATCAGTTCAAGACAGAACAGTTGTTCAACGTATTTAAAACAGTTCATGTACTACAGTCGCAGAAGTTAGAACTAGTGGAAAACTTAGTGAGTTTAGCTAGATCACTCACACCTGTCAAGCACAATTACATAATGTTTCTTCTGAGTATGGTTGGCTTCCTAGTTACTGCACTGTAAAGCTTCCTGTATGTGCTAACAGATTTGTCTTCTGTTTTCCTGTAGGAACAATATGAATATATTCACAGAGCACTTGTGGCAGTCCTACAGGAAACATAACTAACATGATTATACTTTATGATCAAGAAATTACAGTGACTTCTTTTTTATTCCCTTACACTGTGTAAATATGTAGTGTTTGTTCATGAAGTGCTATATAACAGTAATCTGTAAAATAATAACTTTTTATTTTGACAAGTGTTTTATCACTGATGTATATACAGTATGTGTACTATTATAAATCAATGTTGTATTGATTATGCTGCTAGCACCTTGTAATGTAATATTTAAATACAAAACACATACTTCACTGAATTGTTTACATGTACACATTTCTTCATTGGAAATCTGATTGATAACATAGTGGGTGTCATGATATGCATACATGTACACATTAGCTATAGTGTGTACAAGTTGAGCTGCATGGATCCTGAAAAAACAGGCTTAATCAGCTAAAAATTAAAAGTGGATTTTTTCTCAACAGAGTTAACGTTTCAGCCAACCAGATGATTAGCGGTAACAACAGCAAAGGTGTCAACAACAGACATGTGTGGTTTATCTCCATTACAAGTTCGAGAAAGGACTGTAATGAATACTGTACTTTTATGGCTTCTCCATATGAAACGTATGGTGGAAATTTTGATTGGCTGTATATAAATATTATGTCAGACATAGCATTTGAACAAAAAGATTTAGAAATACTTTTAGTGGGTCAAGCAGTATTATACTACAAATGAGCCAAATTTGAAGATCATATGTGACTGGATTTTGGAAAAACGATCCAAATCGCACATTAGAAGTTCTGAGATAAACGGTTTTAAAGAATGGAAGCCAGCATAACTCTCCAAGGATAGCAAGCACGCGTATGAAATTTACACAAAAGATGCATCAATCTGTTACCTTTCAAGCCACTTCCAGTACTTGTAGCTGCTTGTACAGTTTCCCGCCAAATAAGATAGAAAATCTGAGCAGTTGGACGAGCGAAGTAGTATCACGAGTGCTCACAAAGGGGTGGAGGCTGGGGGGTGGAGGCTGGGGGGTGGAGGCTGGGGGGTGGAGGCTGGGGGGTGGAGGCTGGGGGGTGGAGGCTGGGGGGTGGAGGCTGGGGGGTGGAGGCTGGGGGGTGGAGGCTGGGGGGTGGAGGCTGGGGGGTGGAGGCTGGGGGGTGGAGGCTGGGGGGTGGAGGCTGGGGGGTGGAGGCTGGGGGGTGGAGGCTGGGGGGTGGAGGCTGGGGGGTGGAGGCTGGGGGGTGGAGGCTGGGGGGTGGCGGGGAGGGCAAGAGATAGACCTCAAAATGGAGGCAGACCACGATTGGAGTCCAGACACGAGATTACAGGGCTGTGCTGGCTCCTTAGTGGCTGATATGTAGCAAAATCAACAGAGAACACGTCTGGCAAACATTATAAGGCTGTCCACCAGTAAACCACTGACTCTTGCCAAGCCAGGTCCTTCACAAGGCCTGAAACCGCCATTTGAGCACTCCACATCACCCAGAAAAGGCGTGTGTAAAAACCAGCCTCGTGTAGTTTGAGTAGTGCTGAGGGTCAAAACTTGTAGTACGATAGTGTAGCTATCCACTGGTGGTGTTAGTTTGATTTTGCCTGATGTGCGATTTGGATCGGTTCTGTAAAATCTGGTCACATATGTAATTGCATCCATAATGTCGAGTCAACATGTACATAGTCAAAATAATAGTCCCACCAATGTGATCCCACAAGGTATATGTAATGAGAACGTGCCAGTAAAAATAGTGTAATAATTATTATACTGAATAAAGAGTCACTCTTGTGTGGAAATTTCTAAGAATTTAAATTTTGCTACACTGTTGTGTTAATTCATATTTATAGGAAACTTCCAGCTCACCTGAAATGTTTCATAGCTTTTGCAAGCCCGATCACATTATACGGACACATATATATAGTTCTGATATATATGGAAATCAATACTTACTGATATTATACAAAGACTCATGCAGCACCATATTATCTATTCCCGTCACTCTGTCTTAACCCAATTGCAATAGTTCACTTGCAGTAAAGAAGTGTACAAGGACATATATAGGAGTAGTTAAGCACAGATCTTCTTTGGATATACCTGTGACGTGTGACTGGATTTGCAAATAAATTAAAATTACTATCCATTTGCAGTGGTGCTCATTGCTGACCAAGTCGATCTATATATTTTAGTCTAATTTTATAAATAGTTGATCTGTGGAAGACCCCTTAAATCCAGTCACTACAGTCAAACCTCTCTAATCCAACACCTGTGTAATCCAGAATCTTCATCAAAAATTTTGTCCAAAATGTCATTTACCAACACTTTTGTATAGAAAACAACCTCTGTAATCTGACACCTCTGTACTCCATAATCTGACACAAAATTTGATTCCCTATGCATAGACTTGGAAATACATTGTTTTTGACCTTTGTAGTCCAACAGAGAATAATAGTGGCATTGAAAACAATCACAGAAAACACCAAAGCATTTAATTGGTTACAGAGGTGACTTGATAATCCAACAACCTCCTTAATCCAGCTAACTTTATGACTCCCATTGAGTGTTGGATTAGAGAGGTTCATTACCAAGTTTGGATGGACATAAGGTTATGTTTAAAACAGGAAAAATAATGTATTACAAGCATATGGGAATGCAAATTTAAGGCAACATGGTGCAGCAGTGAAAAGACCGCTGCTGTTGAATAGCATTAGAAGTTGTCAGTCATCTATTAATACATGATTTAACATCAGAAAATCAGGAAAATATTAGTGTTGTCACCTGGCAATTTCAGTATTTTATAATATTGCATTCCTAATACAAATGTACTTGAAATGCAATATTATTATAGTACTGAAATTGCCAGGTGATAACACCTGATTTTCTGATGCTAAATCATATATTAACAGATGGCTGACAACTTTTGATGTTATTCAACAGCAGCAGTCTTTTCACTGCTGCACCATGTTGCCTTAAATTTGCATTGATGCATTCTCATATGTTTGCAATACATTATTTTCCTTTTTTTAATCATAACGTCATGTCCCATCTTCTACAGACAAAGTTGGTAATGTTGACTGTAATGTAATGCATATGCATGTGATCGATGTTTTAGTGACTATATAATTATAATATGATAGAATATACATGCACACACATACATATACACATATTGGACATGTATGCTTGCCTACCTTTTCAGACCTTCATGTTATGACTCATAACTTTCACTGCCACTATGTTAAATTATGACTACACAGCTTTCAGCATTTAGTTGGCTTTATAGTAAAGACCACAGATATTCTATTCAAGTACTGAGATGTGATCTGATATGTGATGGGATGTAGTTTGTATCTATATTTTTGCAGGCCTGATCACATATAGCTTTGATCTCTGTGTTAGGTTTTACTTATCATTTTATGAATCTGTTTATCCCTGATTTTGTGCTAATTTGATATGCGAAGTTATGTGGATGTTTACAAAGGTACTGCATGGTGAATCAGCTATGATGATATATCTTGTTACCTTACAGCTACCGCTGCTTTTCATCCCTAGAAATTCACTATATTATGTTCATAGCAACATGATATGGCTAATGCTCTTGTTAAGTTTAAGTTAATAAAAATGTAATGAAAGCATGCTTGTGTCTTGTAAAGGCAACAACATCTTAATTCAACAAATTGACAATCAAAAAATGATAATTTGCCAATCAAATGATGGTTTGTGGTTTTATGAATAAACATGAAGATGATTTAACACAATTCCAACACATACGTAGAAAGTGTTCATCACAATTTACATTTTGTTGTGTATATCAGTGTACATGTTTACTATATCACTTCCTACCAAAATGAATTAAATGCACAAGTGTTTATAATGGAGCCTAGAGTAAGCAACATATGTGGACTGAACTTCTGTAAGTACATGGTCAACTGCATCCATGTGCACTACCATAGACACAAGTAAATCTGTTACTCTGTTGTAGCTAGTGCATAGCTAGTCATACAGCTGTATGTGCATAGCTACTGATCAGTGCTACTAGCAGATGCATCTCACAAATTCCACCAAGTGATTGTTTGTTATCTAACTACATTATCCAGAGATACATAGTTAGGGTTTACTACAAACTTGTTGACCCTATTGATTATTGGAGTCCAGTATGCAGCTTCGTAGCAGGATGAAAGCAACGCCACAGTGTGACTTCTTTTAGTTGTCGTTTGTTGAATTGACCTGAGGCTATCAAACACAGTGTGACTTCTTTTAGTTGTTGTTTGTTGAATTGACCTGAGGCTATCAAGACTTCTTTTAGTTTTGTTGAATTGACCTGAGGCTATCAAACACAGTGTGACTTCTTTTAGTTGTTGTTTGTTGAATTGACCTGAGGCTATCAAACACAGTGCATGGATAGCTGCAAAACATATACATTAGTAGAAAATACTTTGCAGAGACCACAGAGCCACTGTGGTTAACTTAATATTTAGTGCATATGCCTGTAAATGAAAGCATTTGCCATGTTTACATATATGGTTAGTTTGTAACCACTTGTACTGTATGTGTTTATGAGGAAAGCTACTAATAATCATATGCAAATAGTGTTACAAACCACCAAGAATTTTGCTGTCTGTGTATTAAGTGCTTGTGGCCGTTATTTGCTTAACTTTAATGCCACAAATTAATTAACTAACTAATGATCCAATGTATGAAATGACAATGGTTCATGATGTAAATATTGTTTTAGAACATGTTATAGTTAAAATATAATTAACCTAGTTTAATTGTGATCTACAGCCCATGATCACTCATGATATCAAAGTACATTCCATAAAATAATGTGGTCATGTCAGACTGTCAGACCTTCAGTGCTGGTCACTGTACGGTTCTAACTACAAAATACTAATAATAGCATTTGGATGGTTTGTATCTAAGTGAGATAGTCACAGTAGATAATTATGGTGGTTAAAACATGTGACTTGTACATTTCAATTTTTCAACTGCAATTTTGTTCAGTTAGCTAAACAAAAAAAAAAGGAACTGGCTATTCCAGTATGCAACTTTTACCTTCAATTGCTGCATAATTATGAATTTTGATTGTTTATCTATTATATGATCTTAGGTCTGGGCAACATATGGTCCAGTGATATACCTGCAAGCTCTGCTATACATCCCATGACAAATTCAGCAGCTATGTATAAAGTATCAGAGATAACTAAATGACTAAAATTTAATGACTATTCAGCTTCACACCACACTGACTCTATGCGTTGGTGTGCCACTAGTCTTACCAAAATTTGATTTTGTAATCTTCCTTTTGTGTTATGATGTTGAGGTTAATTTGTCCTGGTCGTTATCTAACAAACTTGAAAACATACAATAATTGCTGAACCCATTCATGTACAGTCACTAGATATGTGGTTAGTATATGTACACACGTATAGCCTCTAGCCATTAACTTCACCATAAGACTGCATCTAAGTGTCCAATAAGATCATAATTGCTAATGAATTGGTATTATATGAGCCATTAATAAAGGAGGAGAGACCTCTCTATTCAGCATACAGTAGGAAAGTTCCATCTTCTAACTCTGTAATATTAATTCATCATATGTAAGACTGTATAGTGATTACACAATATTGCTAGCCACCCTGTCAGCAAACATTATGGAACATACACAGTTTCTGTCTGCTTACATGTGCATGCTTTATTATCAATTTCAAGTTGAAGGGTTTGTGAAAAGGCCAAGCCTGCAGCTGACTTTGCTACACGAACAGCACTTAACTCCACTCTATATAGAGCATATCCACAGTAGTTGCTAGAAAGTAATGACACTGGCATTTATAGTGGTGAAGTCTTTTAACCATATCATGTTTATTTTTGCATTGTTTGGCTCCGTAGTTAATCAAATCTACTCAAACATGTTTAGTCTCAGATAAAAGTTAACCATCATGTACCGCAAGATCTGTGTCTAACCTTCTCCACCACTTGTCCAAGGCAAACAAGTGACCATTCAGTTGAAAATACTCTAAATGCTATAGATAATTGAGATACAAATCACTTATGGAGGCCAAAGAAATGCTGCATTGATAGTTTAAGTTACAGTCCCTATATATTTGTTTCCAGGCAGTTCATTTCAACAGCTACATCCAAAATGAATGAAGGCAACATTCGAAAGCAATTCCAACATAATACATTACAGTTTTCAAGAATTCTTCTATAAACTGACACTGCTTGTCATGCATCAAGTTGCGTAAATAGACAAAAACACCCTTAGTAATCTGACATGACTTTTTGCACTAGTGAGTGCTTTGCTATGTTCATGACTAAACCATTAAAGTTTATTTTTACAGCCCAGCTCCTTATGAACACCTCAAACTTTCTGTATTTACTCTCTGTTGCCAAACTGCTATAGCTGAGGGACCAGTCAGTGTACTTCTTAAAATTAGATTCCATGACAACTGCTTTCAGTTCCAAAAGAAGCCAGAGAAAAGGAATTGGGCTGGTAAATTATCAGATGTACTTTCTCTTCATAAGATCATGTGCTCTGTCTAGTTTCACGTTACATCTATTACTGCTCCAATAAGTGGTGACTGGTCTGAGCCTAATTTGTCAAATTGTTTCAGTTTGTTGTCTACCCCTTGACAGCTCAAGTCTGTCAGTGAATAGGGATAGTATATTGGATTACGATGTACAAGAGATCCCTTATGTGTCTATGGGTGACTGGGTACTGTTATAGCAACCCTTTGTCCCCAGCACTATATAAAACAGGGTATGTAAACCGTTTTAAGATTTTGTCTTTCTCCTAATTCAATTGTCAATTAGGTGAAATGAGGCTTCACACATGTGATCACCAATTGTGTGCACATGTTAGCAGTGTGTGATCTAAGAAGTAAAGATCATATTAACCTTTCTGAGAAATACAGTTTTTAAGGTTTAGATATACAGTAGGAGCATGTGGCTACTGTATACGTGGATGTATGTGTGTATGTGCCCTGTGCTTGTGAGTACACACAAGAACATCTGCTACTTATGGAATCCTACAGGGAGTTTCCTTCATTACAACTGTGTACATACGTAGGTGTGGATTTGTCTTGCTTCACGAGTGAGAAACTTTAATGCTATATGTCCTTGAATCAACTACAAATTCTAGTGACTCCATCCTATGATGGTAAATAGCACAGCCCTTTTTGCAAAGCAGCCATTGAAGTTAAGGACAAGTCACTTATGTGGTCTCATACTAAATCGAATATATTGCAAAAGAAGTGTTACATAGCCAACCATAACATGTTTGTATGAAGCATAGACCAAGTGCTTTAGATCTATACAAACACACTCTCACTATATACTGCAGGTCAGATTTTCATTGCTAACTTTTATTGATGCCAGGTTATGTGAAATTACGTTTTTTACAGGATAACTATATTATACATGAAAACTTTTGTATGCACAGAGATACGAATTGATAAGTTCAGTATATTGTTGCTGCTTGCTCTGCCTTGGTATTTTTCATTACACTGAATTCAAAATCAGCTGCTTTGTGCTTGTAAGGTCATTGTATTCAGTTAGCTTATCACTTCACAATATATATCTAATGGCAAGAGTCAACTTGATTCTGGCTCCATCCCTTGATTGAAATAATCACATCTGATAACCATCATGTGGGATTGTGAGTGGTGGCAAGGGAGGTACTGGGAAAATAAATTGACTCATTGCACGCCTAACTAACTGGTAGAAACATGCCAGTGTCACAAACTACTACCATCAGTTTTTCTTTGTAAACAGCATTGAATGCCAAAAGCTATCACATCCCTCCATACAAATGGCTATTGTATTTCTGACATCACTGTTTTCAACAGAAAATATATACTGGCAATAATCACATGCACTGCTCCAAGTAATACATAGCTAAATAGCTGAGTGTGTGCCTCAGTATAGTGACATTATTTACAGCAGATAATAACCATTACAGAATGCAGTATTTAGATATGCATGTATATAATTATTACTCATCTCATAAAATTATTGGCACACTATATGATCATGCATGGCATACTGGCAGAAAAATATAGCTAGTTGTTTAATAATCAATAACTTTGTTGGTATCACAGCCTGCTGGATCAAACCACTACAAAGCAGGACTGCAGGAGGAGTTTTAATAAAAGCAGCTGTGACCTGTCTGAATGTACATGTGTTACATATAACTGGCTGTTTTGGCTATGGTCAACATTACATAACATGTGCTGACTGTATGCCATAAACCGAAGAACGAGGTAAAAACTGTTAACAGAAGCCATATAAGGATTACTAAACGTAGCTATATAAGATTCCTGAACTAGTCGAGTTGTAAGACAGTTTTGTATGTGCCAAGCAATAGACATGGAACTGAAATCAAGCAGGAAACAACTGTGGAGTACTCTTGTACTATATGTGGCAATCCTTTATGGTGAGAAGCTAGCTAATGACTATATAGCTAGCTATAGCTGTGTAGTTATTACACCGTACGTGTACATACTAGCTTACTATGTGTATACTGATCACTATGGCGTGTTCTTTAGTTCACAGAGCGTGTGTATATAGCTAAGTGTACGTACACTGAGTATGTGTGAGCAATCTTTCACTTAGGTTTTGAGTATCTCTGTTTATAGCTAAATGACTACGTAACTCAGAATGTTATAGATGGATAATAACTCTAGCTACCTGTATATAGCTAAGTAGGTCTATGTGGCGGACACTCCGAGGGCTATATGTATCGGACTATTACGTATTAGCTATACAGACTATTTTAACTGCATAACTCGAGCCAATAGCGGTCCACTTCAAAGTATTCTGTGAGTGTTCTGCTAATTACTAGTGTAATCTTGCTACAAGGAAGTGCCCATGGGAGTTACTGTATGGCTTTTGTCAAGCAATAAATGACTGTGCTGTGTAAAACTTTTAACAGCAGGTGTGACCTACTGTGTTCATGTCCTCAAGTGAACTCCCTTCATAAGTTAGTAGCTTTTCCTAGCCATGTTTGTATACATGCCAATATCAACATGTTGTACATTATTGAAAAGACGAATTGAAGCAGTAGAACAAACAACATGACCAGTGAGTCAGGCATTCCTTTCCAACCTCTTCATGATAGTTAAATATTGTTTTGGTATCTGTTTATTGCAGTGTAGGGTGCATCTGTGTGGCTAGCAAATTTGGCAGTTTTGAATTTGGATCTGGTTTCCAGCTACAGTGTCACGTTGCATCATGCGGCTATTTTAGACAGGTATAGGTTATCCAACTCTACTAGTATAAGTATTTGGCTGGTATGTAGGTTGGTAGCCAAGTTACAGTAACACAATACTTAATAAAAACTTAACTGAAGCAGTTTATGGACACAGACAAAGCATTCCAATGATCATACACATATGGTTTCTGATTAAGAGCTTGTTGTGTAACAATAACACACATACCAGCTGTTTCTATTTAGCTTGTGTACTATGCAATTGTAAGGGAGTGATCTCTGTTAGAGCCATGTTTGATGATAAATGCTAGGAACATGATTAGTAAGCGACACAGTCAACTTGGTGGATTAAGATGCTAACCTTTAAAGTTCTAATTCTCAAACTTTTAGCAAGCATAAAATATTTCTATTGCTTGTAAACAATACTGCAGTTACATTTATTATTTATTTTATACAGATGTGGCAGCAGTTGTAGATGCACAGTGTCTTGGAATTGAATTAACAGTGAACGGTTATGTGTTTAATGGATCTACACTGTATAGACCAATTGGACTTAGCGGTGGTTTCGTAAGATGTCAAAAATGTGACGACAATGCCAACAAGCCAACGTGGCACTCAGAAAATGGATCAAAGGTTTTCTCTTGCAGTAAAGGAGCTGCTGCTGTCTGTTCTACTCGAGGAGGTTCAGGTTCTCGTGATCTCACATTTTCAGAGTTTGCACCTTCATTGACTGGTGAATATGAGTGTAGACTCAGTGGAGGGTTTAGGAAATCTATTAACATAAGCATATTAGGTCAGTGGGTATGTATGAGCTGATATAATGCATAACTTGTAATAGCCTCCTTGCTGATAGTACCTATGATATAAAGTGTGATATAGTCCATTTGTTTAAGGAACTGAATGATATACATAACTAATTGATGATTGTTTAGTATAATTTAAATGTTAGTAGCATTAATATGGCTTTTCACGAGCTATACCCATTGTTAGCAAACATTGTTAGCCACTGCTAGCTACTTGTATGGCTTATATAGATCAGATATTGTTTGGTTGCTTTCAATGAATATTGTTTAGTGACAATAATAGTAATACATGTAGTGTATATATCATCTATTATATTGTGTACAGATCCACCAGTCATCACCAAGTCTCCAATGAGTCACGTGGTAGCTTCAAATATGGAGACCACACTTAGTTGTGAAGCCTCGTCCCTTGATAACTCCGTACAATACCATTGGGAAAAAAGGAATTTCCAGGACTCTACCTGGACTGCTATTGCTTCAGCACGTAACATGAGCTTCAAGCCATCATCAATGGAATCACAGCAATACAGATGTGTTGTGACAAATGATGCGGGAAGAACTAATTCAGCAGTAGCAAATATCACCGTATTGGGTAAGTATTGTTTACCAATATAGTGTGTGCTATTAAAATATTATATATTACAGAAATTGTTGGCCATCCTCAATCACAAACTGTTCCAGTTAATTCAACAACTAGCTTGACATGCTCATCATCAGTAAAAGCCAACTCAAGATTTATATGGACACACAATGGTAGACAAATTAAAGAAGATATAGTAGATATGGGCCACACAAGCACATTGACACTAACTAAAGTAAAGGAAAGTGATGCCGGTAGATATACGTGCATTGTGAGAAGTGAATCATTAATAGCAATATCAAAGTCTGCTGTCCTGTCGACTGTCAAATTAGGTATGAAAAATAAATACAGCAACATCTGTGTTACAACAATTATTTATTCAACAGATTTACCAGTGATTACCGTTCATCCAAAGGGTGGAGATATACCATTAGGAATGAGTGTCACTATTCAGTGTAAGGCCAATGGTTTAGGAACACTGGTATACACATGGGAGAGCAGACAACTAAACCAAACATGGACTGCCATTACTGATCATACCTCAACAACATACAATGTTACTGACACAGGATATTACAGGTGTAGGGTTAATAATGAAGCTGGGTCAATTGTGTCTCAGAGAGCAGAAGTGAATGTGTATGGTGAGTGTGTACTATTACAAACTATGAAGATTACTCCAATATTGTATACACAGGTCCACCATTGATCACTGTTAACCCAACAGGTGGTAATATACCACTAGGGACTAATGTTGTGCTTCAATGTGAAGCAAGTGGTAAAGGATCATTGGTTTACTCCTGGGTTAGTATGCAAACCGGTAGAGGATGGACTGTTATCGATAACAGCAATACAACGACATACACAACATCTGTCACTGGACTTTACCGATGTAATGTTCGCAATGAAGCTGGATCAGTTGTGTCTACTGCTGCAGCAGTAGAAGTTTATGGTATGTATTCTATCTGTGCTATGTACATGTACATAAATATAAACATACAGGTGTACCTACCATCAACACACATCCCACCAGTCAGTTGATGACTGCTGGTACAAGTGTTACTCTGAATTGTGAGGGAACTGGAGGGGGAGAGCTGGTGTATTATTGGGAGAACAGAAGAATTAATGACTCATGGGAAGTTATTACTAACACAAATAACAAGACTTACGTGATAAAAAGTATTCAAGAGCCAGAGCAGTACAGATGTGTGGTATCCAATGAAGTTGGTAGTGCTACATCTAATCCTGCAATGATCACTATTCTAGGTATGTGGCAAGTTCATGGGTTACACCACTTCATTATTTCTATTTATATAGAAATCCCTATTCATCCTCAAGACAGACTAGTCCCAGTTGGTTCATCAGTCAGTTTAACATGTACATCATCAGTATCATCTGATGTGACATTCTCATGGACTAGTGATGGTAGAAATGTTACAGGACAATCAACATCAACTGGTGACACTAGTATACTAACAATTACTAGTGTGAGGAGTAGTGATGATGGTAGTTATGTGTGTACTGTGAGGAGTGGATCATTATCAGTGATGTCTAACACTGCTACCCTGACTGTCTATGGTAAGGATCATATAGTTACAACATTTGCAGTTAGTTTGACATGTTACACATTCAGGTTCTCCAGTGATCACAACTCATCCGTCAAGTATTGATGTACCATTGGGAAATAATTTCTCTCTTTCTTGTCAAGCTAGTGGACAAGGATCACTACAGTATTCCTGGGAAATGTACAATGGGAATAACTGGCATGTAGTTGGCAATATGTCAGTGTACACAGCAGAGGCTACCACAGACGGAATAGTTGAGTACATGTGTGCAGTAACAAATGAAGCTGGATCAGTTACCTCTAATACAGCAACCATCAATATATATGGTAAGGGTGCTTAGGGATTCTGTTTGCTGGCTGCGCATTATTGAATTTATACTTTTGTAGGTCCTCCAAGAATGCAGGAACTACCACAAAAAGTTCATGTAGTGTCAGGAGAGGAGTTTCAGATAACATGTACTGCAACTAATCATCAAGATTCACCAATGAACATGACCTTCTCTTGGAAGACACCAAATGGTGTTGAATACAACTACACAACAACTGATGAGGATGATAGTCATACAGCTTCCTCCACCCTTCATATCAGTAGAGTTGTACACAGTGGAGAGTACAAGTGTGTTGCAGGTATTGGAGGAGCCATCAGTGCCAGCACATCAACAAACATAATAGTTGAAAGTACGTATAATTATATTTCTATTATTGGTATATTTTAGTAATTTCTATTATTGGTATATTTTAGTAATTGCTTTATCTTTAGCACAATCTTCAAGGCCTCAACACTTTAGTATTGTCTCTGAGGACATAAATTCACTTGTACTTAAGTGGAGAGACCCTGCTCATCCTCATGGATTGATTGACCACTTTAAAGTAACTAGACACATCAAATAGTTTGACTGTATATATACATGCACACATTTTTTTCATTAGGTGTACTATAGCCACAATGATCAACTTGAACACATCAAAGTTACCTTGACCGACAGTGGAAGTACATACACTCTTGACAACCTCAGACCATACACAGAGTACAGTGTATATGTGACAGCAGTCAGGTTGATAGGAACTACTGATAGATCACTGGAGGGGGAGAAGAGTAGAATAGTCACTGCACGAACATTAGCTGGAAGTAAGTTACTAAATAATATATAGTTAACTGTAGCTATAACATCAATATTTTAGGGCCTGTCATTGTCACATACGATGAAGACATCAGACCAAACCAAACCATAAATTCTGGACACTCACTTGCAGAAAGGAATAATATTGTTGTGGAGTTACCCACAGTATCATCACAAAACGGCCCATTCAGGTATTTAATAAATAACTTTAAATGACAACTATTAACAGATGCTGCTTTCATTTAGCCACTTGTACATTGTTGTACATTCAGCCAGTGACCAATTGATAACTGATCCTGAAACTATTTCAACAGAGGATCTTTTTGAGGAATCCACCAAAACATCTCCTTCATTCTATGTGGCTGCTGTGGTGAATGCCAGTCAGTATGTATCTGGTTATAGGATGAGCTACATCCTGGGAGCTGGTGATAACACTACTGATTCTGATGGTCATGTGTTTTACAACAAAGAAGTTCAGGGAACATTCTTGTTTTTCTTCCGAGTTTTTTCAGTCAGCAGTACACGTCAGGTAACTACTATATACACATGAATGTCAAAATATAAAGTAAATTATTTATGTTTTGCAGAGAGAAATTGCTACTACAACACTAGGAAAAACTGCAGGTAAGTAACAGTTACGTTGTATTTTTAATTTCAATGTAACATATGCATTTGGTTATGCTCTGTTAAGTCACTGGCTCTTCATGTGTTCTGATCATCTAGTTGTCATACCACAAGAAGATGTGAAAAGTAGCAATGATGACAACAGCAATATGGTTCTGGTGATAGGAGCCATCACAGCAATACTGTTAATTATCTTCTTCGTGGTTCTGATACTGATCATGCTGTCACTGTAAGTTTGAGTAAATAGTTTTTATGTGGGTATATACTACAGCCATAACCACACACAACAATGCATGCATACACACACACACACTACAACAAAACTGAAGAACATTTATATTCAAAATTATGACAAGGTAATTTAAAAACTAGAAGTTGCCTAGTAAGTAACTAAGCCACGTGTATGTCATGCACTATTATCATGCGAGTGATCATTATGATATTTAAACATAATATTCTTGCCTGAGTTAATATTAATAACGATATTAACTCAGGCAAGAATAATATTAATAATGAGTTAATATTAATATTAATAATGAGTTAATGAGTTAATAATGAGTTAATATTAATAATGAGTTAATATTAATAACGATCTGTATAGTAGTCACACTTGATCATGATATTCTTATCTACAATTGCAACAGTAAAATATGATTCCTTCATAACATTGCATTCCAAGAAATTGATAGTTATTTATCTACAGATGCACCAAATACTTGTAACAATGATTGTTTTGAGTTACAAACCAAATATGTAGCATGCATGCAGATTTTCACCATTTGATTTTGTATTTATCACAATCCAGAGCTACATGTTATGTTTAACACTAGTAGTCCACAAATACCCCCCCCCCCCTCCCTCCAAACATTTTAATGTTATTCATATAGAATAACTACGAACTAATTAGTGTAACTACCTGTACATAATGTCTCCATGTTCCTATTTGTAGTTTACACAGAAGCAGACATTCACGCACGTACAAGCTTGGCATAGCTAAGAGTGGATCAACAATTGATGATAATGTTGTTGGGACTGCACTAAATTACAGAGACAACAGTTCATATACAGACTCAACATCTGTCACAGATTCTGGTATGTCAGCTAAGTTGGTACACCTTAGTTTTACTGTGCAAAAACAATCCTATCCCATCTTTCTGGCTTAAAGTGTTGTATAATGCAATTTTGTTCTTTCTGAAGAGTGACATTTATGGACCTGTAATGAGTTAGTATTGATGGTATATTCAGCCTGTGTGTACATAAAGAAGTCTTGAGTTGCAATCCACACATATTATATCAACCCACATACCTCTGTCATTTCCTTCAATGGACACAGTCACTGTATAACAGTATGACATGTACATGTGAAGAGGTATTATGTCTATAATATGGTAAACCAATTTTTCTCATTCTTCATCTTAGTGATTTCACATGTTGATAGATGACCAACTGATGAATTCAATTTGACAACGAATTTTGAAATGTACACATATATACAATAAGTGCTGCACATATAATAGTATATTACTCGATGTACTGGGATCACTATGGTTACATGTGTATTACTTTATTTCTATAGGAGAAGTATGAACACACAGACAGAGTATAATTGTTGCAATTTCTTCAGCAAAATTCTTCATTACATTTGACTACATGATCAAGAATTGTAACTTTTACATAATTTTTTTAACCATTGTGCCAATTGTCATGTTTTATTTATATAAATTGACCATAGCAGCTACACACAGCTGTTTATTATCAAGTACTGTATTGTTGTGATGTACTTACTTGTCATGATGCTACCAAACTTATCACTATATTTCTAATAGAATATACTCTGCATACTAAAGATTGATTGCAACAATATTAATCATAGTGGTACGTGAAAGAGCGTTTTAGTGTGATAAACATCATGAGTTATATACAACTCAAAATACAAGCCTGATGAGACAAAGTCAAATGCATGCACTTAGAATTACTACTCCTTAAGGTTACAGTATAGTCACGGGCAATCATTCAAAATTTTGAATGCCTATCAATACTTTTTGAGAAGTCCATAAGACCAGTCTAGCAGCGTGAAAAGTTTTAAATGAAGGTGAAGCCCTTCATATTTAATGTTTTTATGTAGCTACAGTGTAGTTTGAGGCAGGTGGAACACTACAATTTGTTGTAGTAACACAAGTAAGCCAGCCCATACATCGCTCAACTCCAGATGTCACTACCTGCATGTTTTTCCGCCGCCAAATACAGCAAAAGCTGTAGGCTCTATTGGAATTTCTGGGGCATAGTGATACTGTATATTAATTTTATTAGGTCCTATGGAAGCGTTTTTGGTGTGTTTCTTCCCAGTGACTCAGATACAAGCCTTCAAAGAGCTTGTTTCACTCGAAAAAACTACTAAAAGTTCAATAAAACGTCTATAGCTACAACCAGTAACTTAAAATCGCTTCCACAGGACCTAGATATTTTAGTTGTTTAGTCACTTGCTGCTAGTGAGGCATAATTTTTTCACCAACAGAGTAGTTAATTTGTGGAATTCTCTTCCAGCAGATGTTATTTCTGCACCAACCGTGGCATTGTTTAAGAAGAATTTATGGAGAACAACAAGATATGGGCACTCTCAAAGGCCTGCGGCCTAGCTTGACAGTCTTGTACAGCCAAGCAATTTCTGTCCATTAATAATAATAATAATAACTTGTGTTGAAATTATAAGGATTCCGTCAGTAATCTGTTAGTCTGGTTTTTGGAGGCGCATTTTTATAATGCGCGTATCAATGTTTTGCCCCACTACTATGAACACGGGCAGAGATGGGGATTTGAACATTTAAAAATGCTTATTCTCACTACCCTGGGCTACTTTTGATGTCGAATCCCCCACTTATCCCCAGTAAAAGACTACAAAACACCCGACTACGTGCCCTTGTAGCATCAAATACCCCACCACCTGGGGCACGGTTTGAGGTCGATTCCCCCACTAATCCCCGCCTAGCCTCCACTTCTGCCCGTGTTCATAGTAGTGGATTGATAGGTGCATAAAACATCACTCTATTGTGGACCACACACCAAAGAACAGTCGTTGTTCTACAGTAAAAACAAACAAGCACAATTGAGTTGTATTACTAACACAACATTATTGTTGAAATTATTTATCCCTGCTTGGTTTAAAGCAGGTTTTGTAATTTGTTCTGCCCATGCATTTTAAACTATTCTGTAACCTTAATGGTAGTTGGAACACACACATATACATACACACACATACAAACCAAGTCTTCAGTTGCCATGTGCATAAGGCCACTTGATCGGCATGAACATATCTGAAGGCAATCGGTTCCATTCGGGAATAGTGCGTGGAAAAAAGGAATACTTAAAACAATCTATGGTAGGCTGGTAATGGAGGAACTTCATGTCATTTCTTGATCTGGTGGTAGTAATTGGTGATGGAGTTGGTAGATAATTTGTTGGAATTTGTAAGATATTATTGATTATTTAAATTAGATGAGTGCTCTCTCTTCGAAGTTGTGAGGTTGGCCACTTAAGTGATGACAACAATGAACTAATACTATCTCTAACATTCCTTCTCCAAGGTTGGTTCAATACAAGGCGAGCTGCTCTATGCTGAATCATTTCAAGTTTATTAATTTGATTTTGGTGGTAAGGATCCCAAATAGATGAAGCATAATCTAGTACTGGTAATACAAACTGCTTGTAGTTTAATTCTTTCAATGTTTTTGAGCAAGTGCGCAAGTTACGATTAAAAAATCCAATTAATTTCATTGCTTTGCCACATACATTGTCAATATGCGGTTGCCAAGAAAGTTTATGGTCAATGATAACTTCAAGATAGGAATGTTGTTCAACGATGTTAAGAACTTGACCTGACATTGAGTATAAGAATTCACTTTTGTGGTGGTATTTGGACAGTTGCATAATACAGCATTTATTGATGTTAAATTTCATTTAGCCTTTGTAGATCTTCCTTGGCTATGCTGTCTATGCAGTCACAGGATAAATAATGAATATTGACAGTAATAATGAATGACCATGCGGGAAGAAAATCTGCATGCAGGCAGGAAATGGGAAATAATGAATTTTGTTGGAGTGGCCTAATATTACACCTACCCAGGGGCATCTCAAATTGCAGTATTTTAACATCTATTATTTTTAAATTTCCTGGGGGGGGGCATGCCCCAGACCCCCCTAGTTCCAGCATGCTTCTGCTTTGCACACCTCTACCCAAGAGATTAGTACCTTGAGTTAGCCCCCCCCCCCCTTTATAAGTCCTAGATCCGCCCCTGGGTAGGTGTAATATTAGGCCACTCCAACAAAATTCATTATTTCCCATTTCCTGCCTGCATGCAGATTTTCTTCCCGCATGGTCATTCATTATTACTGTCAATATTCATTATTTATCCTGTGACTGCATAGACAGCATAGCTAGATCTTCCTTGGCTATGCTGTCTATGCAGTCACAGGATAAATAATGAATATTGACAGTAATAATGAATGACCATGCGGGAAGAAAATCTGCATGCAGGCAGGAAATGGGAAATAATGAATTTTGTTGGAGTGGCCTACTATTACACCTACCCAGGGGCGGATCTAGGACTTATAAAAGGGGGGGCTAACTCAAGGTACTAATCTCTTGAGTAGAGGTGTGCAAAGCAGAAGCATGCTGGAACTAGGGGGGTCTGGGGCATGCCCCCCCCAGGAAATTTAAAAATAATAGATGTTAAAATACTGCAATTTGGAGACATTTCCACATAAAATTTATAATATTTTCTGCCTGTAGATATTTTATATACTGCCTTTAGATTATAGGTATGGCTCTCTGAAGCATTTTGCTAATGGAAAAGTTTGGGTAGGTACAGACAACCAAGTACATGATGCACCCCTCTCACAATTGCATTACACTGAATAGGTGCATGTTAGAATAATAATGCTGAAAGTGGAAAATTTAGAAATTTGAACAATACAAGATTGAATCTGAGAGCATTTTCAATGGAAATTGTGTACCTGAATTAAGTATTGCCATACATATTAACTACACAAGTAGATGAATGAAGCCCTTTAAACAGACCAATGCACTTCATTGTATGTATAGGTGCAGGAAGATTTGGAAAAATTCCATAACAGAACCAACTACATGTTTCCAGTGAATGTTCTATTAGAGTAGTTAGCTGACTGCTCTATTAGAGTATCTCGATCTTGTACACCTCCAATGCTGATCCGGGTCCTTGTTGCATAAACTTTAGCATAAATCCATTGATAATACCTTGGAAAGATGTTTATAAGGTGGTTTTATGATTATTAGTGATCATATAATTATGCTAAGACAAAATTTCATTATAATACTCAGCATATTGATCAAGTAAAGCCTAAAAGTGAAGGGGGAGGCTTCAGCTCCCAAAGCCCCCCACCCCCCCTCCCCTGGATCCGTCCCTGTCTATCTACCTAATAAATCACTGGACCACCTGTGCACTATTCAGGTGCTATGAATCAGTGCAGATAGGTTCTATGGAGGATTGGACACACACACACACACACACACACACACAGAGTCTGGAGACAATTGTCTCTAGTTGCTCCAATACCCCTAGTCTATAGGGACGGTGAGTACTGAGTAACCAGTTACTTTTCAAGCTTATAATTTAGGTTGGGCAAGAAAAGGAGGGTAGATAGAGAATTGGATTTGACCTCATTCAGGTGTGATCCTCTCCTGCAGAGGAGATATGAATGCATGTATGAAATACATTGTACTTGCAAGACCAACACAAAAGACCTCTGACCTTGCTTGGTCTCCACCATATAATCAGAGTCTAAAGCATGCCCCTTAGAGAGGAAAGGTCTGGTGGCTTCAGTATTACAGAGATGTATGTTGTATTGAATAACAAGTATATATCAGTTTCAGCTATAAAGCTTTTATCGACTCCTCCTTCCTATAGGCAACCACGAGCAGTCTCACTCATATCACATCTTTACAAAACTTGTACTCTTCCTCCACATGTTACACAATTCTAATTTTGAAAATAATTATTATACAAATTAGTAATTAATGTTTGAACAGTTTTCGGTAATATGCTATAAATTTAAAATGCAAAAATGACCAGATTCGTACTCTCTATGTGAGATGCTGCTACACTTGTCAGAGACAGAGCACTGTCCGGATTAGTAAGGTTGGGAAGGCATTTCCAGACAAGATCAAAATTTGCTCTTTTCTTCATGAGAAAAACAGATTTTATTATTATTGGTACCAAATTGTAGCCAGTGAACTAGACTATTAGGGGTAAAAACTTTATGTTTGGGCTGCTACGAGAAAGAATGGTTTAATCTTGCAGTTTGAAAAAAAATGTTTCCAGACACCCATAAAAGAATTAGGTCTACCTGGGAAGTGACACAGAAACTCATTGAATATTGTTATCCAGCAGAAACAGATAGGATTCTGTTTGACTAGTTACTATGAAAGTATTTTTTAGCAGCAGATTTACTTTACTTTGCTCAGGCCTTGCGAGAATTTTCAGTGCTTTCAAAAGATGCTATGTTTGATCCACTCTCCCCCAGTGGAAAATCACTGAAAACAGCAATTTAAAAGCAATGCAGCTCTAGTTTCTGAACTGTTGTGTTGAAAGTTTGGTAGTAAACTGCACATGTAATTTAACGTGGTACAGGTGATGTGCTTGGATTCCAGTTGTGCCATCTCTAAATCATATACCTATTCACCATATAGTGTGATTATGCTGTATTTGGTCACTGATTGGTGTCTTCAATCTGCCGTTGAACATGCACAGCACATTTGTAGACTACCTTATAGTTAGAGGTGCATTGAACGGATATAGCCTGCAATTTTTCAAACACACCTTATGTAACTACTGTCTTTGTATCTAGTGTCTTTGAGCAGGCTGTAGGACCAGGTGTCCTACAGACCTTCAGCACTTGTGCTGTAAAGCTTTAATAAAAATAAATATCGGTATCATGATAATATCGAGAATCGGTTTTTTAAAAAAGATCTTTTAGCAGGTATTTCTCTTAAGTACTAGAATTGCTTAGCTTTTAACGTGGGTAATCATGGGTAAGGTGTAAAGTTAAAAAAGTTAATTCACTTCCCAAGTTAGACTGCTTTTTTATGTTCAGACATTTTCATTGCACCTTTTTCAAGTCTTTTTTTTCATCTTTCACAAAAACATTTTGGCAACCACCTATTAAGCTTTTTTGTCATAATTTTTCAAAATTAGTTTTATTGTAGTGTCCATACTGAAAACCTTTTGTAGACTGTATGTTCAGATACAACCGAGCAATAAAAGATATCAGTATTGGTATCGGAATTGTAATCAATTGTTACTTTTACAACTAATGTTGTAGCTGACACATATATCGGTATATTACCATATCAGTCAGTACACCTCTAACTTCAGTACTTCAAGAATATCCCAATTGGTTTGCATTCCATCCTTCAGCTGTGGGTAATTTAAAAGTTATCCGGAGTACAGTACTCAGCTGTCCAGACCCCCATCCCAGCCCATGTTAGTACAGTATTAATGTCCCAGCACAACGTATAGAGATTTGACAGCATAGGCTTACTGTACGTGTACGGCAGGACAAACACACACGCAAAGCAAAAATGCTGTTGGCTACCATGCTAGCATGGTCATGAGCCAGCACTGGGACACCCGTGCACTACGTACTCAGGTACTAGAAGTCAGCACAGGAAAATTCTTCTGGGGCAAGACTAGTAGGTTGTACCCTGTCTCACAGGTGAAGGTGTGGGCACCTGAAGTCCCACCTGGGCCCTTACCTACTATACGAGACATGGACAGTTGAGCATTTGCTTTTTCAGTTTACACCAGGTACCCATTGATGTTACAGCTGTGTGGGCTGCTTCCCCAGCACACACACACACACACACACACACACACACACACACACACACACACACACACACACACACACACACACACACACACACACACACACAGGCATGCACGCACACACACACAGAGGCGTGCACGCACACACACACACACACACACACACACACACACACACACACACACACACACACACACACACACACACACACACAGGCGTGCACGCACACACACACAGAGGCGTGCACGCACACACACAGAGAGGCGTGCACGCACACACACAGAGAGGCGTGCACGCACACACACAGAGAGGCGTGCACGCACACACACAGAGAGGCGTGCACGCACACACACAGAGAGGCGTGCACGCACACACACAGAGAGGCGTGCACGCACACACACACAGAGGCGTGCACGCACACACACACACACACACACACACACACACACACACACACACACACACACACACACACACACACACACACACACACACACACACACACACACACACACACACACAAAAGCAAAGCCTCTGGCAGCTGTGAAAAACACAGCTATTGCTGCCCAGTGAGCCAGCACTGGGATGCCTGTGTATCACTCAGGCACTCAAGGCTAGTACAGGCAAATCATTTTAGTTATTTGAACTATATAGGTGACTGTTCTATTAAAGTATTTTGTCTAAGGTGTGTGTTCTATTAGAGTGATTTACCAGGACTCTATTATCCGAACTTTTCGATTATTTTAACATCCTCAGGGTCCAATGAGTTCAGATAATAGAGGGAGCACTGTATCTCGTTTCACTACTTTTTATTGCTGGAACCTTTAAATCAATAATATTTTTAAACTACATTAGTTAGTGTTTTTCGTTATAGCATAACTACGATATTCATGTGAGACTGTGACTGCTTTATTAGAGTATCTCAATCTTGCTGGTTATCATGAGTGAGTTATGCAGTGGATTAAGGGGCGTGGTTGCCATGTTTAGTTTTCTACAGCAAAACTGCAACCGATTTCAGCTAGATCAAGGGGCAGGTATTCTTCATGCTTTGATTGTTAAGGGTATGGCAGTTTGTTTAAGAGGTAGGTTACCGTACAACAGTTTATAAGTGCAGTACGGGTATCTACTCCCTCTCACAGTAGTGTAAGTGCTTTAAATAGTTTTGTGGTGTCTAAATGTGCTCCTCTAAGGAAAATGTCAACATGGAAAATTAAATTCCTCAGCATGCGTGTAGAAGAAGGCAACCATGTAATTGAACATACATAAAAGGAAAGGCCAAGTGCAGAAGACATGCACAGACACTGGTCAGAGCCAGAAAAGTCACATGCTACCAGTGAGTTTGTTATTGTGCTGCAAAATGGTGGCTATATGATTTTTTTTGTTTGTTTGTTTTATTCTTTGTAGCTCAAAGTAACTTCTTCTAGCTGATCTCTCTACAGGGTGATTGTTTCTCTCTGATCTACAGGGTGATTGTTTCTCTCTGATCTCTCAGTGGCCCCCTTGAATACCTGTTTAAAGGATTGATATACTCTAATAGAGCAGTCAAGATCTATATACTCTAATAGAGTAGTCACAGTATTCTTTAGAGGAGCAGTGTAGCAAGCTATGTATGTAGTTATAAATAAGGAGGTATATATAGTTGGTGGGGGGCAGCTATTGTTATTGTGAGCACGTAATAACTCTTTTTTGGTCTTCGACTTACAGTTAGGCTGAAGTTGTGATTCACGAGTGGAACCCTCCTGGCTCACTTTGACTCTTTGCCCTGGACCCTGGGCGGCCCTGAGATCTACCACACTGTTTGATCACTTGCAGATGTTAATAAAATTTCAAGATTCAAAATGCAATAAACATTTAAGGAGAGTGTCAATCTTGAGGATGCAAGCCACTTCATGTGACCATACATTCTGTTTCTAGTCACAGAACAGGAGCTAAGGTTACTTTTCATGTTTGATTAACTACACCATATTCTCTATAGTTAATTTTTATTTACTTTTGTATAGAACATGTTCGACACTATGATCGTTCCACACACAGAGGCAATCGTAGTTTTGTGTACACTTGGGTTTATAGCAATAATACAATTATACTACAGTATAACACCCTTGCTTATTTAGTGGTTAAAGTGCAGTTGACTACTATTATGTCGATTATCCAGTTAACTGAATTAAATGACATTCCTGCTGCATCTAGCATGTAAGCAATGTGTCCTTATATTCATAAAAATTGTGTTTTGTTTCTTCCTGTAAATATACTCTCGATGTGGCGTGCTGGCTTTCTTGGCCACACAACACACTACCGTGTGTCTTGATATCATACAGTACAATAGTACTGTATAGTCGGGACATCGAAGGTGTGGGGGTGATCCGTGATATAATATAACCCAAAAACCTGCTGTGATTTTTCCTCACAACAACATGACAGTATTGGTGCAGTAAAACCAATCCAAAAAGTGTCTTCAGATCGACCTGAAACGTTTCAGTCAAGTTGCTACAGAATTTAAAAAAAAATCTAGTCAATGGAATTTTCTACTGCCTGCCTGCCTGCCTGACGCCTTCAGTCAAGCGTAGCGGAAAACTGGCTACAGCTATAGCCCTAATTCTTTCGCAGAAACGTTTCTAGATCGCTTAAGAAAAAACGTTTGGTATATTGATAAAGTAACCCTGTAGCAGAGTGGATTATAATGGTTGGCCATTGGACATTTACCGACTAATTAGCTTGAAGACTGCCCAATTACCTACTGAACCGATCAAAGATGGCGGCCACTTTCCGCTATAAAAGATTGATATACTCTAATAGAACAGTCAGTGACTCTAATAGAGCAATCAGAGCTTCTAAATATGTGTACCTAAAAGGTCCAAAAAAGCAAAAAAAGGAGAATTGTCCAGTTTGGGGAATCGAGCCTGTGCCTTTCAATGAACAAAAATCTGCACCATTCTACCACATGTTCACACACTGCCTAAGTGGCTTCTAAAGAGGTTTTAAATGTTCTGCAGTATAGGACCATAGTTATAACATGTCACAAACATCACATTGGGTAATTTGATATCAAATCATCATAATGTTATTATCACAGATTTATTATGCATGTGGCTTAACAATGATGGCATGTTTATACACATGCTGCTAATACAATGTCAGCTCAACTTTGACCTTGATCTGACATTAACAAAGACTAGTTATAATCCTCTTTGCCCTGTAGAGATATCAGTTGAAACAAATCACCCTGTAGAAAGTTTAGCTACTGTATAAACAAGGTACCCTGTAGAGAGATTGGCTAGAAACAAGTCACCTTATGGAAAGATCAGCTAGAAGCAAGTCACCTTGTAGAGAGTTTAGCTACAAACAAATCACCCTGTAGATAGTTCCGTTACAAACAAGTCACCCACCCTGTAGAGACTTCAACTGCAAACAAATCGCCCTGTAGAAAGTTCAACTACAAACAGATAACCCTATAGAGAGTTCAGGTAGAAACACAGCATAATTCATACACAAATACTGACTGTATTTATTCCATCTATGTTATGGTGTTGGAACTAATGGTCCAAAAATTCTACCTAGGCTCAAACAAAAATAGACCACAGCCCCAAATAGTGAAAAACATTAGAGTCATTTATAGATTTGAGGTTCGTTTTGTCTCATTATAGGGAGTTTTTAAAAATAGTTGTTCCAATACTGAATAAAGACGGGGTTAGAATATGTAGTATTGGAACACTATTTTTGCTGTAAAACAAGTCATCCTGTAGAGAGAATCCTGTAGAGAGTTCATCTACAGGCAAATCACCCTGTAGAGAGTTCAGCTACATTTCAAGTCACCCAGTAGAGAGATCAGCAGCAAAAAAGTTATCCTGTAGGGTTATAATAATTGGCATGCAACAAATAATATGTACTGTTTAAGTAAGGATTGCCTGAAATGACACGCGCCCCCAAAAATTCCGCCTTTTAAAAACCAGTTTACAAATATCTCATGAGACGAAAATCACCTTTACAGAATAATATAGCATCAAATGTAGCATTAAAAACAAGAAAATGCTTACAGGTGGCTGGATATAGAATTTAAAAAAAAGGCAGTGGTTACTGAACCGACTCAATAAGCCGGACTCGCTATTGAACTCAATGAACTGACAGTAAAACTTAGACAAAGACTCCTACTTTTCTACCTTATAAATGCTACTCATGTAGTAGTCTCACTATATACACTATAATACAGTAAGAAGAATGTAACCTAAAGGTGAAGAAGAAACCAAAGCTGAACCCAAACCTGACCCTAATGCTACTTTTTGCATCCCCTAAAGTTGAATGCTCGAGGAAACTACTAGATGCGTCCCCAAAGTCTAATGCTAGGGGAAACTACCAGACGCGAAAATAAAAACCTTTCGGTTCAGTAACCACTTCCTTTAAAACAAGTTGATGTTGTGCTACTTCTAAAAACCAGGCGCCATGCAGCTAGCTAACTCATCTGGAATTAACTAAATACAGTATATACTACTATGAATTAAACTATGTAGTACTACTTTACAATAGGGTAGTTTTGGATTGTGCAATAATATTATTAGCTAATTCTCGTATTTCGTAATTCATGAAATATTCGTAATTCGTTCAATTACGTTGCTATGCACTGCTAAGGAAGAAACCGCTTTTACCAATATATTACGCACAAAACTATCTTCTAAACTGTTTTATAGTTGACTAACGTGTTTTTTCCCTCAAATTCTCTCGACAAAGCCTCAAAGCTGCTCTTCATTTTCGTTCGCGTACGTAAGGGATACGCCCCCTTTCAACTCGAAGCGATAGGCTATTCCTGGTAGTGTACGAGGCCTGCACCGTTGTTTTTCAGTTGCTAAATGCCTGAAACCTCAAGGGGAAGGTAGTCTGAGGAAAGTCACCACACCCGTATTTCAGTCCGCCGAAAAGAAACCACCTCAGAGCAAAGTTCACCTGTGCAGAAGTTTAATAGACTTCATTTCACTTTTACTTCTTACGTAAAAGCTGCTTTTACCGTTATTAAACGATTTTGCTCACGTGGGTGCGTACGGACAAACATAGATAGGTACATACACAGTTACACCATAGATAATGTATGTTACGCATACATTATCTATGGTTACACACACTTTTACGAAAACAATTTCAGTAAACCAGGCGCACGCCTGGTTTAAAAATTGTCAAAACTCGAAATTTCATTTGCCTCACCATCGATAGTATATTCTCCGTACCCGGGATTGGCGTGTGGATATGAAGGCAGTTTGGTAGAAGAAATGATAATGATTTTGTTTACGTTTACCGCATCGTAAACAAATGCACGTGACACGCATACTGTTGGAGCTAGAGAAACGAAACAAAGATTTTCAAACTCTCCATGAACAGGCGAATAAGATAGTATATAGTTTTAATTGATTTGAGTCTTCCTTCTTCAAGTACTGGCCTGATAAAAACTTGCATAGTTTTTTTTGTAGCATGCGTAATTTTACGAATTATTTTATTATTTCTATCTTCTCAATACGCATGCTTGTGCGAACAAGTCGGGTTTTTGCTGAGACGGTTACAAATTACAAAAAGAAGTGAAAACCACACACAACCATTGTTAAACTTTATTGGCATTAACATCACTGCAGCCATTTCTTGGCCGCCACCTTTGATTTCACAACTTTTTTCACCAGGCTTTTTAAGGCAGCACCATTTTTTCACAGCTTGGCTGTTTTTGTGTGGTATACCATTTATAGTGGACATAAAATTTTTTATATAACATCTTTAACCAGGTTGTAGGACCAGGTGTCCTACACACCTTCAACACTTGTGCTGTAAAGCATTAATAAATAAATAAATTCAGTCATGAGTATAGACTGAAATAGGAATTAAATGTCCACTAGTATATCTGCAGATGTAGGCGACCTTCCTTTTTTCAATACTTTTTCTTCCATGATCCCTAATTGAAACTAAAATGCTTATTTTCTTTGTATTTGAGTTATAGTGAAGTTTGCAACTACAGAGAAACCTGTCTAATCAGGTCACTGCATAAAGAGGACACCTGTCTAAACTGGCCATTATAAAAATCCCTGCATGTGTCAACTCTGTACAAAGCGACCTGCTTAATGCAGCCACCTCCTTAATGAGGTCAGAAACTTTGGCCCTATGATGACCGGAGTAGACAGGTTTCACTGTATAGGCATTTACATATTTTGAAAGTTCTTTCCCTAATGGTTACTTATAATCATACAGTACGATAGTAACTGTATAGTAGGGACCACAAAGGAGTAGGTGTGGCCCACAAAATAGTACCACCCAAAAACCAGCCTCAATGTTCCCTTATGACGATGAGACAGTATTGATGAGGTAAAACTACACCCAAACAAGCTTTCAGATGGACCCAAAACGCTTTCAACAAGTTGCTATGGACTTTAAAAAAATTTTTATTCAACAGAATTTTCTACTGACTGACTGAGTAAGTAAGTAACTGACTGACTGATGCCTTCAGACAGCGTAACTCGATAATGGCTAAGGCTACAGGCTTGAATTTTTCACTGTTCGACGTTGCTTCGGCCCAAGAGGTGCCTTTTGGCATACCACAGTATGTACAATGCATTCTTCATGGGCTTACCAGTGTCCTCCTTTGTGTCCCATTCATCTTGGCTGACAGGGAAAGGTGTCGATTTGGCACGAGCACATGATGGCTTCCCTTCGAAATGGAAATCATCCGTATTTTTCATCATGGCTATTTTGATTGCAGAGGTGCTTTTCAAACAGTTCTTGATTTGTACTGTTGTGTAACTGGTTGAACATAGCCTACAGTGAAGCATAATAGATACTTCACTTTTCAGATGATAATTAATATGATAGGGGGCATGCGGCACGATTTCTTTCTTTTGGTATGCGTGGATTGTAGAGGTGCTTTTCGAACAGTTCTTGATTCAAAATGCTGTGTAACGGGTTGAACATAGCTGACAACGAAGCATTATGACTACTTCAACTTTCAGTTGATATTTGATATAGATGGGGTGCGCGTTGCCTTTTCAGATGTGGTATGCTTAGGATCACCAGTCATAATAAAATTGTTTACAAAAAAATTTAACAAACAAGTACCCAAAAAACTTTGGAATTTTCAACTAGAGTAGGGACCATAGCACATCGATAGAAAGTACTGAAACAAGTTGGAGTAGTTCATGATATTAAATCACTGTAAAACAATAAGAAGTGTTATATCCCTACTGTGCATTTCTGTTATGGTATCTTGAGTATAGTAGGGATATAACACTTCTTATTGTTTTACAGTGATTTAATATCATGGACTACTCCAACTTGTTTCAGTACTTTTTATCGGTGTGCTGTGGTCGCTACTGTAGTTGAAAATTCCAAATTTTTTTGTGTACTTGTATAGATGACAGCAGCTAAGTGTATGTGTAAGTATAGCTTGATTATATCATACATTCAAACTGTTCATTGCAGCTATACATGGACATTTAATCCCTACTGCAGTCATGGGTGGTCCCTACTCAAATAATGTTATATTAAAATAATTTAATTTCTAATTTTCCTTACAATTGGTTTAAATGACTGGTGAACCAATGCATACCACTTTACAGGAAAGAAAGGGACTGGCCAGACAATGCACATCCCACCGGAAAATGTTGTTGCCAATTTGTTTTTAGCTTGGCTGAGTTATGCTTGGTTGAAGGAATCAATTAATCAGTTTAATAGTAGAAACTTCAGCAGTTAAACAAAAAAAAATTAATCCATAGAAACTTGTTGGAAGTGTTTGGGGTCACTCTAAAGGCTAGGTTATGCCTAACCAATACTGGCTTATACCGTCAAGCTGTTTTTGGGTGATACTTTTGGATAAGAAAGCCTAAACCTCCATGATCCCTACCACACAGTATTACTGTACTGTATGATTGGTTACTTAGTTGTGTTTAATTTGCTGTGATGTAGAGTTCAATAAATGTTTTCTTGTGTACTATTAAGTGAATTTATGGTGTATATTATTGCAGTAGTGGTAACACTTTATTATTGTTGTCTGTTTCTGAGAAAGTGTGTCCACGTCCAGCAAATGGGCAAGTTTTCTCAGTGAGAGGCCAAAAGATTTTTGTGGTTACTTGCAATAGTGGGCATTTCCTTGTTGGATCAACTCTTATTACCTGCACTGATGGAAGATGGATGCCACAAGAGCCAAAGTGTGTTCCTGCTGAATAGTTTGTATAGAAAATAGATAATACATTAACTGTTTGTAGCCTAGCTGTTAGTATATAGGTAGTTGACATCATAAAAATGTGTGGTTTTGCATTTTTACAAAACTTCCAATTGTAGTTGTATAGACAGCATAAAGCTGCAATGACTATATTGTGCTTTGTAATTGCTGCAATGTACACATGCTAGTATGTAGCTATATACACATTATAGACATAGGTTATGGGGTTTTCCTTCATTTCCCAAGTATTGCACAATAATTTTACACTACTTCACATAATGCTTTATATCTCTTACATACATTTAACTATCATCATGAAATTTTCAGCACTACTTGTCTACATTCTAGTGATTACTTGAGAACATGGGTGTGATCATCAAATAATCTAATTAGGATTGGGGTGCATTTAAACATGAAAACAATGTACATTAATTTTTACTTTATACACTGACTGCTCTATTAGGAATCTTTAGCATTTCAATGGATAGCCACAACATTCAGCTACCTGTAGAAAAAAATTGGAAGTGAAAAGCATATTCTATGAGGATTTTATGACCAAAATAAGATGATTCATAACCACGTGAAAGAAAAAAATACAAACAACAATTAAATGGATAGCTCGTGTAAACAAGATCCTTTTAAGGAAATTTATATTTCTAACTTGTACGTAGAGGTTACTTATCAAATGAAAAACAAATGTTCAGAGAAATAACTTTCCATCTAGCCACAAAAAAAGATAACCAGATGGTAATGAGAAAATGTATTGCAGGAAACCAAGGGTTAGCGCCATCACTTTCAAACTGTTGAAATTCTTTGTACAGTAGTTGTATTCTTTAGTGAAATGTGCCTGGGAAGAAGCTACATGATGTATAAGTTATACCATCATGTAAGTACTAATTCATGTCTATCAGCTGTGGCTAAATCACTTCACTAGATGTGTTGTCATTCACAATTGATAGCAATGCCAAAAGCTTTATGAATAAATATTAAAGCATGCTATTAATTAAAAGTTAACCACATGTACAGATATACCATATACAATGCCCTACTTTACTATTTGTTTCCCTTGCAGCCATTCATTCTGTTCATTTGTGTCACATATGTGACCGGATTTGCGAAAAGGGGTCTTCCACACACATCCATTTTCAATCAACTTTGACAACTCATAACTTCTGATTGGAAAAGGTTATTCACCTGAGATTTAGTCACAAGTGAGCATCAACATAGCTTAGTGGAAGGGAAAGTTTCAGGTTAATTTGTTTCTTGAGCATGCACTGAGTTATGGTCTTCTGAGTTATAGAATTGGATGTGTGTGGAAGACCCATTTTCGCATATCCAGTCACATATATAGGTGCACAGCCCCCAGTATCTGGTAACTTAATATTGAAAGTCTGGAGCCAGACTTTCAATATTTTAATTAATGAACCAAAACTCAGCAAATTGCTCTATTTTATACAAAAAGTACATTAATTATAATGCATATAAGTGCCCCTGGGATGAAGCTAGTACTAGATAAAGCTACCTAGTGGAAACAGACTGCATAACACATAGACACATATAGTAATCTGTAAGTGACAGTTTTGTCACTGGTAGCTATAGGAACCATAAGTCCACTGATATAAATGTCATGACTTACAATCAAAACATTATAACTATACAGATATGCATAGCATGAATTCATTTTGCATAACACAAGTGATAAATCACTGGAGTTCTATACCTTAAGCACTGCACACCAAAGCTACAGCAGTATCATGCTCAGTTTTGCATTAATGTTAGAATGTCTGAAAAACTTCATATGGATATGGATATTTGCATGCATGTTCTAATAGAGTATACCTGACTGCTCAGAGTATATTGATCTTCTTAACAAGTTTTGAAGAGGGCTCATGTTACCTCTGTAAATCCTTCCCTGAGAGATGAATGCAAGCTTTTGTTGTGCTGTGCCATTACACTATAATACTCACTCATTTTGTCCTGCCACACTAAATGGTGTGTTAAGCTTGGGGAGGGGGGGGGGGGGGGGGGGGTCTTAAACCCCTTGGAACCCCCCTGCCCTCTAATGTTAAGATACATTGACAGGCAACATATTCAAAACATTCCCTAACTGATGACTTGGAAGCTGTTATTTTAGGGTTGAAAATTTACAAAGACTGGTAATGGCCAAGTGCTGTAAATTCCATGTTTAATTATAACAGCTTGAATTGTCCTAATGATCAAATTCTACCTATAACTGCAAATATTTGACTTTGCCTGCATGCTGATAGTATTATGATGGAGAGAGTCCATGGCCAGAGGACAAGTCATGATCAGTTCCAGCATATATATATAGCCACAGAAGAGCCTTGTGAGTTGAACACTGCAATATTGGGGCGATGTGAGGTCAGAATTGATACTGGAATCATAACTTGAGGTGCTTCACTAGGTTGTGTAAGTTGGAAAATTGGATGTAATGACCATATATAGTAGCAATACTGGCCAGTAATGAGTAATGCACATAACTGGCTGGGATGAAATCTTGCCAGGACACTATTCCAAGTTTTACAGGAGCTTTCCAGTTCAGAAGAGTTAATATGGAACTCTGCTGAACTGGAATACTCCAAATTGTATACATATATATACACACTCTTGACAAGTTAAGACCATGCATGCAGAGTACAGTGTATACAGTAGGCTGTAAAAAAAAAGTCAAAGTTTCGTAATTGTAATTACGCTGTAGTAGCGTAATTACAAAGCGTAATTACGAATTATGCTCTATTGGTAACTATGAATATATTGTATATATGGCTGGTGAAAAACTACTTTTTTGCATAATTACGGATTACGGTCAAAACGTAATTACAGTACAAACATGGTAATTACTTAGTAATCACACCGTAATTACAATTACGAAACGTAAACTTTATATATTTATTTTGCAACCTACTTTATGTGATAGGATCATTGTTAGTATACAGAACAGTAGTAATGAACCTTAAGCAGCAATCAGTCAAGTTCCACAGTATTCTTGCCCAAGTTCCTGCACTCCAGCAGTAGAACATTTCCAATGTAAAACTGGCAATGGACCTACATATCACTGTGCACTGCAGATTTTGTACACGTTAAAGTTCTGTTGTCATATCATTTTAGTGATGGTGTTGGACATTCTGTGCAATGATGGTCGGCAAACTCTGTGTGTGTGTTCATCAAGACCATGCCAAGGAATATATAGTAGGCAATGTTGTATGCTATACTGGAATATAGTGTCTTTATTTGTGTCTCAACGTGTTTTAAGACCAGGTGTCCACAATCACCATGTTGTAGAGCTACTCCCCTTATGCTAAATTTACTGATGGAACTGAAGTTTAATCACAATGCAATAAAGCTGAAGCTTAACACACAGTAAATATTTTCTGCTGCACAACTTCTCAGTTACAGTACAGTATGCCTATATTCACTCATATAAACTGTTTTGGTTGGTAAAATAATGCACAAATTTGAATATGAAATAAATGTTGATTACTACAAAATATGCAATGAACTGTTCATGAGTAAATGGCATATAAGAAAAGTAGCTACCTACACCACTCAATCATCTACTGGAGTCACTGCTTTACTTTAGTTTGCCTAGTAGGGACATTTACATATTGGTCATCCATTGAAGTTTCCTCCTGGACCGTATATGCAGGGTTCTTTTTTAAATTTTATTTAATCAGGGAAAATAGCATCAGCCAAAAAGGTTGTTTTTCAGCTATGCCCTGAGAGCACAAATACAATATGAGTAACTTAATACATACATACATACACAAAACGAAGTTACAACATGCAATACAATTTCTTAAATTCTGACACAGTTTTAGCACCATAAAGTGCTGGTGGTAATCTGTTCCAGATGGCTGTGCCCCTGTAGGCCGATGACCGTTTTCCAAAATTAGTTCGAACACTGGGAACATATAACCTAACCTGTTCTTGTCCATCTTCACATCACTGCCTGGGTTTGTCCATAATTTCATAAACCACTTCATCAGATTTATAATCTCGTTGAATAACTTGTCTAACATTACTATAGTATCAGCACACAGCATGTAGATGTGACATTTTAAATCACTCACTTGGTTATTATTTCAGATTTCAATTTCTTTTTCTTCAGTTTGTAATACAGAACAGCTTGGACAGTATTGCATATGATGGCGATGACCAGCAACACAACCAAAATGGCAATGCCTACTAAATTAGAGTCACTGCTGCTTTCACTAGTGCTACTTTTGTCATTCTGAGGCTGGACTGTATATATAGCACAAGTACACAGAAAAATTTGGAATTTTCAACTAGAGTAAGGACCATAGCACATTGATAAAAAGTACTGAAACAAGTTGGAGTAGTGCACGATATTAAATCACAGTAAAACACTAAGAAGTGTTATACCCCTACTGTGCATCAGTTTCCATTATGATATCTTAAGCACAGTAGGGATATAACATTTCTTGTTGTTTTACTGTGATTTACTATTGTGCACTATTCCAACTTGTTTCAGTACTTTTTATCGATGCGCTACGGTCCCTACTCTAGTTGAAAATTCCGTGTACTTGTTTATTAAGTAGGGATTGGTAAGAAATCATATGGCTTCATTAACTTTTGCATTAATTATGCATTGGTTTCATATAGTTGGTTTTTGCAATATGTGACCGGATTTACGAAAAGGTACCTTTTTCAAACACAAAATTTGACCCATTTTTTGAACTTTAAAGGTGCATAACGTTTTGATCATGGCATATAATTGATTGCAATTTTCAATAACTGTAGCTACAGTATCTGGCTACACTTTGATACAAAGTGCAAGTTAATCAGTATAAGGAGTCAAATGTTACATCATTTTGTTTGTTGGTATGTTAAATGTGTGGAAAAGGTAGCTTTTCGCAAATTCAGTCACCATATAACAAGTGTTTTTTATTGTAAATTCTTCTATATCACTGAAAAGTTATTCTACGATGATTAATCCACCTATAACTGATTTTCAGCTTATTTTTATAAGCAGTTTGCCTAGTGAGCATGGAAACTAAACGGTTTTGTTATCAAAACTCAATTGCGTGATTGTTACACACTGTTGGCTTTTGTATTGTATCTTTATGGCCTTGATCTTGATTCATTTCAAATCATGAAAAGGTATGGTTAATCAAACTACAGACCAATTTTCAACTGATTCCTCAAAGCAGTTAACCCTGTAGATTGACAAAAGTTTGATCTTATTTTGAATAATTGATCATAATTCCATGAATCTTGATCATATTTCCACTACAATTGGTACTGAGATTTGCTTAAATAACCTCATTAAGTGTGCCAGAGCTACAAAGGTGTGAAAATCATTGAGCTACAAAGGTGTGAAAATCACGTTTTCTTTCTTCCTGTTAATATATATATTTGTGGTGTGGCGCGTTGGCTTCTTAGGCCGCACGACACACTACTGTGTGTCTTGATACCTCCTCATTGGACTATTATCATACACATATGTGTGATTGTGTACATTAGTTGTTACTTGATTAGTTACAAGTGTGTATATGTATGTAGTTTGTATTTACTGATTCTTGATTAATCACATTACTTGGTAGAGTGTTCCAGAGTCTGATTGATGATGGTACATAAGAGTATTTATAATCATCCACCTTTGTGTAAGGCTACATCAAGTGACCACATTTATAATGATGTGTAAATGGTATGAGTATATTATCATCAAAATCTACATCAGTTAATTATTTTATAAACATGACCAATTTTGCATATGTCCTTTTACTTTGCAAACTAGGCCAACCCAAGAAATCCATCATTTCAGTAACACTAGCATATCTTTCTTATTTAGTACAAATCTTGCAGATCATTTTAATATACCATCTCAAGTTTATCAATATCTACCTGATAACACGGTGAAAATACCACTAATGTGTACTCTAGGACTGGTCGTAAGTAGGTTTGATAACATAATGCCTTCACAGTAATTGGACAGTTCCTTAACCCTTCTTGACAATATTGTTAATGTGTTCATGCTAGTTCAGTTTTTGGTCTATAGTGACTCCAAGGTACTTAGCGTGTTCAACTTGCTTGATAATAGTATAGTCTATGTAGTATGTAAGGGTAGACCTGTTTGATATTCTCAAGCACCCGCATTTAGTAGGATTAAATTTCATGTGCCATTTCTTGGTTCACTGGAACAAAGCATTTAAATCTTCTTGTAAAGTAGTGCCTTCTGAATTAATATTTCTATAAATACATCATTGATGTACAGCTTGATCTCAGAATGACCACTGTTGGAATATCATTAAAGAGCAATGGTTCTGGGACATCAAGATACTCTAATAGAGCAGTCACAGTAGCTATTAAAGCAGTGCGTAGCAAGTTATTTAAGGTCTATTAATAGGCTGTGACCTTTTTTTTATTATTATTTTTGGTCAAACCAGACAATGTAGTGCAGACTTTTGCGTATCTCATGTCAGTGTATATCTCCACCTTCTAAACTGGAAACCCCCTTTATAAACCCCTAGATCTGCCACTGCAATTAATGATAAGTTAAGAATGCATAAATATTTCATAACAATGGATTAAGAACCTTAAATCATGAAAAATGATTGATAGTGTACATGTGGGTTTGCAGTATAAACCTTAAACCTTGTACCATTGTAAATAGCCTTGTACCATTGTGAATATGCACAATGGTACAAGGCTATTTATAGTCATGTATGTATAAGAGTTATGCAATACAAAAATAAAGAGAGCATGATCAGTGACCTAAGTACAGACATAACAAACCCTACAAAAAGATCAAAACAACATATGATACACAACCATAATCCTAAGGTATCATGTAGATGTGATACAAAACAGTCTGTAGGTGCAAAGTATAATTGAACCAATGATAAATACAGGGTGAGGTAGCTATACAGTAAATATAATTGTCACATATATACAGAGTGAATAGTTACATTCTTACAGTCTGAATAAAAAAGCAGTCTAACTTTCAATCTTATGCTCTACAAGATCAGCCATGTATGTGAAATGTTGAGCAATTAGCTATAGTATTTAAGTGAAATATATGCTAATTATATGTGTGTGTGTGCGTGTGTGCTATGCATGTTCAAATGGAGATTGAAGGCACCAATCAGTGACCAAATACAGCACAAACCATCAGTCACACTATACAGTGAATGGTTGAGAGATGGCACAGCTGGAATCCAAGCACATCACCTGCACCATGTTAAGTTACATGTGCAATTTACTACCTAACTAGCTTTTAACACAACAGTCCAGAAACTAGGATGTGCAGAGCTGTATTGCTTTAAAATTGTTAGTTTTAGTGATTTCCCAAGAGAGCAGGTCAAACATCACATCTTTTGAAATTCTGCAAAAGAACAAAAGGGGGAGGGGGTTGATTAAAAGCTTTACAGCTGAAACTGATATACTTGATATTCAATACAACTTATGTCTCTGTAATACTAAAGTCAGTTTAAGATATCATTAACTATTGGTATTGGTTATTGGTCTATTTCCATATTGGTGTACCTGCTTATTCCATCCTTCAGCTGTGGGTAATTTACAAGCTATCCAGAGTACAGTGTACTCAGCTGTCCGGACACCCATCCCAGGTACAGTATTAATGCCCCAGCACTGATAACACACACACACACACACACACACACACGCACACGCACACGCACACACACACACACACACACACACACACACACACACCTTTCCGTAAGGTACTCAACTGGCCATGCATGAAAGTTTATAGTTAGCTAATTTAACTGATGTATAGTGAAGCTAGGAGGCATGCATAGCCGACCGGGCATAGCAGCTAAGTGAGTGCACCATTCATCATATCATCTTTGAAAATCTACTGCCGGTAACTGTAACGTAATCCGCTTACTCTTAAATAGTAATGTTAATGTCAGACCTTCAGTGCTGGTCACTGCAAAGCGTAAATCTAATAAGGTATATGTGGTTTCATGAGTCACTTAAGTTAAAAACATTCCTATCACCTAATAATGTGACCCCAATTTTTCATACTACTTGTAGGCAAAGGTGTAACCATAAACTACACTATCCTAAAATTTCAAAAATTATCCTACCATGTGGTGGGCTGTATGATCTTTTCTCTGAAGTATTTTATGTGCTCCTATTATGAGTCATATGTGCTCCTATTATGAGTCATATGTGCTCCTATTATGAGTCATATGTGCTCCTATTATGAGTCATATGTGCTCCTATTATGAGTCATATGGGGGTATTATGGGTCATAATATTCATTACTTCATAAGTTAATTATTTTATATTCAATTATGGTAAATGTTGTGGAAATATTTACTGGCACTCTAATGGCATTCAAAACACCATAATTGACTTGGTTTTTGCACTTTATATTTTCATGCTCCTTACTACATGGTAAGAACCGTACATGTAGCTAATCCAGAGCAGTATTCCTGCCTAATGAACTAAGTTAATTGGATTTGCGGTTAGCTTATGATCACTGTCTGTCAATCTGAACTAGTATCATTCATTTCTTTCTATATCTTTTTTAAAATTATTTTTTTGTGTGCTGAAAAATCTATATATAAATAACTATTACAATTACAAACAACTATTACACTAATACAAAAACTACAGCAACTACATAAATTCTACAGGATTTAACCCTCTGAGCATATTTTAAGCTATGCGACCCTTAATACAACCTGACCCAAAATATCAGCACATACCTTACTACTAATAAATGAATATATAAGAATACATCTAATTGCGTAAATTTCGCATCACGTGGTTATCATAACATAATCGCGATGTGATAAAGTAGTCATGCTGTCTTTTATACTGTCACTACTACTGATTTTTGGTTAGTAGAGTATTGTATTATTTTTGTTGTGATTTCTACCGTATCATATTGTGATTGTTCTCATGTGTCTGGCCCTAGTCTCGCGTGGCCAGACCCTTTCCGCGCAGCCGCTTATCGATTGGAAATTATAAGCGCCGTGCTACAAGGGTCTGGAATTGTTCACGTATTTAAAAAAATCTACAATCCCCAGTGGTTGGGGAGTGTAAATTGGCTCACGCGATCCCTTAATTATTATTTATTATCAATTTTTCCGAAGATGGGTAACACAAAAGGCAATACTGCCTGTACAAGGTGATCCCCAACACAGAACATACATTCACATGTACAATTACACACAAACAAATACAAAAGGAACATGAACTACTTAATAATTACAAAATCAATAAACCTAATTACAAAAAAAGATAATGTTTTAACCTAGTCTTAAAACTGCCAGCAGTCCTTTGAGATAAAATTTCAAAAGGAATTGAGTTCCAAAGAAAAGGTGTGGTCACAAAAAATGAGTGCCGAAATGCGTTGATAGTTGACGACGCAAGATATGTCAAAGTATGTGACCTCGTAGCCTATGTGTTAAAATGAAAATACCTTGAAAAATTGATGGCAGTTCTTTTATGATAAATGGAGTAGAGGGTCCAGATAGATATATAGCTTCGACGTGTTTTAAGTGAAGGCCATCCCAGTTCACTGATGCAAACCGACGACGACTTAGACCATTTTTGAGCAGCTGCATCCCAAAAGCTTTTAATCCAGCGTGCAGCTCTATTCTGCACTGATTCCAGCAAACTAATATCCTGTGCTGTGTACGGCGCCCACACTACGCAAGCATATTCAAGGTAGGGTCTAACCAGTGCTTTGTAAGCACTAACTTTAGCTGCTTGGGTACAACCAAACATAGCACGGCGTATACGGTTCAGGCACTTAGTAGCTTTACTGACTACATATCGACAATGATCATTCCACCTAAGTTTTGAGCTGATTACAATGCCAAGATATTTAACTTTCTGTGACCATGGAATTGGATGAGATCCAATAAAGTACTCAGAGTTGATTGGATGGCGTTTATTAGTGATGTTAACTGCTTCACACTTCTTTGGATTTAATTTAGGATGCCACTTCAAAGACCAATTATAGACACTTGACAAATCCTCCTGTAACTTTAAACAATCATCATAACACGACACCCGAGAATAGAGTGAAATATCATCAGCAAAAGATCTAATTGACGAATGCTTGACAACGTGTCTAATATCATCAATATATAAGATGAAGAACAGAGGACCCAAAATGGAGCCCTGAGGAACTCCGGACGCCACAGGGAGCCACTCTGAAAACTGACCATTTACAACAACCCTCTGAGAACGTGTGGTAAGAAAACAGTTAACCCAACCAAGCAATTCACCAGATATACCCAGGGCCTTAATCGCCAAAGTGATCTGATTACTGAAGAATGAGCTGAAGAAGGCCTCTGGGGATGACGAGTATTGGCCCGTGTAGGTTTTTCCTTCTACCTACTACTGAATCTTCAACAAGTACGGCTGAATAAAGACAAACAAGCTCAGTTCATCTCGAGTTACAAGGAAAGTAGGCAAAAGGTTTTAAGCGGATTTGCCGATCAAAACAGACTAAAGATTCAAGGGAACACACATTGCATTTTGTACCTTTGTATCTTAGGTGTTACCCAATCAATCAATTGTCACCAATAACGTGTCGAAAAATTTCATGTTCATGAACTATTCCAGACCCTTATAGCGCGCCGCTTATAATTTCCAATTGATAAGCGGCTGTGCGGAAAGGGTCTGGCCACGCGAGACTAGTCTGGCCCCACCCTCTAGTCCCACCAATCGATCGGAAATTGCGGGATAGTAATTTATTCTTAATGGCGGGCAGCCTTCTCAGTCGGGTACCATCTCTTAAATATCTGGCTTAGTGGGATACATATGCGAACCTTAATACTTGGTAGAACTACTCAATATGTTTATCAGAGAGTGCAGTCTAGATTGCATTGTCTATCACAGTTTGCGTCCTTAATGTGATGAATTATTGAGCCACAAGTTGTATTGTACTTTTATCAGTAGTCCTTCCTATATAGTCTCACGTGGCCAGACTGCTTTTTTCCGTGTATTGGGTGGGGGGAAAAGGGTCTGGTGCAACTCCAACAGCTGTTTACTTCTGAGCCGTCCCCAGACACTGGGGACGCTAATTGAATAACATTGGTAGGGTCCGCAATCCGAATAATCAACTTTCACAAATCGATCCCCCTACCATTGTGGGATGTTCATTGTAGTATCCCATTGCTATATCCACCATGAAACCGGAGGCACGGTTGTTGACTTCACAGAACTATCGATTATAGTATTTCGTGAGATGCAAAAATTACTTTTAAAATTTCTGGCTCCACACAAAGAACAGGATAGAACTTGCTGCTTAGCTAGATATTATCTAGAGTTAATGTAGTTAAAAAGTACACACAGTAATAAGCAAATGATTCACTGGGTTCCCGGCACAGGGTTGCTTTCTCTCAAAAAGCAGAAAACGAAACACGAATTTTTGAATTCAAACTGCCCTACCAGCCAAGACAAGAAAAACCAATTCTTCCTCATAGTGATGTGATAAGGTTGGATGCATAGTCTGTCTATGCTGTTAGTTTGGAAAGGATCTGAGACTTCTCACCATCTGGGTGAAGAACGTCAAAATTTTCGTGCATCATTTCAAGGGATTCTCTCAATGGTACCAAAGTGCTTTCCGGTACTTCTGATGCCACACTGGTCACTTAATTTTGTTTAGAATGATGATAAATGATGGTTCAAAACGTTTGGTAGTAGTAGTAGTTGGTGTTTCTGTAATTTCATATGATGCAGTATACCAGCAGCTCACCAGGAGCTCCACCCAGCTCGAATCAAAAATGAAAGATTTTGTGCATTTTTCAGTTTGTTTTGGGATGTTTTGCAGCATAATGGTGATGTAGGGTGATCTAGTGAAGATTTGAAGCTGCTGTGGAACGTTAGAGGTGAAGTCAAATTTGGACGATTTTGCTGCCTCCCTTGATGCATAGCTTAGAGCGAGGCGTGGAAGCTGTGGATGAAATAATAATTGACAACCGCTATTATCAAACATTCAGGGACATCTTTTTCCATAGTTTTAGTCTATAATTGATGATTGTTGTGGCTGCAGAAGCGCTGGAAATGGGTAGAATTCACAACACAATTCTTTGATGCTGCAAAAAATTTTGACGCTCGTCACCCAGATGGTGAGAAGTCTCAGATCTTTTCCAAACTAACAGCATAGACAGACTATGCACCCAACTGTATCGAAACACTATGAGGAAGAGTTGGCTTCTCTTGCCCTGGGTGGTAGGGCAGTTTGAATTTGAAACTTCGTATTTCTTTGTCTGTTTTTTCAAAGAAAGCAACCCTGTGCCGGGCACCCAACAAACCATTTACTTATTTCTGTGCGTAGTTTTCAACTACAACAACTCTGGATACGATTTGGCTAAGTAGCAAGTTTCATCCAGTCCTTTGTGTGGAGCACGAAATTTTAAAAATAAATCTTACATCTTGTGAGATACTGAAAATGATATTTCTGTGAAGACAACAATCGTGCCTCCGGTTTCGTGGTGGATCAAGCAATGGGATACTACAATGAACATCCCACAATGGTAGGGGGGTTGATTTGTAGAAGTTGATTTTTCGGATTGCGGACCCTAACATTGGTCACAAAGGAGGTGCCATGATGTCAGTAAAACAATGAAGTATTCCTACACTCCTGCTCCGGTTGTGAGTCTTGTTACACGATGAGGAAAAACTTTCAAGACGCTATAAAAGAGACATCGGAACAAATTAAGAGGATAAACAGATCTCGAGTTTACTTACTGACGTCATTGGCGCCTCCTTTGCGGCCAATGTTATTCAATTAGTATCCCCAGTGTCTGGGGACGGCTCAGAAGTAAATGGCTGTTGGAGTTGCACCAGACCCTTTTTTCCCCACCCAATACGCGGAAAAAAGCGGTCTGGCTATGCGAGACTACTTCCTATAGACTACTGTAGGGTCCGTAATCCGAAAAATCAACTTCTAAAAATCAATCCCCCTACCATTGTGGGATGTTCATTGTAGTATCCCATTGCTAGATCCACCATCAAACTGGAGGCATGATTGTTGTCTTCACAGAAATATTGTTTTCAGTATCTCGCAAGATGTAAAATTTATTTATAAAATTTTGTGCTCCACAAAAAAGACTGGATGAGACTTGCTACTTAGCCAGATCATATCCAGAGTTGTTGTAGTTGAAAAGTACACATAGAAATAAGTGATTGATTTGTTGGGTTCCCGGTACAGGGTTGCTTTCTTTGAAAAACAGACAAAGAAATACAAAGTTTTGAATTCAAACTGCCCTAGCACCCAGGGAAAGAGAAGCCAACTCTTCCTCATAGTGTTTCGATACAGTTGTGTGCATAGTCTGTCTATGCTGTTAGTTTGGAAAAGATCTGAGACTACTCACCATCTGGATGACGAGCATCAAATTTTTCTGCAGCATCAAAGAATTGTGTCGTGCTTTCTAGCCATTTCCAGCACTTATGCAGCCACAACAATCATCAATTATTGACTAAAACTATGGCAAAAGATGTCACTGAACGTTTGGTAGCAGTGGTTGTCCATTGTTATTTCATCCACAGCTTCCAAGCCTCGCTCTAAGCCATGCATCAAGGGAGGCAGCAAAATCGTCCAAATTTGATTTTACCTCTCACACTTCACACTTCAAATCTTCACTAGATCACCCTACATCACCATTATGCTGCAAAACATCCCAAAACAAACCGAAAAAAGCACAGAATCTTTCATTTTTGATTCGAGCCGGGAGGAGCTCCTGGTGAGCTGCTGGTATACTGCATCATATGAAATCACAGAAACACCAACTGCTACTGCTACCAAACATTTTGAACCATCATTTATCATCATTCTAAACAAAATTAAGTGACCAGTGTGGCATCAGAAGTACCGGAAAGCACTTTGGTACAATTGAGAGAATCCCTTGAAATGACACATGAAAATTTTGATGTTCTTCGCCCAGATGGTGAGAATTCTCAGATCCTTTCCAGATTAACAGCATAGACAGACTATGCATCCAACCTTATCACATCACTATGAGGAAGAATTGGCTTATCTTGTCTTGGCTGGTAGGGCAGTTTGAATTCGAAAATTTGTGTTTCATTTTCTGCTTTTTGAGAGAAAGCAACCCTGTGCCGGGAACCCAGTGAATCATTTGTTTATTACTGTGTGTACTTTTTGACTACATTAACTCTAGATAATATCTAGCTAAGCAGTAAGTTTTATCCTGTTCTTTGTGTGGAGTACGAAATTTTAAAAATATTTTTTGCATTTCACGAAATACTAAAATCAATATTTCTGTGATGAAAACAATCATGTCATGGGTTTCATGGTGGATCTAGCAATGAAGTACTACAATGAACATCCCACAATGGTAGGGGGATCAATTTGTAAAAAGTTGATTTTTCGGATTGTGGACCCTAACTACTGTTATGTTGTGTGTTCACCTTGGAAGATTCCATACTGCCATCATGGTTTATAAAACTCTTCAGCTTATTTAAGAGAAATGCTTAATTATACTACAACTGTTACCGTTCATGTTGAAAGAATCAGTCATCGCCTTTTCATACCAAGAGTCACTACAGGACAATACATGGCAAGAATATAGTTTATCTGGAACTCACTTAATGCCTCACTTTATGCTGCAGCAAGTCTTGATGTGTCTTGGACAATTTAAACAGTAACTGCTGAAAAACAGTAGTTTTTATACTGATGCAGTCTTTCCTTCAAAAATAAATAAATAAATAAATAAAAATTGAATGCTATGACTGCATATTCTTTGATCCCTACCCATCCATGGGAAAGCACTTTACTCCACGTAGCAGTGTTATGAACCATTCACGTATTTTTCCCCATTTATGTAATTTAGGGTAAGCAATCAATTAACAGAATGTTTATTCCCCATTCTTGTCCGAGCATTCATGAAGCATGATTTTTGGCAGAGGTATTACACTTGACATTGTCTTCCTGTGTACTAAGTTTGGTGTCAAAAGGTGATTCCCTGACCAGTAACAGCTGAAAATGTGCAAAGTTGAAGTAACTTTTTATCGGAACCATGGCTTAATCACTGGAACTTTGTATACAGCAAGTGTTGGGGAAATAAATTATATACGCTTACAAAAACGGCTGTAACTTACAAATACAGTGCAGTACAGAGTTGCAACTTGCATCATTGTGTTCGCCATGCATAGGGGAGTCCATCACTGAGTAAATTGTTTCTTCTATTACCATTCTTCATTGCATACAGAGACGAAATCAGTGAAGAAAAATCGATCATGTACAATCGTTTCGATGTGACGTAAACAAATGTCCATAACTTATGTATCCTTTAGTCTACTGCAACAAAACAAAGATGTTTGAACTCCTGTTGAGTAGGCGAATAAGATGATATCCAGGTTTGTATCATAGCACCCTACCTTCACAAAGAACAAAACGTTTAAAAATCTTCGAATTTTTTTCGATTATGCAAATATTTTACCTATTGCAAATCAGTGGCTTATACTGAAAATTTAGGCTTGCGCCATTATGTTGGGTTTTTGCAGATCCGTTCACAAATATTTATAATCTACTTAGCCAAGTGTATTCTCTAGCAAAGTTTCAGCCTCATATGCCAATAACTTTCTGAGTCACAGCCCTACAAATCAGCAATAACAGAAAATCGATTTGTACAACAAGTATTGGGAAAATAAATTACAGGAGCTTACTATAACGGTTGTAACTTATGGAAGCATGGACATACTGGGCTGAACTTTTCACATCGTGTTTGCCATGGATAGGAGAATCATGTACTGGGTAAGTTTGTCCTTTTATCGCCTTTCTTCACTGGATACAAAGGTGAAATCCGTGAAGAAAATTGATCGCGTATGATCGCTTTGACGTTACATAAACAAACGATCATAAATTGTGTATCCTTGCACTACTAGAGATTTTGTCCATGAAAACCCAATGACAAAAATGTTCACCCTGTGAAAAGTGAAGTTTTAATTGGGTGGCACCAATGAAATTTTATTTTCATAGCATTTTCATAGGAAAATTTAATGAAAACCCAATGAAAAATTACCACTGAAAACTCTGTGAAACTGCTTTTCATGAAATTTTCATTGGTAATGTTTCATTGGTTTTTCATTAAATTTTCCTATGAAAATGCTATGAAAATAAAATTTCATTGGTGCCACCCGATGAAAATTTTACTTTTCACACGGTGAACACTTTTTTCATAGGATTTTCATGGAGAAAGCTCCAGTAGTGTTGGGTCTACTGCAACGAAATGAAGATTTTCTAACTCTTCTTGAGTAGGCGAATAAGATGATATCCAGGTTTGTATTGTTAGTGCCTTCCTTCACTAAGAAAGAGGCATTCAAAAAATTTACGAATTTTTTTCAATATATGCAAATATTTCACCAATTGATTTCAGTGCTTTATACTGGAAATTTAGGCTTGTGCTATTGTGTCTATATAGTTTTCGCAGATCTGGTCACGTATATAGCATTGTGCTTCATAATATTGTATGTGTTGTCGCTATGATTTTGAATTATTAATAAAACTGGCCTACATGGAAGTTCTATACTCTTGTCATACATAACATTTGGTAGGCAAGTAACACTTTTCAACAGCATATGATCATTGCAAAGTTCTGAAACAAGTTCTTTATTATGACTCCAAAATTAATTTTAATGAATGTCTCTGAATGCTCTCTTTATAACCTACAGATATACTGTGAAGGCTTGAAGTTATAATATTGTGCTGTATACATATGTGTTGTTGTGTTTCTACGTGTTTTGTGTTGTTTGGTCCCCAGTATAATATGTGACCAGATTGAGGATGTGGGTACTAAACTACATCCCCATTACAACCTGAATGGAATATTTGTATTAATTACAAAGTCAATTTAGGGCTGAAAATTACATGACCATAGCATAGCCAACGCAGTAAAAGTTATGAGTCATGGAAGAATAGGCATAGTTTTCTCAAGCCTAGTTACATATGTATAATGGTATAACTGTGATTGTTGTCGTAGTGTGTAACTTATTTAGACTGGTTTAAGTACATATCTTTATAGTCAGAGCATGAGTGTGGAGTGAAAGAGCAATGCAGAATTGCGGAACGGTTCTTCCTGAAGTCCTTACAGTGCCCAACAGAAATAATTATTCAACCGGTGACCAGTATAATGGCTAGAGCTACAGTAGATATGCCGTTTAGTCTACTATTTGTCCAGAATTATTTGCAGAACATGGAGAAGAAGAGTATTATAGTATTATGAAGTACTGCAGTGTGCCTTTTGTGTTATAATTATTTATCATGTACAAAATTGCTTGAGGGTGGGTGACTAAGTGAACATGTCAGGTGACTAACAGCCCGTTTACACTAGCCATCTAGTTCAAACTATCTCAAATCAGTGCGGTTTCCAAGTAAGTGTAAATGCATACCATATCGAACCAAACTGTGTCAAACTGCTCTGAAATGGACCTGCTAGGGATATGGGTCTGGTTCGATCTAGTTTGCTCTACTTACTCAGCTCAGTATAAACAGTTGCAAACCTGCAGTTCGATTTGACTCTAATAAGTGGAATAAGGATACGGAGAACTACAACTAAATTGGCGACTGTAATGGCAAAATGAAACAACAGTGAAGTATTTAGGGGATGATACAGAAGGACAGCTTCAAGAACAACAAAAGGACTCTGAAACAAACAGGTACACGTGCGAATGAATAGTTAACCAACTCCACAGAGTTAAGAGGTTGTCACCAATGCTGAAAACTTTATCATGCCTACTAACCTTACGATAACAGAGCACACAAATTTTTTAACTCCATCGACAATCTCTACTTTGATGAAAATTATGATTGTGGGTTTAAGTTTTTTTGGTGATTGGAGTGGGCTTGGCCTTTGTAGTATAAATGGGGCTAAAAAATCAATCTAGATCAAACTGAAGTGATCTCGTCCAGAGCGACCTGTAGTGTAAACAGGCTGTAAGTGATTTAGTAGACCTGTAAATGAGCTATACCATAGATAGTCTAATCCACACAAAAGCAGCCAAGCTGTGAAAAAAATGGTGCGGCCTTAAAAAGCCTGGGTGAAAAAAGTTGTAAAGTCAAAGGTGGCGGCCAAGAAATGACTGCAATGATGTAAATTTTAACAATGCCACACAGCCATTAATAAGATTTTTTAGCATTAACATCATTGCAGCCATTTCTTAGCAGCCATTTTTCCACCTTTGATTCACAACTTTTTTCACCCAGGCTTTTTAAGGCTGCACCATTTTTTCACAGCTTGGCTGTTTTTGTGTGGATTTCACTTCTTTTTGTACTTTATAAGGCCCCAAAACCAGCCTATGGCTGACTTTGAGGTTTGTTTTTACTTACATTTCTTCTTTTCTATGTAGATACAATGATGATTATTGAAAACAGACTTATAAAACTTATAAATGTATTTCATTGCATGATGTAATTCAATATTTGATAATATTATTGTACTACTCTAATAGAGTGCACATTTTTTGAGGACTTCTAATAGAACATACATAGAATGTTCTAGAACAATCTAGTACTTCTATTGGTAGATCTATGAAATTACAAACGTTTGATTATAAGCAGATTTCAACTAGAAATTTCATTTATAAAGCAGAAATTAAGTGAGGTGATCAGCCAAGATAGCAGTGGTTCAGTGGTTAAGGATGCAGGTGTTAGGTATGGAAGTCCCTGGTTTGAACTCTGGTAAGTTTGCTTTCGACATTTTTGTACACCTTTTTTACCAGGCGGTGACTGCTCTATTAGAGTGTCTCGATCCTGTGATTTTACACTTGCTTGGTTTTTGCTATATAACTTTGTCGCTGTAACTCTATTGCTATTCAAACTATCAAAAGACACTGCTACGATGATCAGCCTTTCTACACACCAATTTTCAAGTTATTTCTATACTTGGTTACCCTGTAGCTGTGACAGAAATTTGATCTTTTTTACGTGAATAAATGCTCATAACTCCTTAAATATTCTTGAGATTCACAACAAACTTGGTACGTGAATCCACCGTTACACGCTCTTCATTCGTGCCAAAGATCGAGGCAATCGAGTTACATATTTGCATTTTGTAGCAATTTTTTGCCAAGTGTGAGAAAAGATATCGAAGCCCCTGTAGCCCCCATATGGCGTAAGAAGAAAAAACGAAGAAATTAAAATGAAATTTTGAATGCCCACATCTCGCAAATGGCTGTTGCAAATTTAATCAAATTTGCTGTGTGGTGTACCCTACCTGGGGGAGAGCTATAATGCAAAAATGGTGTGCTTTGGAGAAGGGGCCATGGAGCTATGCACACATGAAAAAGCTGTTTTCTTTCTTCCTGTTAATATATTCATGGTGTGGTTGCCAGCTTTCTTGGCTGCACGACACACTACCATGTGTCTTGATATCAGTTTTCAACTATTTCCTTTGATGCAGATATTCTTCAATCCTATTTAGCTTCTTAACTTTAAAAAATGTTACCGAGGGGAGTAAGGATCTCATCAAATGGGCAGTGATTGTAATGTACTAATATGGTTGATTGTAAAAACACCAGTGATTGAACCTACCTATATAGGCTGGTAGCTAGGTAATGTAGAACTACAAGAACAGGTAATAATACGACATTTGTGTAAAGTGTATAGTACACTATAATGTGTTGTATTCATGTAGTCATTCTAGTATGGTGGTGTACGTTATAAGATCTGATTGTTATGTATTTGGCAAATTCTTTTTGTAGTGGTGGTCATTTCTGGTATTACTAATGCACAACGATGTTCTAGTGGACGTGACATTGAGTTGTCAGTGGATGATCAACTAGTAACTACAACACTATATAAACCCTTTAATTCTTCATTTACTGTGAGATGTAGAAGATGTACTAATAGTAGGAGACCATCTTGGTTCAATTCTAGTGGAACTAAAATATCAACTTCCTGTGGTAGTGGTGTTCCAATATGTACTAAGAATGGTGGTGAACGTTCAGATAAAGATTTGATATTTTCTTTTTTTGAAGAATCATTTGAAGGAGAGTATCGGTGCACAAGAAGTAATAAAGATGGAATCATAGACATCAAAATATTACTTGGTTAGCTGCATTTTATTAATTCCAAAGCCACTTCAGACCTATTTGTCATATATTCATATACCCATGTAGCTGTAATAACTAGCACAATATTTTATGTTGTGCATGATTTAAATGTAATGCATAGTAGAATATGTGTTATTAGTGGAGCCAATCTTGCATAACGGAATGGTCAATTAATTTGAAGACTTGTATGGAATTGTCAAATGGGAATTGTCAGATGCAAACCTACAGAAAATAAGCCCTCTTTATAAAACCTGTTTAAGGAAATTTATTGTTGAAATTTTAATGATGGCAAAGTTTTAAATATATGTTAAAGTGTATTATGCATATGTTACCACTGGAAATGACCACAATCTTTCAAGCAGAGTAAAATAAAGTAGGAGGGTTCCAGTGATCAAAATAGTGAAACAAGGAATATGGTTAATACAACATAGCTGTGTGTGAAAATCCATACATTAGCGTGTTACCACCATCTGTTGAATGCTGAATTAGGAATTTCCCATGTATCTATGTTGTAATAGCTACCATAATCCACATACAGTGGTCCCTTAATATCCGAATAGAGTATTTTGTCTAAAGTGTGTGTTCTATTAGAGTGATTGACCAGGAATCTATTATCCGAACTTTTTGATTATCTAAACACTCTCAGGGCCCGATAGTAGAGGGAGCACTGTATCTTGTTTTACTACTTTTTATTGCTGGAACCTTTAAATCAATAACATTTGTGACCGTCTCAGCAAAAACCTGACTTGTTCACACAAGCATGCGTATTGAGAAAAACGAAATTTAGAAATAATTCATAGAAATTACGCATGCTACAAAGAATAATATGCAAGTTTTTATCAGGCCAGTATTTGAAGAAGGAAGACTTAAATTGATTAAAACTATATACCATCTTATTCGCCTGCTCATGGAGCGATCGAAAATCTTGGTTTCGTTTCTGTAGCTTTAGTGGTATGCATGTCACGTGCGTTTGTTTGCGATGCGGTAAACATTAACAAAATCGTCATCGTTTCTTCTACCAAACCGCTTTCATATCCATATGCGCAAGTGTCTACAGGGCTAACACCATACCTTGGCTGATGTACTGATCCATGGTGAACAGTTTAAGCCAAATTGCAATGCTGTAGGCTAAACCAAACGGACGTTATGACTGCAAATGTAAGTGCCTGTAGTTTATTTTTAGTATAGTCACTGTACAAATCGATTATCTTACTCTTCCTACTGGCTAGTGCTATAATTTCAAAACTACGCACCACAGAAGGCTGAAACTTTGGTGATCCATTCCTTGGACACTGCTAATAATGCTGAGTGAATAAAACAAAATTAATTGTGCAAACAAGTTGGGTTTTTGCTGAGATGGTCACATTTTAAAATTACATTAGTTATTGCTTTTCATTATAGCATAACTATGATATTCATGTGAGGTTATTAGAGTATTTCAATCTTGCTGCTTATCATGGGTGAATTATGCAGTAGATTAAGAGGTGTGGTTGTCATGTCTAGTTTTCTATAGCAAAACTGCAACCAATTTCAGCTAGATCAAGAGGCAGGTAATCTCCATGCTTTGATTGTTAAGGGCATGGCAGTGTGTTTTGATCGTTTAAGGGTAGGTTACCATACAACAGCTTATAAATGCAGTACAGGTAGCTACTCCCTCTTACAGTAGTGTAAGTGCTTTAATTAGTTTTGTGGTGCTCCTCTAAGGCAAATGCATGTCAACATGGAAAATTAAATGTCTTCACATGCATGGAGAAGAAGGCAACCATGTAATTGAACATACATAAAAGGAAAGACCAAATACAGAAGGCATGCACAGACACTGGTCAGAACCAGAAAAGTCACATGCCACTATCGAGTTTGTTATTGTGCTGCAAAATGGTGGCTATATGCTTTTTTTTTGTTTGCTTTAGCTCTAGTCTTATGGTCAGACAAGCAGGTAGGCTGGCAGACCAAAAGTTAGGTTTTGGCAATTTTTAACTCAATATCGAGACACACCGTAGTGTGTTATGCGGCCAAGAAAACCAGCACGCCACACCATGAGTATTTTTACAGGTAGAACCAAAACACAATTTTCATGAATATAAGGGCACATTGCTTACATGCTAGATGCAGTAGGAAATGTCATTTAATTCAGTTAACTGGATAATCAACATAATAGTAGTCAACTGCACTTTAACCACTAAATAAACAAGTGTGTTATACTACAGTATGATTGTATTATTGCTATAGACCATTTTCACGTAACACGGAGAAGCCGCTCAAGTGAATTTTCCATTTCGTGGTAGGTAATAGGTAACTTCCGTTGTAACGAAGCTGTAGCTGTATGTTTATACTTTAATGACAATTTGAAGTAAACTAACTGATGCATGGCAGATCAACTGGATCAATCTATTCAGTCTCGTTTACTGAAAGGAAATGAACTATCAGACAGCGATATAGCTGTACTAAGGGACGATTTAGTTGTGAAGATCGATGAACTGCGGAAGATTGCGAGTAGCTTGTTCGTTCGCCTTACCGGCTCCAAGGACATCGTAGACAGGATAGTTGGAATGGCACAGATAGGGGCGGTTTATGATTCATCCGGCGAAGAGAATGGTGAAGATATGATAGCTATTTCGTACTTGACCAAAGAAGTAAAATCTTTTCTCAAGAGTTTGCCGTCGTTTTCAAACGTTACGCAGTGGAGCAAGAAGTTGAGTGGCATCCTTGCTGAGTTCACATTGATCAATATAGTAATTTATCTCGTGTATGGACGGGATAAAACTTTTGACATGCAAGCATTGAGAGCTCACAAGTCTCTGAAAGCATACAAGTACTTCTTTGATGGCTATGTCAAGAATGTCTGGGTGTACCGGTGTTCAAGTGAAAACCAGTTAAACTTGAGAGTGTTGTATTTCCGTACCTTTGTTTATCACTCTTTCACCACTGATACACCTTATGAAGTGTTTGTGTCACTCAATGGAGATAATAGAGATGTTTATGCTGGACAATGTGCTTGTGTTTCTGGGTAAGTCATTAGCTAACATTGTGAGATAACAACAATCATTAATTGTATCAACATAATTGATTCCATTATGTGATTTGTTAAAATTATCAATCAGTATTAATTATCTATATTCATTATGATTGTAATTATATTTTATTATACAGACTGGGACAAGCTTGTAACCATATTGCAGCACTATTGTTTTTCATTGACTACCATGCCAAAGATGTTGAATTACCAGTGGAGCTTTCTAAAACTTCTGTCCCTATGAAATGGAACCAACCCCCCAAGAAAGCAGTGAATCCGGCTTGTGCAAGTGATATGACTTTTGTTAAACCAAGTCACGGTGATGTTCCAGAAGTGAGCAAGTCTACAGGTCGCAGTGCATTTGATCCATGTCGCACCGAAGATCGTTTATTACACAAAGAAAGACTGCAACAGCTCATGGTCCGCCTGGAGAAAACTGTACCAAACACTGGACTGATGCAATTTTGGCAGCCTGGTCACTCAGGAAGCCAGGTCCATGTAGAAACTTTGTGGCAGCATGTTATTTTTTCACACCAGCATGCATCTACAGTAGTGCAAGAAAAATTTTTTGTTCCAGAGGTTGCACAGTGTTACGACTACCTTCGTGATATGACCATATCAAGTGATGAAGCTGCAAAGATTGAAGAAGCAACAAGAGGGCAAGGAGAGAATGACCTTTGGATAGTACTGAGGAATGGCAGGATAACTAGTTCAAGATTTGGAGAGATACTCCATCGAAGAGAGTCTACCAATCCAAGAAGGCTAGTTCGAGATTTTTTGGGATATGGTGGGCCAATGACTATACTACCACCACAGATTAGATGGGGGAAGGAGAATGAAGACAAGGCACGGAAATGCTACATAGATAGTCGACATCATGCTGGTGAGACAATCATAGTAGAGAACAGTGGGTTACATCTTATGGCAGAAAAAGCTTATCTTGGTGCATCATCTGATGGCAAAGTTACTTGCACAAGTGTGGACACATGCTGTAGTGGTTGTTTGGAAATCAAGTGTCCATACAGCATTGACAAATGCATCACTGTGGAGATGACACCAGGTGAAATTGCTGACAAATTTGGAGAGAACTTTTTTCTGAAAAGAGGAGAAGATGGAGAGTTGCACCTTTCTCAGCAGCATCATTATTTTGCGCAAGTGCAGAGAGAGCTGGCTGTAATGAACAGAGAATGGTGTGACTTTGTTGTGTATAGCAATGGAGAAGTAGTTGTTGACTGTATATTGGCAGACCTGGAGTACTGGGGTACACTAGAAGAAAAGCTGGAGGAGTTCTATGTCCGTTATATGGTTCCTGAGATCTTGTCTGGAAGGATCTTTCTAGAGGAATACCAGTGCTAAGTGTTAGTTCAATGATTTGGTTTGTGGTCAACAAGCTATGCATGTATAATGTACTAGTTATCTTGTCCTGTACTTGTTAACAACAATGTATGCTTGTTATGATGTAATTACAACATGTACATACTTAAATAGTAATCAGCTATTGTATACACACTTGCTAATTCTATTTCTGTAAATGGTTTTAATATTTAATATGAAACAAGTGGTACATCAAAATTAGTAAGATACATACAAACAAGGTTAATATCCAATTGCATGGGAGGACTGGCATCTCTCTTCTCAGATATGGCAAGGCAGCCCAATTACTTTTTATTGACGTGGCAATTTCATCGCCACTATAGTGACTATACACTGTAAAAATTTGGTAGTGAATATCATTACTATTTTCTGCCATAATAGCTTCTAACTATTTTTGTATAGTGACATTCACTACTTTTGTAGTGGCCTTCACTACTCTTTTGTAGTAACTTCTAATCTATCTATATTCTTCAGGTATATAGCTATGGCTATGCGGCTATAGTTTTGGCTTGAGTTTTGTTGTTCAAATTTGCATGATTGAGATACATGTAGCTATATACTAAAAGAGTTAATAGGTTGATACATGTGTCACTATGTGATTGTGATGTTGCATTTTTCTGTGAACTGATCCTTTACAAGAGGTAACTATGGCTAACTTATTTGACTATGGCCAGCTAGTTACAAAATTCTTGAGGAAATTCTATATTGGGCTGTGCTACTAACTGAAAGAAGAGAGGAGCTTGCAGAAGAGCCAGCTCTTTCTCACAGTATAATGATGCAATCGGATGTTCACCGATTCTCTACTAGGAGTTAGGAATTACTTAGTTATTCAAACTCCATAAATAACCTTAAAACTTTAGGTAAAAAGTATCAGTATTATTCAACTACCCTAATAGAACAGTCACTACTCTAATAGAGCAGTCATTACTGTAGTTCGAGAATCCGGATATCTGGGTTCTGGATAACTGAGGTTCCACCTGTAATCTGAGATTTTTTGGTATATGGCTATGGAATTATGACTATCAAAATACAAAATTATTTTGGGAGTGCTATGCCATTTACAAAGAGAGAAGCCTCACAGCATATAGTGATTCCCTACTGCAAATTTGAAACTAATGTGAGATTGTTTGCTAACTGGCTGGTGGTGATGAAATTATCTCCTCAATTATGTTGAAATTCTATGATTAGGCGATTGTGCCATCTTAGATGAGAGAAGCCAGCTGTTCCTCACAGCATGGTGATGCAATTGGATGTTCACTCGGTCCGTATTGCAAGTTTGAAATTACTTTGGAATTGTTTACTATCTGGCTGGTGGAAATGAAATTGTCACGTCAATCAGATTATGAAATTTATTTTTGGGTTGTCGTGCCATCTAAGAAGACAGAGGTCAGCTGTTCCTCACAGCATGGTGATACAATTGGATGTTCACTCAATTCATATTGCAAGTTTGAAATTAATCTGAGATTGTTTGCTATCTGGCTGGTGTCAATGAAATTCACGCCAATAATCGCATATGTATTTGTGGGTATATTATAGCTATTTCATCGCCATCAGCCTTATAGCAAACTGTCTCGGATTAATTTCAAACTTGCAATGCGGACTGAATGAACATCCAATTGCATCACCATGCTGTGAGAAAGAGTTGGCTTCTGTCTTTTCAGATAGCAGAGCAGCTCAAACTTAGAATTTTGTATTTTTATCGATGTAGTATATTTCAGATAGCATACATTAATTTCAAACTTGCATTATGGACTGAGGGGACATCCAACTGCATCACCATGCTGCAAGGAAGAGCTGGTTTCTCTCTTATTGGTTGGAAGGGTAGTCCCAACATAAACTATTTGGGTTTTTACCAAGGAAATAAACCTTGTGCAGTGCATCCAGCAAGACCTTTACCCAATACTATACATGTTAGTTGAGCACAACTACCCTAGATATCATTCAGTTAATGAGAATATTCGGATATGTCCTGCAGAAGTAGCTGTGTTTACAATGACACATTTTAAACTCAAGTACCGCAACATGCAAAAATTTAAAGTGGTTATTTATCAAACCAAAATGATTGTGCCTCCGGTTTTATAGTGGTTTGAGCATCAGTGTAGTAAGATAAACACCCGGCCTGCAGTGGTAAATAAATTTATTTGGTGAACATTGATTTTTTCATTGGGAATCCTACCGAAGTATTATATACTATAATGTGTGCTAAAACAAACCACTAACAGACCATACATGTGTAAACTGCTTAACACTCTCACAAGCTATGCACCTGTGTTTGAGAGGATCACAGGTAATTTGGAGGTCAGGTACAAATATTGTTGATCATTGGGCTGGTCTCCCAGTTGTTATGCCTGTCGACCTTAAAGTAATTTAGGTAGTGACTAATTGTTTTTTTCAATTATTTTAAATTAAGTTATTTTCACAAGTGATGACCTGTTTTGATTTAGCTGTTTTTTGTGATTTGTCTTGTGGTTTGGTAAGTATAATTATTATATACTCACCTGTGGTTTGAGGCATGTGACACTAATGCAGGTCATACCTATTTGCAGGGGCTAATAATAGCCCACGGCAGGAGCCAGTACAACTGATCATCCAAGCCAGTGCATGCTAATATCCTGTGCCATGCTGGGTAACCAATCACCCCAGCCAGTAAGTGTAACGACGACAGAAGGATGCCAAGGCTCAATTGCTTTGGAGGGATAACTTGCTTCGTTTTTGGCTCACATAAGACTGGTCATAATTTAAACAGAGTGTACACTTTTATACATTATATCACGTGCACATAATGATGACATCATAATAATAACACACATTAAAAGTGTTCGAGTCCTGCTCGCAATATAATTTAGATAATCATTCCTCAGTCTTGACAGTAAGAGTCCACCTGCTGGATTCATTTTATAGACATACCTCATGTCTTTGATGAAGGGTGGCAGCAGGTAATGTTGCTCCTAAGTTTGTTCATATAAACAGACAGGTCCTAGGGATATATGGAAATATGTTTTCTAAGTCCCATAATCGATTGTCCATTGTTAGCAAACTCAATTGCTAGAGGACGCCTACAATAATGCCAAACTATGCATGGTAGATTACGCATGAGCTCATTTGTTAAATAAAGTTTAAGTTTTTGTGCATATGGTGTTAGTGTTTTGTGTTGTGTGTGTTAGTTTTGAGGCATGCTATGTATCATATGAATTATGGCTCACTTCAGTGTATTACTCTTATGCACACCTCATCCTCAGTCATCAGAAAGTAAGAACCCCTCAGTGAAAATACACCTCGTAGCCTGTATTACAACTGTACTCTCCCAGCACAGAGTAGGTTATTAACCTGCACTAGCTTTGGTGATTGGTCGTACTGGCATGGTCTGCTACAACTGCAATTAGGCATAGCACACGTTAGTGTGTTATATGCCCCACACACAGGTGAGTATATACATGAATACTTACGTGGAATTAATTACTCCAAATACAATTACTGGAATCATTATATAGACATACCTGAAGACTTCGATGATGAGTGGCAGCAGGTAACGTTACCGCTACAATTGTTGTTTTAATCACTTCAGTATGCACTAAAACAATGCTCAAACAATAAAAACCTATATACCATCAGATTTTTCTGTTATTGGAGATCCGAAAGTCAAGGCCCTATATCCAAAAATTGTAAGTGTCCTATATGATGTACTACTGTACCAAGTTTCATGCTATTATCATAAAAGCAAAATTTTTGCACCAATCAGCTGCATCACAGAAACACATTTACTGTAGGTGTCACAATCCATTGTGTGGATGAAGGTTGTATTATAAGTAATACGTGGCAAAGAAGCCAAATTCTTCATGTAATGGTTGTAACACAGGCATGAGGGCTTTGCCTAATACGTATGCCCGAGGGCTAAGGGCATACATATCAAACAAAAGTCTGAATGCCTCATGTTACAGCTAATGAAGAACACTTTCAATCTAATAGCCTGCACCAGGCAATCATTGCGAGGGCAACCAATGGATATATACATGCCTGAATGATTTGATTATTGGTCAGCAGCTGGTACATTCTGGCTAAATTTGGCTATGATGAACAGAGATATCACAGAGAACTTCAGTTACACAACTTTAATGTATTAATCTGTGCAGTTGAATTATTTATCACACAATTACGAACTTGTCTTCAAGCTAATAAAGGCCTATAGATGGGTAAGCTGGTAGTTATTTTGTGTAGAGTGGTAATTTTGTGTTATCAGTAATGTGGGTGTGGAAAATGTGCAAAAGCAATTGCTATAGTACTATAGTTCTCACCCTAGCCCAATGTTTTTCAACATGTAGGATAGCGAGGATAACAAAACGCTTTCTGTCTGAGTGGTTTTCAACATGAGTATTAATCGATCTCCACAATCAATTTTGACCTTACTGTATTATAATTGCTGCCCAGTTGTAGCCCGGGCTACATTAAGATGTAGCCTGGACAAAATCACCAACTGGGCTACAATGTAGTCTGAGCAGCTTTTTTATCTGAGGTGTGAAAGTGATACATATGATACATAATGTACTATGCATGACATATCAAGACACATGGTGTCATGCGGCCCAAGAAGCCGGCGTGCCACACCGTGAGGATGTTGACAGGAAGAAAAAAAATGCAATTTTCACACCTTTGTAGTTCCATGATCTCTCGTTCGATTGGAACCAGTTTCACTGCAGAGGTGCCCGCCAGATATGCCACCCCTAATACCAAATTTGAAGAAAATCGCTCCAGCCATTTCCGAGGTATGAGTGACCAAAATTTCGTTTTTATTTATTTCTTTGTTTTTTTTCTTTGTCTTTTTGCACACTTTGAAAAATTGCTATAAAATGCAAATTCATTAATTTATCACCCTGAAACTTGGCACACTCAAAGGGAGTCTAAGGGTGAATCCTAGTACTACGTTTGGTGCAAATTCGATAAACAGTTCATGAGTTATGATCGACTATTCGTGTAAAACAAGATCGATTTGTTGTCACGCCTACAGGGCAAACCACTTGGAGGAATGAGTTGAAAAGCGACTTGTGGATAGACCAACCATTGTAGGAGTGCCTTTTGGTGTTTGAAAGGAATGGAAATAATGATCATGGAGATATGACTCGAAATCGAAGGTGTGTAACAAATGCACGATTGAGCTTCGTGTGTAGAGAGTTCAGCTACAACCGAATAACAATAACAAACAAATCACCCTGTAGAGAGGTCAGCTAGACAAAGTAACCCTGTACAGAGTTCAGCTACAAAGAAATAATACTGTAGAGAGTTCAGCTACAAACAAGCTACCTAATAGAGAGATCAGCTAGAAACAAGTCACCCTGTAGAGAGATCTCAATTAGAAACAAGTCACCTTGTAGAGAGATCAGCTACTAACAAATTACCCAGTAGAGAGTTCAGTTACAAGCAAATCACCTTGTAGAGAGTTCAGCTACAACCAAATCATCCTGTAGAGAGGTCAGCTAGACAAATCAACCCTGTAGAGAGTTCAGCTACAACCAAATCACCCTGTAACAAGTTCAGGTACAACCAAATCATCCTCTACAGAGCAGCTAGACAAATTAACCCTATAGGGAGTTCAGCTACAAAGAAATAACACTGTAGGGAGTCCAGCTACAAACAAGTTACCCTGTAGAGAGATCAGCTAGAAACAAGTCACCCTGTAGAGAGATCAGCTAGCAACAAATCACCTTGTAGACAGTTCAGCTACAAACAAGACACCTGTAGACAGTTCAGCCACAAACAAGTCACCCTGTAGAGAGTTTGGCTACATTTCAAGTCAGCTGGTAGAGAGTAGCTGCAAACCAGTTATCCTGCAGAGAAGAATTAGCGTATAATAAATATTATATAAAATTTATATAATTACTGATAAAATCACAAATAGTTAAAGTATTAAAAATCTACTTTAACTCTTTTCTTCTTTCTGTGGTAAAGAAAAAAGTAGCCCCCACTTTGGTGTATATACATACAAAAAGAAGTGATATCTAATACCAAGCTGTAAAAAAAAGGTCGGCACAAAATTCACTTGAATTGTTGTTATTAAAATTTTTACCATTAACCTACCATCACAGCCATTTCTTGGCTGTCACCTTGGATTTCACATCTTTTTTCACCATGGCCTTTTTGGGGGCCGCACCCTTTTTTTACAGCTTGGATGTTTAGATAATTAACTACATGACTTTCTAACTCACTATTTTGTACACGAGTTAACTTCTCACATAATATATAGTTTACCATAGTTTGGTGAGCTAGGCATTGCAAACCCACTCGAGTTGTGCCAAACCAACGTATCGGTTGTTTACTGTTGGTAAACTTTCTCTGGCCTCAGATTCAGGTGTTATATAAGTAGAATACACCTTATAGTCATGGTTTATATAATACATATTTATCTTTGTTAGAAATCACCACTCATCCTCAAGACAGACTAGTCCCAACTGGTTCACCAGTCAGTTTAACATGTAACATACAGAGTATAGCCATGACCAAAGTTAATATTAGATGACTTCACTTGTTTTATTGCTCTTTATTCTTATCGCTCCTACTCATATTGTAACCTCACGTTTGTTTGTTTATTTTTCTTGTAACACAATTTTGTGACTGGTGAAGCAATGTACATTACATAAAAGGAAAGAGTAGTGCTGGCCAGGGATATAATAAAAATCAATTAAGCAGCTTAATGTATGCCCCAACTATCAATTACAATGTGGCCATTCTGCTTCAGTTTCAGCTTTGTTCCACCCATTGTGTGGCATTACAAGTGAAGAACAGTATACGAGAAGTATCCTATGGAAATTGTGACTAAATGCACCCCCTGACTATGAATTACTGAGAAGTAAAGCCGCCATTTTGCTTTATTTTCAAGAAGTTTCATTGATCATAGGTTTACAGCATGGGCTATAGTACTTGTGAGGTGTTATTCATATGCTATACAGCCTGTACACAATATTTATCTAAAGAAACAATTGTGGGTTTTGCTGGTTTTAGATTACCATCTGACTGTCTATGGTATGTTATCACAGTAGCTAATACCTATCATGGACATTACTTAGAAGTTGCTTATTTGCATTTTCTCAAATGTACAGACAATCCGTTTTAAGTGTTTTAGATCTATTGCTTGTTATACAGGTCCTCCAGAGATCACAGATCACCCAACAGGTGGTGATGTACCAATGGGAAGAAGCATCACTCTCATGTGTACAGCTAGTGGTCTAGGAACACTAGTATATTCCTGGGAGAGAAGAAGTTCTGGTAGTAGATGGGCTACTGTTAGTAATGATAACACAACATCATACACTACTGATACAACACTGACTATTGGAGAGTACATGTACAGGTGTAATGTGAGCAATGAGACTGGATCAGTTGTGTCTGATAGTGCTACTGTGAATGTGTATGGTGAGTATTGTCTTAACAGGTAAAACATGATGACACAAAAGTCCACAGGTCCTCCCACTATCACAATTCACCCCACCAGTCAGTTGACAACTGTTAGTATGAGTGTTACTCTGAATTGTGAGGGAACTGGTAGAGGATCAATTACATATCAATGGCAGACTAGGAATATTAATGGAGGACAATGGAGTGATATTAGTAATAGTAATAACAGGAGACTTGTTGTGAGTAACTTACAAGAGTCACAACAGTACAGGTGTGTAGTGTCCAATGAAGCTGGTAGGACAAGATCAAATGTTTCTACAATTACTGTTTTGAGTAAGATAGACTGTTTGTTTGTCATACTTTCTTCATATTCCATTTGCGCTAGAAATCACTACTCATCCTCACGACAGACTAGTCCCAGTTGGTTCACCAGTCAGTTTAACATGTACATCATCAGTATCATCTGATGTGACATTCTCATGGACTAGTGATGGTAGAGATGTTACAGGACAATCAACATCAACTGCTGACACTAGTATACTAACAATTAAGAAAGTAAGGCGAAGAGATGATGGTAGTTACGTGTGCAGTGTAAGGAGTGGATCATTATCAGTAATGTCTTACACTGCTACCCTGACTGTCTATGGTATGTGCAAATTGTTTGGTATACTGCACTCATTAGTGTATCTACTCATCTGTGTTTGCACAAATGCTATCAGTGGCTAAAAAAAACTTTTTACAACTAGCCCTAACCTGAGGGGTATATACATAGTGTTTGAAGTAAGTACATTTTGTGCTGTATATTGCCATGATTGCCTAGACAGTAAGTAAACAGAGGACTTGTGTGACTAAGTGCCAGTAAAGAGGAAAACTGTAGGGATTTCTGACTAGCTAGTGTGGTCTGGGGTATACTCCTTCAGGGAAATTTTTGAAACATAAGTGTGCCAAGATTGAATCTGGAAGCAATTTTATAGAAATGATTGAGATCTGAAAGTAGTTAGCAATTTCAAGCTGATGGGACAAAATGTTAAAATAAGAAATACGTATATCAAGACTCACAGCCAGTAAAGCAGAAACGCATGCCGCAGACAATAAATGACGCGACCACTACACTATCAACGTTTACAGGAATGAACGTTGATAGTAAGATAGACTGTTTGTTTGTCATGCTTTCTTACTTTCTTCATATTCCATTTGTGCTAGAAATCACTACTCATCCTCAAGACAGACTAGTCCCAGTTGGTTCATCAGTCAATTTAACATGTACATCATCAGTATCATCTGATGTGACATTCTCATGGACTAGTGATGGTAGAGATGTTACAGGACAATCAACATCAACTGGTGACACCAGTATACTAACAATTACTAGTGTGAGGAGTAGTGATGATGGTAGTTATGTGTGTACTGTGAGGAGTGGATCATTATCAGTGATGTCTAACACTGCTACCCTGACTGTCTATGGTATGTGCAAATTGTTTGGTATACTGCACTCATTAGTGTATCTACTCATCTGTGTTTGCACAAATGCTATCAGTGGCTAAAAAAACTTTTTTTTTACAACTAGCCCTAACCTGAGGGGTATATACATAGTGTTTGAAGTAAGTACATTTTGTGCTGTATATTGTCATGATTGCCTAGACAGTAAGTAAACAGAGGGCTTGTGTGACTAAGTGCCAGTAAAGAGGAAAACTGTAGGGATTTCTGACTAGCTAGTGTGGTCTGGGGTATACTCCTTCAGGGAAATTTTTGAAACATAAGTGTGCCAAGATTGAATCTGGAAGCAATTTTATAGAAATGATTGAGATCTGAAAGTAGTTAGCAATTTCAAGCTGATGGGACTGTGAGTCGCACGGCCAGTAAAGCAGAAACGCGTGCTGTAGACAATAAATGATGCCACCACTACACATGAGGATTTTACAGGAATGAACGTTGTCAAATTCGGCCTGCCTATAACTCACCCGTCATTTATGCTATCCCTCTGAAACTCTAGACTAAACTCATTGTGTCACTAGTAACTACCACACAAGCGGTGAAGCAAATCCATGCCGAATGTTTTGAGATTGAGATTGCCTACATCAAAGGGGAGGTTTCTTTTTTTTTTCATGCAGTTAGATGCAACCACAGGTGCATGCCTTGGGTTCCTTTGTGCATTCCGAACATTCATTGCCCTACCATCGCTTTAATATGTACTCAATCGATTCAAGATTCACATCATTGATTTTGCCACACATCATTACCCTATAGTTGTAATTTCAGCACCAAATGAAGTTTCAGTCATCCTCAGTTGACCTAGAGGCCAATTACAAAACCCATATTGTTGTTTTCCACAATACTCGCTTAGCATGTAGGGAAATGTGTCTATAAACTATTCTAAAGATTTCATTGTGATTGTTACATATGTTTTCGAGAATGGCTAGTTTGAAATTTGAATTAAGTCGCCCCCACGTAATTTGCTTTCTAAGGCACGGCTTAAGAATTTAAAGAATGATACAGAACACAACTGCGGTCACCGGTTATTCACTGGGCTGTGAATAGTAAGTGTAGTTAACATAATCAGTGCATGTAGCCATAAAAGAAGTGTGCAAAAACTATTCCATTGTTCAAGAATGGCTAGTTTTGAAGTTTGAATTTAGTCGCCCCCACGTAATTTGTTCTCTCAGATTGACAAACAGTACAACTAGGTTATTGTTAGTGTAGTTAATCAGTGCATGTAGCCATAAAGCAAAAAACTATGCCATCGACACTAAGTATGTAGAACCGTCCAGCGCAATGCAGATCATTTATACCGTACGCTTTTTTGATGTCAAAAAATTTGACGAATCGGTTTAATTCGTCAAATGTTTATAAGCGCCCTTAAAAGTACAGGTTTTGCCTACAATTTCTTGATTTTCGTCAACATTTTATTTGTAAAATTTACTGAAGTCTGAATTCGTCAACTTTTTCTTTGCATATAAAGGCAAAATTCATGAAGAAAAATTGATCGCGTAAGATCACTTTGACATGACATAAACAAATGCTCATAACTTACGTATTCGTGGGTCTACTGCAACGAAAGAAAGCTTTTCCAACTCTTCTTGAGCAGGCAAATAAGATGATATCCAGGTTTTTATTATTATTCCCTTCCTTTACAAAGAAAGAGAGGTTTAAAAAATTTACGGAATTTTTTCAATGATACACAAGTATTTCACCCAATGTGTTCAATGCTTTATACTGTAATTTAGGCTTGTGCAATTATGTCCCTTTTTCACAATCCAGTCACATATAATAATAATCAATTAAGCAGCTTAATTTACACCCCGACTATCAATTACAATGTGGCCATTCTGCTTCAGTTAGCTTCGTTCCACCCATTGTGTGGCATTACAAGTGAAGAACAGTATATGAGAAGTATCCTATGGAAATTGTGATTAAATACACCCCCTGACTATGAATTACTGAGAAGTAAAGCAGCCATTTTGCTTTATTTTCTGGAAATTTCATTGATCATAGGTTTACAGAATGGGCTATAGTACTTGCGAGATGTTATTCATATGCTATATACAGCCTGTACACAATATTTTTCTAAAGAAACAATTGTGGGTTTTGCTGGTTTTAGATTACCATCTGAGTAAACTTGTTTTTTTGTTTTTTTTAACATATGTGTTATAATTTATATGATTAGGTCCTCCCACTATCACAACTCACCCCACCAGTCAGTTGATAACTGTTAGTATGAGCTGAATTGTGGCGGAACTGGTAGAGGATCAATTACATATCAATGGCAGACTAGGAATATTAATGGAGGACGATGGAGTAATATTAGTAATCAAGACACTAGGGCTGAGCAATAGTATCGATAGTGCGATATATCGCGATGGTAAATCATTATCGTTATCGCGATAGTAGGGATATCACTATCGTGATAGTTATGATAAGCTCAGATCTGCATTAAAATGGTATTAACAACCCTTCTATACTGTTTTACAGTTGGTATTACCAGCTTTCTTACAAAGGAGTGGCCTGTAAAAGCTTTACCAAAAGTCCGTATTCATCAGCCGCTCATGCAGTTAATTAACAAATGTCCTGTGCATGCAAAATAACTTTCTATATGACTGCAAATCATAGCTATACAACTAAGACTTTGTTAAGAGCAAAGTGTTTCATAAACTATCAGGATAGTATTCACTATCGCGATATTTAATGAGTAACTATCGTGATAGTAAAATTTTTACTATCGCTCAGCACTACAAGACACATGGTAGTGTGTCGTGCGGCCAAGAAAGCCGGCGACCACACCGTGAGTATATTTACAGGAAGAAAGAAAGCAGCTTTTTCACGCATGCATAGCTCCATGGCCCCTTCTCCAAAGCACGCTAATTTTGCATTATAGCTGTCCCCCAGGTAGGGTACGCCACACAGAAAATTTGATTAAATTTGCAACAGCCATTTTCGAGATATGGGCGTCCAAAATTTCGTTCTAATTTCTTCGTTTTTTTCTTCTTATGCCGTACGGGGGGCTACGGGGGCTTCGATTTATTTTCGCACACCGTGCAAAAATTGCTATAAAATGCAAACGTGTAACTCGATTGCCTCGATCTTTGGCACAAATGAAGAACGTGTAACGATGGATTCACGTACCAAGTTTGTTGTAAATCTGAGTAATATTCAAGGAGTTATGGACGTTTATTCTTGTAAAAATAAATCAAACTTCTGTCACGGCTACAGGGTAAACCAAGTATAGAAATAACTTGAAAATTGGTGTGTAGATAGGCTGATCATCGTAGCAGTGCCTTTTGATAGTTTGAATAGCAGTAGAGTTACAGCGACAAAGTTATAAAGCAAAAACTAAGCAAGTGTAAAATCGCGGGATCGAGATACTCTAATAGAGCAGTCACCACGGAGTAAAAAAGGTGTGCAAAAAATGTCAAAAAAAACAAACTTACCAGAGTTCGAACCAGGGACCTCCATACCTAACACCTGCATCCTTAACCACTGAACCACTGCTGCCTTGACTGATCACCTCACTTAATTTCTGCTTTATAAATGAAATTTCTAGTTGAAATCTGCTTATAATCAAATGTTTGTAATTTCATAGATCTACCAATAGAAGTACTAGATTGTTCTAGAGCATTCTGTGTATGTTCTATTAGAAATCCTCAAATAAAATGTGCACTCTATTAGAGTAGTACAATAATATTATCAAATATTGAATTAAATCATGCAATGAAATACATTTATAAGTCTGTCTTCAATAATCATCATTGTATCTACATAGAAAAGAAGAAATGTGAGTAAAAACAAACCTCAAAGTCAGCCATAGGCTGGTTTTGGGGCCTTATAAAGTACCAAAAGGAGTGAAATCCACACAAAAACAGCCAAGCTGTGAAAAAATGGTGCGGCCTTAAAAAGCCTGGGTGAAAAAAGTTGTGAAATCAAAGGTGGCGGCCAAGAAATGGCTGCAATGATGTTAATGCTAAAAAAATGGCTGTGTGCAAAATTTATTAGCATTAACATCATTGCAGCCATTTCTTGGCCACCACCTTTGATTTCACAACTTTTTTCACCCAGGCTTTTTAAGGCCGCACCATTTTTTCACAGCTTGGCTGTTTTTGTGTGGATAGTAATAACAGGAGACTTGTTGTGAGTAACTTACAAGAGTCACAACAGTACAGGTGTGTAGTGTCCAATGAAGCTGGTAGGACAAGATCAAATGTTGCTACTATCACTGTTTTGAGTAAGTTGGTAAACTATACCATGCAATTGTTTGTAAAATATTTGCTTTTAGAAATCACTACTCATCCTCAAAACCAAATAATACACAAACACAAATAATGTATCACTGTATATTAGGAATCTTGGAGATTTGGGTATTCCTAGCCAAAAATTCACCTAAAAACCAGCTTCACAACTCCATTTTGGCACCTTGGCAGTATTGGTTAGACATAACCAAGCCCAAGAGTGCCTTCAGTATGATCCTAAAGGCTTCCAATAAATTGTTACGAAATTTAAAAAGAATTTTATTCAATGGAATTTTCTACTGATTAACTGCCTGCCTGCCTGATGGCTTCAGGCAAGCGTAACTCGATAACGACTAAGGCTATGGGCTTGATTTTTTCACTGTTTGACATTGCTTCGTCCCGAGACGTGCCTTTTGGCATACCGCAGTACGTACAATGCATGCATCATGGACTTACCTTTGTCCTCCTTTGTGTCCCATTTCTTTTTGCTGACAGCCCAAGGTGTCGATTCGTGGTAGTGCGATGCATGGCTTCCCTACAGTACGTTTGTAAATGGAAATCGTCCATATTTTCTGTGGTGACTGGACTGATTGCAGAGACGATTCTAACACTGTTTTTCATTTGTATCACTGTGTAACAGGATAAACATAGCTGAAATCAAAGCATAATAGCTGCTGCACTTTCAAGGCAGTAATTGATAATTGGGGTTACGCGAATCATCATATTTTCATGGTGATTGGATTGTTGCAGAGGCACTTCTTCTACTGTTTTTCGTCTGTAGTATACTAACAATTACTAGTGTGAGGAGTAGTGATGATGGTAGTTATGTGTGTACTGTGAGTAATGGATCAGTATCAGTGATGTCGGACACTGCAATACTGACTGTCTATGGTATGTTATCACAGTAGCTAATACCTATCATGGATATTACTTAGAAGTTGCTTATTTGCATTTTCTCAAATGTACAGACAATCTGTTTTAAGTGTTTTAGATCTATTGCTTGTTATACAGGTCCTCCAGAGATCACAGATCACCCAACAGATGGTGATATACCAATGGGAAGAAGCATCACTCTCATGTGTACAGCTAGTGGTCTAGGAACACTAGTATATTCCTGGGAGAGAAGAAGTTCTGGTAGTAGTTGGACTACTGTTAGTAATGATAACACAACATCATACACTACTGATACAGCACTGACTATTGGAGAGTACATGTACAGGTGTAATGTGAGCAATGAGGCTGGATCAGTTGTGTCTAATACTGCTACTGTGAATGTGTATGGTGAGTATTGTCCTAACAGGTAAGACATGATGACACAAGTGTCCACAGGTTATCCCATTATCACAACTCACCCCACCAGTCGGTTGACAACTGTTAGTATGAGTGCTACTCTGAATTGTGAGGGAATTGGTAGAGGATCAATTACATATCAATGGGAGACTAGGAATTTTAGTGGAGGACAATGGAGTAATATTAGTAATAGTAATAACAGGAGAGTTGTTGTGAGTAACTTACAAGAGTCACAACAGTACAGGTGTGTAGTGTCCAATGAAGTTGGTGTGGCAAGATCAGACGTTGCCACTGTTACTGTTTTGAGTAAGCAAGTGGCTCTATTCCATTGTACTGAGTGTATATACATTAATCCTTACAGAAATCACCACTCACTCATCAAGTACTACTGTTATAGCATTACAAGATGTCACATTAACTTGTTCAGCATCTGTTGATGATGCGACCTACTTATGGCATCGTGATGGTGGTAGTGTTCCCTCCAGATCAAGAGGACAGAACACTAACACACTCACTATTACTAGAGCTACTCCACCTGATGAGGGAATGTATTATTGTATGGCTAACAAGGAGGGAATTAGTGTGGAGTCTAATAGAGCTACATTGACTGTAGATGGTAAGAGAATTATTCTTTGCTACACTAACATACATACAGTTTACCTGTTCACTTTCCCCAATATATACCATATAAGGCTGTAGGAATTAAATACATGGCAATGATGTACTTTAACTGATATTGTTTTCTGGTATTTAACTACATTGATAAATAATAATATTGCATGTGGTATTATATGGTTCTATAATTATTTCAATCTTTGGTGCTGTAGATTTGTTATTTATCAATGCCACGTCAAATAATTTCCTAAAAAATGAAACAGAAACTGTTCAGTTGACTGTGTTAGCTGATGGTGTAAAGAAAGAGAGCTTTGTATATCAATGGAGGGTCAAGAATAAAAATGATCTTCCTGATAAAGTTATCGGTGTTAATGGAACAGTATTAACGATTCCTAATCTTGTTAAAGCTGATGAAGGAGAATATTACTGTACTGTGACTAATGAGTGGGGTAGGAGTATGGAGTCCAACGCTGTCCGTGTGACCGTGTCAGGTATATGAATTTTTGTTTGTTCTCACTTGTGCTATTTCATAGAGAATAAAAATGAACAAAAGCATGAGTAATATAAATTTAAGGTGCATTTTGACAACTGTCAGCAAAGGTACTGCATAAAAGCCACATTCAAATAAACACATGTCTCGATTATAAGCTGGGAGAGGTTTTCCAGTACATTTGGAAATAAATGTCTGATCTCACATATAGGCCTGGGAAATTAATGGAGTCTACTGTTAATTCTTTCCCTCTGTTTTTTTTTCCCAACTTTGTAAACATTAAGTTTAGAGCTATCTGGGTGTATAAAGTCAACAGGTTTCCCATGCTTATACCACTACAACTTGAATTTGATTTAATGCCAAACTTCACTGGGACCTAAAGACCCGGTCTCAAATAAAGGTCCTATTCATTTTACAGGCCGGGTCAAAATGCTGGGAAGTAAATAAAAGCCCACAACAATACACTTACTAGGTTCATTCGTAACTGTTGACATTTTGTTATATATCTTTTCATAGCCAACTATCCACAGCTAACTGAGACCAGTGACAACAGCAGTGGTGATGGTGGTAGTGTAGTAGTACCAGTAGTTGGTGTGGTAGTATCACTTATCATCATTATAATCATCATCATTATCGTCATCTTAATGCTACTGTAAGTCATTTTTTATAATCGTTAACATTTTGTGCACAAGTTTACCACAATTAAGGTATTACAAAAGAAGGTATGAATCACAAAACTGGAGCTTGACAAGTACCACTAATGGTATACCAATGAGTGAGAAAAGTGCTGAAGCTATGAAAGGTGCTTCAGAGCCATCACAAGATTTACTAGAGGAAACAACAATCAGAGATGCATCTTTTAGTAAGCATAATCTTACAAACGGATAACGCATATTGAATTTTAATGTCTATTGTTTTAGCAATTTGTATTAAGTCTAATAAGATGGATACATCAGTTGGCCAGCCAACTACACTATTCATTGAAATTCCTGATCTTCACAAACCAGAGGTTGCATGGTTAAAAGACGGGAGACCAGTTAACCATCCAGTACTCCCAGATGGATCTCTGTTCATTATCAACACTGAGATCAGTGATCAGGGAAAATATACTGTGACCGTGTCAAGTGATGGAAACGTGGCCTCTGAAAATATTCAACTCACAGTACACAACCCTCGATTGCCTGTTGGTTAGATGACAGGATGTTTTGTCCCTAAGTGTTTATTGTATTTTTGCAGATAATTCTGAACATAGTCCTATTCAAGTAGAAGATTTTGCTGAACATGTTGTCTTAATGAAAGATGAAGGAGATGCTATAATTTCTGAAGAATTTGAATCAATGGTTGTTGATGCCTCTTTTACTCAACATGCTGGAAATATGATCTGTAACAAACTTAAGAATCGATATAAGGATATTTTACCCTGTAAGTCTAATCTGCTGTTAAATCTACATATATTACTAGTTTAATGATAGATGATCATTCTCGGGTGGTGTTAAGTCAACAAGAACAGCTCACTGGTAGTGACTATATTAATGCATCATTTGTTAATGTGAGCAAATAGTAGTTTACACCAGTGCAGTTACTTGTTATCATCATTTAGGGACATGGAGACTCCAGGATGTATATTGCTGCGCAAGGTCCATGCGAGAATACAGTTAATGACTTTTGGAGGTTAATATGGGAGCAAAATGTAGCCACAATTGTTATGTTGACCAGACTGGTGGAAGATGCTAAGGTGTGCACATAAAACTTTTGCTATTTTTGTGTTTTTTTGTATGAAAATCAGTCTTAAACTCCTCCTCTAAGCAAATTCCGTTGCATGGTTTTGATCATACTTTAAAAATTTGAACAATTTTTTACACATAAAGGTACTTCATTGATGTTCTGAACACATTCTAACAATTTTTTCAATCCACACAGTGTAATATATAAGAAGTTTCTTTATAATGCCACATAGTCTATGGTCATTAAATTTCACTATAGTAATTGGCTAGATGACTGACAATCAATGCGCTTACGTGTTTGACTGGCTTTGTTAATAGCAGTGAAAAAGCTTTTCTTATTTGTTATCACTTTTAGGGATGGTATATTTTGGTAGGAATTATATGCACTGTTGCCTTATCAATAAGTTATACTTGTGTGGTATATACATGTACACAACAATATTATTGGCCTGTAGATTAAATGTCAGCAATACTGGCCCAATGATGGCTCCAGTGTTTTTGGTGCTATCAAAGTGACACTACAGAAAGAGGAACAGTTGAGAAGTTATAGTGTTCGTCAACTTTCAATCACAAATGTAAACGTATTATACTGTTTTGCCATGAACTATTGGTAATTCATAATAGGTATCGAGCCTCAAGAGAGAGACTCGTGTTGTTCATCAGTTTCATTATACAGCATGGCCTGATCATGGAGTACCAAAATATGGTACTGCTCTCTTAGAATTTCAAAAAAGAGTTGATAAACACTACATGGGAAAAAACTCTAAACCAATGCTGGTTCACTGCAGGTAAAGAACTTGTTTACTAAGGAGCGTTTCTAAAATTACACATTCACAGTGCTGGTGTTGGTCGCACTGGAACATTTATAGCTATTGACAATGAGATACGACGTGTAAAACAAGAGGGAGTGACTGACATTCATAGTTTTGTATGTCAGATGAGGTTCTGCAGAAACTTCATGGTACAGACACTGGTAAGTGTAATGACCACCTAGTTGACCTCTAACAGGTTACTTCATTGTCACTTTCTAGCCACAATACATGTTCATTCATATGGCTTTGTTGGAATACATTAATTGTGGGGATACCTCAATTGTTGCTCCAATCAACAATGTGCAAAATAAGTTCGATGAATTGTCCACTCTAAACCCCAAGAAAGGCAAAACTGGATTTCAAATGCAGTTTGAGGTGTGTAGAAATATACTCCATATCATTTTGTTCAAGGTGTACACGATATTAGAAACTTGTGAGCAATAGTCCCAAGGAAAGTGATTTTACATATGTCGCAGCAGTGTCATCTAAAAACAAGAGTAAAAATCATTGTAAACAATTTTTGCCACATAAGCATGTGACGTATTGTTCATCTTGTTATGTTTTTGAATATGTTTAGCTGAATCTGCCAGGGTGATTGTACCTCAATATGATGGAGGCTCGGATTACATAAACTTCTGCTTTGTTGATGTAAGTATTGAACATTACATGCTCATGTCACAAGACAATTTCTATTTTTAAAAGGGCTACTACAAAAGTAAAGCATTTTTAGTTGGACCAGGACCCATGCAGTCAACTGCTACAGATTTCTGGACAATGGTGTGGGAGAAGAAATCTTATGCTATTGTAATGTTGGGCCAGATAAAAGAGAATGAAGCTGTAATTATCTTACCTTATGCTGACATATATATATATATATTGACTGTTCTATTAGGAAGCTTCATTTAAGTATTGGCCAGTTGAGAACAAGAGTGTTGAGTTTGGCAGATTTTTAATTGAAACAGTTTCAGAAGATGTTTGGGACCAAGACATAGTAAAGCGTACTTTTAAAGTCACTAATGTACACCAGGCAAGGAAACAGTTTTACCAAATCATTTGTAACAAACTCTTCCCTACAGGATACTACGAGGACTATAACTCAATTACAGTATGTGGAATGGCCACAAGATTCTTGTCCCAATAGTCATACCCCAATAATTGATTTGATCAAAGTGTTGGAATATGTTCAACATGAAAATGGCAATGGACCAATTACTGTCCATTGCAGGTAACAATGAGTGATGTCATAGTGCAATATAATATTTTTGTCATATGTATAGTAACGGAGTTGGATGTTCTGGAACATTCTGTGCTTTGTTGATCTGTATCAATCAGTTTAAACAAGAACAGATGGTGGATGTGTTTCGAACTGTTCAAATAATGCGCTCCCAGAGGCCAGGATTAGTGGAGAATATGGTATGTGTTGATAGTATACAATATATGCACACTGGGTAGAAGTATTGCACATATGCCATTACATTAGATATTGTTCATAGTTTTATTATCACTCACACCTTATTATTCATAACAACACATTCTTGCTCTTTGAAGCATTTGTGAATTGAAAACTACATTCTCTGGATATTAAAACTAACATTGCCATTTTGTTTGCAGCACATGACAACATATTGAGTAGTATGCAAAGTCTTACTTAGCTCTTACAAGAATCTTACAAATTTGCAAGGAAAATCTTAATTTACAGATTTTGTGCAATGTTGCAACAGCTACCATTTTTTTTACGTGGGAATGTACTTATAGCTATTATTTTTATATTTCATGCAGGAACAGTATGAGTTCATTCACAGAGCACTTGTGGCTGCAGTACAGAAGCATTCTTCATAAATTAATTAACAATTTATAATTGATTGTAATGGTAAACACAGTGTATTTTTTTATCCTGAATTTCCAGCGTCCGCCCCCCAGCACAGTGTATAATAGCTACACAGTGAGTGTTAGCTAGGTATTACTCAGCTATATGATGTGTTGTACTACATGTTCTTGTGCATTTTAAGCAGTGTATAGTCATCTCTGTATCTAAACATTGATATGAAATTGCTAGTGACCATGAGCGTACAGTAACTATATAACAAGATGTACGTACCGTGGTTTTCCGATTCGTTGTCAAAAATAATACTCCCCCCACCCCCACTGAAAAATAGTTTTTACACAATCTTGGTGGGGGAAGTTGTAGTATAGATTGGCATGGTTATTTTTAGCATTTTTCATGTTTTTTGGCATATTATATTTAGCTGTTTTCAAGCCTTCAAATTGCAAAAATCCTGCAGCTTCTGGGGGTGGAACCCCCATGAAATTCTACAGCCATACAACAATATGCTGTTCTCTATTGCTCCCTCCATCTGTAAGTCAGGTCTAGAAATACCATTGTACATATATGTATATATATATAATATATATATATATATAATATATATACAAATTACATTTCTGTTCAGTTGTGACAATGAATTGGAAAAACCCCATGGTAGCTAAATGTTTATTAATTATTATTATAGCAGTGCGGTCAGTCCTACTGGTGTGCTCAGGAAAAAAAAAACAGAGTTACATGTACAATACACAAGTTAACTATCCAAGTACCATAAAATGATTGCAAAAGTGACAAACAGGTCAGAGGTTTTGATATTGTTCAGTGGCAAGGTGTTCCTGGATATAGCTGTTTTGACTATGACCTTGTGGATGAGATTGATATGGTAAAATGTAATGGGTATGAATACTGATTTGCCCACAATGGAATGAGCCGGCCTATGACTCCCATCAACCTCAAATTAAACTTTTATTGAATTACCATATATTATAACCCTAACAATAGCTACATATACTCTGACTCTCAAGGCAGAATGAATGACAATTTTGTTATTTATTATTGTTTGAATCACAGCTGCTGAATATGCCATGATTTTTTTCACTGAATTACGTTTAGAGTATTTTGTAATTCATGAATTATACTATTTGGCAAGTACATATACATTACTACTATTTAAATTTACTAGACAGACAGACAGACGGTATCTAGATCTAATGCTGTACATGATGCATCCAGGGACCTAGCCCAAAAGAACACAATCATGATAATACGTAGTACATCAACAGTGTTATTTGATATAAAAATTGTCAATCAAGATCTAGAGTTGAGTAGTGTTGGATTTGAACAGGCATATAGAGTCTAGTGTTACTTTCAATCAAGTCACTGGTTAAATGATTCCAATCTTAGATTGTTTAATGGGAAGAAGCTATATGTAGTAATCATAACTGGTAATAGGGGTAATGAAATGGAGAGGGTGGTACTATCAGGTTGATTGTTGGGTTGGTGGTATCTTGATCATTGTTATCACTTGATATCATAATACCCTTATGTAGCTATAACAGTACGTGATATGCTCCTACGATTGTTGTTGTAGTAAAACATGATCACTTCATAACATTGAATTCCAAGAAATCATTTTTCTACAAATACTTGTTACATTGTACGTCATAAAAGTGATGATTGTTTTGAGCCAACCAACTACAGATCTTGATCATGCATACAGATTTTCAAATAATTATGATTTATAACAATCCAGTGCTACGTGTTAATATAAAATTTAGCTCTGCATGGATAGTAGTCCACAAAATATTCACCTCATCCCCTCAAAAAAAAGTTTTAATGCTGTGTTAATTATTCATATAATTATAGTAACCATGAACTATTTAACTACCTGTAAATAGTGTACATCTCTACGTTTCTATTTGTAGTTTACACAGAAGTATAGACATTCATGCACATACAAGCTTAGAGTGGATTGATAATTGATGATAATGTCGTCAGGACTGCACTAATACAGAGACAACAGTTCATATACAGACTCAACATCTATCACAGATTCTGGTACATCAGTAAAGTTGTCATTGGTACACCTTAGTCTTACTGTGTAAAAACAACCCTATCTCATTTTTTTGCAATTAAGTATTTTTTTCTTTTTTTCTGAAAAGTGACATTTATGGACCCAAAAGTTTTGACTCCAGATACCTCTTCACATAATGTACATCATTGATCAAGACATAATTATTATACTATACTATTACCAATGAAGAGGCATGTTAGTTGATACATGCAGAATGTGTGAATTGTGACTTTAGACTTCCTGTATGCACACAGGCTGAATACCACCAATTTCTTACCTTTCATCCAGTGATTTCCTTGTTAGTGTTGTTGGGTGACCAACTGACACTTCAATTAATATTTTGAAAACAAATGAAAATGTGCACAAATATACAATAAAAGCTGCTTAAGTAATAGTATATTACTCAATGTACTGGGATCACTATGGTTACATGTGTATTACTTTATTATCATGGACAGAGTAATTGCTATAATTTCAACAAAATTCTTCATTAAATTTGTCTACATGATCAAGAGTTGTAACTCATATAAAACGGTTTACTGTATGTCAGGACATGTATAGTAGGTCTATTTGCCACACACAGACACACACACACACAATGAGTCGCCCGCCCGGTAGTGTTGTTTTAGTACAGCAAATTCATTTTAGTTTAGTTCTAGTTCTAGTACCCCAATTCTGCCATAGTTTTAGTTAGTTGTAGTTCTAGTACCCCAATTCCACCATAGTTTTAGTTAGTATTAGTTCTGGTATCCCATATTTCTGTAATTTTAGTTAGTATTAGTTTCATTTTAGTTAGTGTTAGTTTTAGTGTTAGGCATCTTCACATATACTAACCTTGGTAGCACCCCTTAGACTTCCAGAAACTTTAGATTTGGTGTTTTGATGTTCAGCACTATTTCCACTTACCATTGTGCACAAATGAACAAAAGCTCTAATGGAACTGAGCTTAAATAACCTAAATAGGCAAAATTAATGCTGAATAGCAATGTTTCAGAGGAGGTTGGACACAATACAAGCACTTCTGAAATTTATTTCTGTTTATTGCATAATTCTAATATACGACGAGGAGTAAGTGATAGAAGAAATGCTTAGCAATATTCCCACTACATGTTACCTTGTGCTTCTTAAGATGAACAGCAAATTCTTATTGCAAGGTGGGTGTGCGAGTCAGTTTCTAATTCTCTTTTCGATTCTCTGTAAGGCCAAACTAGCGGTATCCGCTCTTCTTTTTCAATACTCTGAGAGGCTTTGTTAGCATGCACATTGCTTTCTTCGACAATCATTGTGTTTAAATACATGTACATAGGACGTCCCTATAGTATTACACATGGATTCCACTCAGCGAATGCTTACACACGTGATCCTGTAGATTTCAAGAGCAATTTACGTGCCTGGAGTAGTGGGGTTGAATGGGGTTGACCGGCGGAATAGACTAAACTTGAAGTGCACTCTCGAATGGTACTTGTGAAAACTTTCATGAATGCTTGGTTAAACTTTCAATACAAAATGTATGCACTCACATGTGCTGTCCAACCTCCTCTGACAATGTTTATGGTAGCATTTGCAGGCATCACCATCTTCAAAGAAAAGTGTAAAGTGGTTATAGTAACCCTTTTATGTAGGATTGCTTGAAAAACCTTTTAGTTAGTTTTAGTTCTTGAACTAAAAGTTTTAAAGGTTTTGGTTTAGTTCTAGTTTTTGAACCAAAACTTGAAAAAATTTTAGTTTAGTTCTAGTGTACTAGAACTAGAATTAAATTGCTGTACTAAAACTAGATTTAGTTCTCTAGTTCCTTAGAACTAAAACAACAACAACACACACACACACCTGTAGCTTCCCATTCGTAGATGACTGCAGTTACCCTCGCGTGGCCATGCAGACCTATTTTTGTTGGCCCCGCACGGTGCTTATCGATTATAATCGATAAGCGCCGTGCCGAGAAAAAGAAGTCTGACCAGACTGCAGAATCCTCGGGGAACACATACACACACGTAGCTACGCATACTTGAAACACAATTTGACTACCTTGGTGTGTCAGCTAGCTATAGCTACTCGGAGGGAATAGCTATAGTAACCATAGCTACTTACTGAGTGGACGTTGCAAGTTGGAGTTAATTCAAAGATAAATTTCACGAATGGTAATCCGAGTCAGTTTAGAGTAGGGTACCAGCGATAGTAAACGAATATATAAGAATACATTTAATTGCGTAATTTGCACATCACGTGGTCACCATATCATATCATGTACAGGATTAAGTTGCAGCACAAGTGATCGAGATAGTCATGCTGTCTTTTTTACTGTCACTACTACTGATTTCTGGTTAGGAGAGTATTGTGTATATAATTTTGTTGTGATTTCTGTCGTATCATGTCTGTTCTCGTGTGCCAGTCTGGCCCCAAGTACTGTTTGCTAGCTAGCTGGGTATTCTATCGAACACTCATCCAAGTAACTGTGTATTCATTCCCACCCATCCACAAGTAAACACTTTATTCCTCGTGTTAGCGTCACAGGTTACCTGGGTACTTCCAGTAGCCATTAGAGACAGGATGTTATCCGTAACACGGATAATGGGATTTTACTAGTATACTAATAATTCTAACCACCTTGTGTATAGAGACTATAGCCTACCTGTCTACACAGTCTATAGTGACTAACCTGTCTATACAGTCTATAGTGACTAACCTGTATATACAGTCTATAGTGACTAACCTGTCTATACAGTCTATAGTGACTAACCTGTCTATACAGTCTATAGTGACTAACCTGTCTATACAGTCTATAGTGACTAACCTGCCTATATAGTCTATAGTGACTAACCTGTCTATATAGTCTATAGTGACTAACCTGTCTATTTAGTCTATATTGACTAACCTGTCTATATAGTCTATAGTGACTAGCCTGTCTATATAGTCTATATTGACTAACCTGTCTATATAGTCTATAGTGACTAACCTGTCTATATAGTCTATAGTGACTAACCTGTCTATACAGTCTATAGTGACTAACCTATCTATACAGTCTATAGTGACTAACCTGTCTATACAGTCTATAGTGACTAACCTGTCTATACAGTCTATAGTGACTAACCCGTCTATAGTGACTAACCTGTCTATATAGTCTATAGTGACTAACCTGTCTATATAGTCTATAGTGACTAACCTGTCTATAAAGTCTATAGTGACTAACCTGTCTATACAGTCTATAGTGACTAACCTGTCTATGCAGTCTATAGTGACTAACCTGTCTATATAGTCTATAGTCACTATAGACTGTATAGACAGGTTAGTCACTATAGACTATATAGACAGGTTAGTCACTGTAGACTATATAGACAGGTTAGTCACTGTAGACTATATAGACAGGTTAGTCACTGTAGACTATATAGACAGGTTAGTCACTATAGACTATATAGACAGGTTAGTCACTATAGACGGGTTAGTCACTATAGACTGTATAGACAGGTTAGTCACTATAGACTATATAGACAGGTTAGTCACTATAGACTATATAGACAGGTTAGTCACTGTAGACTATATAGACAGGTTAGTCACTGTAGACTATATAGACAGGTTAGTCACTGTAGACTATATAGACAGGTTAGTCACTGTAGACTATATAGACAGGTTAGTCACTATAGACTATATAGACAGGTTAGTCACTATAGACTGTATAGACAGGTTAGTAACTATAGACAGGTTAGTCACTATAGACTGTATAGACAGGTTAGTCACTATAGACAGGTTAGTCACTATAGACTATATAGACAGGTTAGTCACTATAGACTATATAGACAGGTTAGTCACTATAGACTGTATAGACAGGTTAGTCACTATAGACTGTATAGACAGGGTAGTCACTATAGACTGTATAGACAGGTTAGTCACTATAGACTATATAGACAGGTTAGTCACTATAGACTGTATAGACAGGTTAGTCACTATAGACAGGTTAGTCACTATAGACTATATAGACAGGTTAGTCACTATAGACTGTATAGACAGGTTAGTCACTATAGACTGTATAGACAGGTTAGTCACTATAGACTGTATAGACAGGTTAGTCACTATAGACTGTATAGACAGGTTAGTCACTATAGACTATATAGACAGGTTAGTCACTATAGACTATATAGACAGGTTAGTCACTGTAGACTATATAGACAGGTTAGTCACTGTAGACTATATGGACAGGTTAGTCACTCTAGACTATATAGACAGGTTAGTCACTATAGACTATATAGACAGGTTAGTCACTATAGACTATATAGACAGGTTAGTCACTATAGACTGTATAGACATGTTAGTCACTATAGACAGGTTAGTCACTATAGACTATATAGACAGGTTAGTCACTGTAGACTATATAGGCAGGGTAGTCACTGTAGACTATATAGACAGGTTAGTCACTATAGACTGTATAGACAGGTTAGTCACTATAGACTTTATAGACAGGTTAGTCACTATAGACTATATAGACAGGTTAGTCACTGTAGACTATATAGACAGGTTAGTCACTATAGACTATATAGACAGGTTAGTCACTATAGACTGTATAGACAGGTTAGTCACTATAGACTGTATAGACAGGTTAGTCACTATAGACTGTATAGACAGGTTAGTCACTATAGACTGTATAGACAGGTTAGTCACTATAGACTGTATAGACAGGTTAGTCACTATAGACTATATAGACAGGTTAGTCACTGTAGACTATATAGACAGGTTAGTCACTATAGACTATATAGACAGGTTAGTCACTGTAGACTATATAGACAGGTTAGTCACTATAGACTTTATAAACAGGTTAGTCACTATAGACTTTATAGACAGGTTAGTCACTATAAACAGGTTAGTCACTATAGACAGGTTAGTCACTATAGACTATATAGACAGGTTAGTCACTATAGACTGTATAGACAGGTTAGTCACTATAGACAGGTTAGTCACTATAGACTATATAGACAGGTTAGTCACTATAGACTGTATAGACAGGTTAGTCACTATAGACAGGTTAGTCACTATAGACTATATAGACAGGTTAGTCACTATAGACTATATAGACAGGTTATTCACTATAGACTGTATAGACAGGTTAGTCACTATAGACAGGTTAGTCACTATAGACTATATAGACAGGTTAGTCACTATAAACTGTATAGACAGGTTAGTCACTATAGACTGTATAGACAGGTTAGTCACTATAGACTTTATAGACAGGTTAGTCACTATAGACTATATAGACAGGTTAGTCACTGTAGAATATATAGACAGGTTAGTCACTATAGACTACGTATATAGACAGGTTAGTCACTATAGACTGTATAGACAGGTTAGTCACTATAGACTTTTTAGACAGGTTAGTCACTATAGACTTTATAGACAGGTTAGTCACTATAGACTATATAGACAGGTTAGTCACTGTAGACTATATAGACAGGTTAGTCACTATAGACTGTATAGACAGGTTAGTCACTGTAGACTATATAGACAGGTTAGTCACTATAGACTACGTATATAGACAGGTTAATCACTATAGACTGTATAGACAGGTTAGTCACTATAGACTTTTTAGACAGGTTAGTCACTATAGACTTTATAGACAGGTTAGTCACTATAGACTATATAGACAGGTTAGTCACTGTAGACTATATAGACAGGTTAGTCACTATAGACTGTATAGACAGGTTAGTCACTATAGACTATATAGACAGGTTAGTCACTATAGACTGTATAGACAGGTTAGTCACTATAGACTGTATAGACAGGTTAGTCACTATAGACAGGTTAGTCACTATAGACTATATAGACAGGTTAGTCACTATAGACAGTTTAGTTACTATAGACTATATAGACAGGTTAGTCACTATAGACTGTATAGACAGGTTAGTCACTATAGACTGTATAGACAGGTTAGTCACTATAGACTATATAGACAGGTTAGTCACTGTAGACTATATAGACAGGTTAGTCACTGTAGACTATATAGACAGGTTAGTCACTATAGACTGTATAGACAGGTTAGTCACTATAGACTGTATAGACAGGTTAGTCACTATAGACTGTATAGACAGGTTAGTCACTATAGACTGTATAGACAGGTTAGTCACTATAGACTGTATAGACAGGTTAGTCACTATAGACTGTATAGACAGGTTAGTCACTATAGACTGTATAGACAGGTTAGTCACTATAGACTGTATAGACAGGTTAGTCACTATAGACTGTATAGACAGGTTAGTCACTATAGACTGTATAGACAGGTTAGTCACTATAGACTGTATAGACAGGTTAGTCACTATAGACTGTATAGACAGGTTAGTCACTATAGACTGTATAGACAGGTTAGTCACTATAGACTGGTTAGTCACTATAGACTGTATAGACAGGTTAGTCACTATAGACTGTATAGACAGGTTAGTCACTATAGACTATATAGACAGGTTAGTCACTATAGACTGTATAGACAGGTTAGTCACTATAGACTATAATATAGACAGTTTAGTCACTTTAGGCTATATAGACAGGTTAGTCACTATAGACTATATAGACAGGTTAGTCACTATAGACTATATTATATAGTTATACAACGGCCACGAGTGCTCTGCCTGATATAAACGCACGAGCCTGAGGGCCGTCAGGCCCGAAGGCAAGTGCGTTTATACAGGCAGAGCACGAGTGCACGTTGTATAACTGTTATGTACCACTCACCTAATAGGTGGGGAGAGTCTCACAAGACAGTGTAACACTTATAAAGGCCAGGTTTCTAGCATCGATTGTGGGTAACCAAGCCGGACGTTGCGATGACGTCCCCCCTGCAGTACTGCAGCCACCTGAGATATTGAAAGCTAGTACGCTATGGGTTATATCACTAACCTGCATTCGTTGTTCGACTCTCATCATGTAGCGCTCAGCATGCCAGTGTGATCACTCAATCGCCATATAGACCAAGCGCCAACCTAATCGCCATAGTGATTCTCTCAAGCGAAAAAAAAGCAGCTAAATAGATGGTTTAAGTAAACAAAACCTAACTACTAAACGATACTAGTCTACTTCTTACTATTCACACTGGCTAAACTCGAATCTGGTGGCATGACAAAACTGGTTACCACAATCGAACGTTTAAAGGTGAGTATTATTTAGAATATATTAGTTTTATTGAGTCATTGTCAAAGTGGACTACAGTTTAATCTGGGCTAAGATGGCACCAGACTAGTAAGGTGTATAAGTACGTTTATATATATGTAGACTAGAGTTGTGGCCACCTCGTTGGCTTTTTCGATCGCCATTGGCTGCTTGTAAACATTATACGTATTGGTGACGTTATGGCCCACAATCGACCTTTACATGTCAGGCTATAAAAGAATTCTAGTGATCTGTGAAGTGTCTTTCCACTTATTTGGTGAGGTGTCGTAGTGGTCTTGGCCACCGGCACTTGTGCTATGCTGCACAAAACCGCAGCCAGTGCAATATCTGTATATTGCACTGCGGTTGGTGCATTATAACTTATAATGCACTCGTTGCGGTCTACAAAACCACAACCAGTGCGTTATAAGTTATAATGCACTCGCTGTGGTCTGCAGCAGTGCAATATACAAATTATGGCACTGGCGGTGCCTTTGAACTGCCCACGCAGAGTGGTACATAGACAGGTTAGTCACTGTAGACTATATAGACAGGTTAGTCAGTGTAGACAGGTTACTCACTATAGACTATTTAGACAGGTTAGTCACTATAGACAGGTTAGTCACTATAGACTATATAGACAGGTTAGTCACTATAGACTATATAGACAGGTTAGTCACTATAGACTATATAGACGGGTTAGTCAACCTAGACTATATAGACTGGTTAGTCACGATTGACCGATTAGCTCCCCCGTGTGTCGGTTACTATAGCGAATTAATAAGAATCCCGTTTTTAGTAGTATATTAGTTCCGTGTTACGGATAACATCCTGTCTGTAACGCCACTTGGTACTTCCTCCCTCCCCTCATTGGCGTTGATTCATACTAATGTGCCACCAAAAAGCACAAATAATTTACTAGCAGTACTATTAATTTTACTGTATGACATTATATGTCAAGTTGGATTTTCTCGTTGGTGTATAATGTACATAAAATTCCCTGGAGTTATGAAATCATCAATTAACATATAAAGTGATCCATTGACAGTATTGCCGTATATGTGTAGAGGGTATGGCCAAGTAAATAAACAGAATCTGTAGAAAAAGAGGTGAAGAGCTAATAAATCAAATTGTGTGTATTCAGTTGTGTCAACTTGATGACATAAAAACATTTCAGGTGTAGCTACTGCTATTATTACAGTGACAGTAGAACATTGCTTATATTCTTAGGTACTCAATATATTGGGTTGTAGTCTCAGCTTGGCCAGATTCTACTCTCCAAGCAGTCCTTATTATAAGTGCCTTGCTGCTTACAAGATAGTTTAGTGAAGCCAAGCCTCTAGTGTAGTGCTAGACTAGGTATGAGACTTGGCATGAGGTTTAATTGATTGTGTATGGCTCATTTCCCACTGGAATCTGTTCCTCCCTCATTATCGCATATTAACTACGTGGGTACTTCAGTGGCTGTTTTACCGGTTTAGGCAGAAAAGCTAGTGTTAATTTTAATCATTAGCATTTTAAAGGAAACCATTTGTCAGAAGTTAATTGTAAGTGCCTAGCTACCAAGTTAACTATTTAGTGGCTACCAATAACTTCTACTTTTTTTTCATTTCTGTACATAAATCTACCTGCTTTGCTGTGAAGTTTGTAGAAAATATGTAGGCTTCTGATATTACCAAAGAGCCATTAATTTACAGTTAGAGATGTATTTGTATGCTATTTTAATTAACTTAACTATCTGTCAAGATTATGAAATAAGCTTTCAAATGTTATGTAACATTTGCAAACAGTAACAATTTCACTATCCAATAATGCAGTCACATATATGAGTATATAAGACCAAATTAGGTACTTGACATATGATATAGTTTAGTAGCTATCTGAGATGAAAATATAATGCTTCAGTACTTTACTTATCTGTATAACAGATAAAAAGTTTATGCATAATTTCCTTTGATGTCTGTAGGTTTAATGAGGTAGATTAACCTACAGTAGGGTTAGTAACTAGTTGGTGGCTTGTGGTCTAACTTGTGGTTGTTTACTGTAATCATCAAACATAAATTGGCAAAGTCAAAAGCCTGCAATACTGTAACCATTTTCTGGACTAGACAGGTATCATTGGTGCTGATGCATTAATGTTACCGTGCGGCACTGGCTTTATGATTTCGAAGAGTAAATCTCAAAGAACTTGCAGCCTCAGTTTTGCCACTTTCTTTTGCTTTTTCTTTACCTGCTTTGCTCTGAGAAATAGCTTTACTGTTAGCTTACTTTCTGGACAAGACAGACATCACTGGTGCTAATGCACCAATGTCACAGTGTGACATCGACACTATCAACTTGAAGGGATGGTGAATCTTGATGCTAGCAGCCACAGATAGTCCCTCTTTCTTTACCCACTTTGTTCAGGGAAATTTTCTGGACTGCTTAGAATGAGCTAACATTGGTTTCTATGCTATTTAGAGCCCCTCATGCAGACAATGTGATGTATCTACCCACTTAGGCCGCGTACCTTATTCTGTGGCCTCAGTAATCAATTGTTATTATAATGTTAAATGATTACAATACAATACATTAAATGTATGATAAACATCCTGATTGTCACTGACATGTCAGGCATCAGTCAGATGTCTTCTAAAAATGTGGGTAGAACTATTATTATTGTTAGGGAGTTCTTAGCATCAAAACCTTGTCATCTCGTTCTAACTATTAGGCATGTAAATGTACATGTGTGGGGGCATTACTGTTCTCATGAAGAGAATATGGTGCAGTACATGCATCTTAAATGCTATCCCACTAAGAAAACTGAAAACTAAAAATTAAATCCGCAAGTCAGAATCCAAAGAGATAACTTATTTATTAGCCAGATCAAGATACGGTGTGTGGTTGATATAGCCTCAGAAATATCCAGCGTAAAGAATAATTGCAATAGCAATTGATGGTTGTTGTGTAGTTTTAATATGTATAATACCATGACTGTGATTAGTTGTGATCAATTATGACTCCAAATTTAATTTTAGTGCATGTCCCTGAATGCTAGGTCTTAATTTATAAATGTACAGGTAACTATTGTGCTATTGTGTTTAAATCCTGTCTTGGAAATTACATGATGTTGTGTTATGTACATAATTATGTACTGTTGTGTGTTCTAGTATTGATTGTATTTGGTCTCCAGTATTACTGTAGCAATATGTGACTAGGTTGAGGATGTGAGCACAAACTACTTCCCAAGTACAAAACAGTTCAAATCTTAAGAATATTTACTTTGTATTGCAGCAAAGCCAATTTAGGATTGAAAATTACATGGCCATAGCATAGCTAATACAATGAAATGTTATGAGTTATGAAAGAGTAAACAATATTGATGTGTCCACATGCCTGGTTCTAGTCACATATAATGATGTTACAGTGAAAGTTCTCAAAAAGGACACTTGGAATGTGAACATTTTGATAATTGGAACACTTGCCCATGGTCTCAGACCACAGCAAGTTGAAATACTCGAATTTCATTGGCTACTAACAGGTATCTAAATCCTGTAGATCCCTTGTTCATGTCTCAACAGATCCCTGTCTCTGGGGTGATACAAAACACGGCAATTAAGATTGTCCAACATTGGCAAAACGCATGGGTATTTAACTGGATAGTAAGTGCCATTACAAGTTACAGAGGGGCTACATTTCTCGTGTTACAAGCAGCTGGGAAAGTACAACAAGCAGCAGTGAAGGTACATGAGCTGTGGTCTAAATTAGTTAGTCATCGAAACACAGGGTTGTATGGAATTTAGAAACCCTCAGGCCCTGTAGTAGCACTCTCACTTTGCTCATGTGCCAGCGGGTCGGGTCTACCGGGTCACATTTTCTCCGGGTCATCCGGGTCTGATCTGGTTTACAAATTATCCGGATCTGACCTGGATTGGATCACATGAGAAACAAAATTGTTCGTTTGATGATGTGGAAACTTATAAATGCTAGTCGCATAGCTCTTTCGTGAGCCACGCCCACTCACTGCATTACAAACATACGCTCAGCCACGCACTTATATCAAGTGTTCTTATTTCAAAGGTGTGAGTTCCACTGTTTAACATGACTCCACAGTGTCCAGCATTGCCAATTAAAGACTTTCTAACAACTAATTTTGCCAAATTCACCATGATGGTACTTATTGAATAATTATTGAAATTAATTTATGGCCAATCACCATCCATGAATTACCTATGGCACTTCAATGATATATCAATGACAATAAATTTCAAATGAATACACTAGTTGTGAAAAATATTGATTTCTTCAAATTAAATCCATAGAGGCAAGAGTACATAATAAAAATACTATGTACTCTTGATAGAGGTACCATGGGTACTTTATGGGGCATTTTTCAATTTCATTACCAATTCACTGAAAACCCTGTGAATACTTTCTGTTTCATACTGTATACGCTCAATATAATTCTTGACAAAATGAGTTCCACTGTACCTTTGTACATAGTACAAAATTGCAATTCCTAGTCTGTGTAGTATGGCTAGTCTCCCTTTATAATAATGTGCTAATTTAAAGTTAATATCAGTTTTCAGATATTCCCTTTGATATAGATATGCATTGCCTTCAATCCTTTTTAGCTTCTGAACTGAAAAACAGTTACTGAGGGGTGTAATAATCTCATCAAATGGACAGTGATTTTAGTGTACTAATGTAATTTGATCCTGATTGTTGTTCATATACATTGAAGCCATTTATTACAAAAATTCACAGGCATACTTATGGCTACCTACCTGTACAGGCTGGTAGCTAGGCAAAAACAGGCCATGTCAGTAGCTCCCTACTTTTAGTATGACAGTTGTGTAAAGTATATGGTACGTACCACTCAAATGTAACGTTGTCTCATGAGAGTGTGACCAATTAAAAATGCTAATTAAAGGGTGTGGCACTCATTTTGCTTGTGAATATTCATCCTGTTTTGTTTGACATGAATACTCATGAGTGGAATGGGTACCACACCCTTTAACTAGCGAGTTTTACACTCTTGCAAGACGATGTTGTATTTGAGTGGTACCTAGCACACTGTTTACAAAAATGTGTTGTTTCCATCTAGTCATTCTAGCATGGTAGTGTATGTTGTAAGATCTGATTGTTATGTATTTGGCTAAATTCTTTTGTAGTGGTGGTCATTTCTGGTATTGCTAATGAACAACAATGTCTTAGTGAACGTGACATTGAGTTATCAGTGGATGATCAACTAGTTACTACAACACTGTATAAACCTGTTAATTCTTCCTTTACTGTCAGATGTAGAAGATGTACTGGGAATAGGAGACCATCTTGGTTCAATTCTAATGGAACTAAAATATCATCATCCTGTGGTAGTGGTGTTCCAATATGTACTAAGAATGCTAATGAGAGTCAAGTTAAAGATTTGATGTTTTCGTCATTTGGAGAATCATTAAAAGGAATGTATCGGTGCACAGGAAACAATGAAGGGGCCACAGAAATTGAAGTATTAGGTTAGTTGTGGATCCTAGAGCCTCTTTCATGTGTATACTCAAATATATACACAAATAGCTGAATTAACGTACGTGATATGTACGTATTTGTGTTGTGCATGATATAATGATCCACACAAAAACAGCTAAGTGGTGAAAAAAGGTGTGGCCTTAAAAGCCTGAATGAAAAAAAGGTGCCAACAAATGACTGCAATGATTGTAATGCTAATGCAATTATTAAAATTTATTAACAATTACATCATTGCAGCCATTTGGTGGCTGCCATCCTTGATTTCACAACTTTTTTCATTCAGGCTTTTAAAGGCCGCACCTTTTTTCAAAGCTTGGCTGTTTTTGTGCAGATGTCACTTTTTTTGTAATTGCAAGTTTTAAAGCCATTGGCCTTGATACTCCCTTTTAATTTCCTTTACTACAGGAATTGTCAAAGACTGCATGGCTATAATATGTATTTGCAAAGAACTGAAATAAGATGAAGGTGCATATATATACCCCAATGATAGCTGGGAGATTTGACTCAACTAAAATTAGGAAGGGGAGATGCCCTACCTCGAGGGAGTATCTGTAGCAAAACCAGTTAATTTCCATTCAGGAACTATTGAGCTATAAATGCATGAATACAGCATTTTCTTGGTTCCTGTAAAATGCACACTTGTCTGTTGCGCACTAGCTGTACTTGGCCACACGATAGGTGATAATACCGCATATGGTATAATCCATGTTATCAGTTGATTTAATTGCATAATGGAATGAAGGGAAACCTAGAATTATGAAATGTAAACCTTTGTAAAACAAGTTCCTCCTACCATAGGTGGTGGAGATGGGGGAGCTAGGGGGGCCATGCCACCCCCCTCCCCCACTTTTATGGGACACTGTTTGCAAGAAAAGATCGAGGTACTCTAATAGAACAGTCAGGATCTGTATACTCTAATAGAGCAGTCACAGTATTCAGAGAAGCAGTGTAGCAAGCTACTTAGTACGTATGTGTAGTTATACATAAGGAGATATAATTGGTGGAGAGTAGCTATCAGGCTGTGACCTTTTTTTTTTTTGGTCGTCAATTTACAGCTGGCCTGGCCCCCTCACTCTTTGGCTCGCTCCACCGCCCCTGCCTTCTACAATACCTGTTCATGAAAGTTTTGAGGCATAAATCAATGATAGCAAACATTTCAAGATATATGTTGCCATTGCAGTTTACTGAAACCTTTCAAACAAATTTATTTTATTGTAAAAGGTTATATCCAATAATACAAGCACAAAATTAAAGAGATTATAGAAATATGACTGAAACAAGGGGGGTCATCTCCACCTGCAGATATGCTAGTAGACTTTTTAAATATCTTTTTTTCAGTCTATACCCATGACTAAAGGATTAAATGTTCACTAGTATACAGTGAGTGTCCTAATTTTTCCAATGAAACTGCCTTGGTTGTCACATCAGTAGCTGTGCCACTGACTATAATATGTGATGCGTGTGCACTTGCAAACTTTAGATTGTGAAACTGTAAATTTAGAAAGTATAAGTTATTGTTATATTAGCATTGGTACCTGCCCTACGTGCAGGACCATTAAACACTTTAATGCTCGGGAACAGGGACCAAGCATTAAACATCATGTAGCTATGTAGTGACAGTGTGCATGGTGATGAAAAGAGTATGAGGTTTCCTCGCTGAAATTAATAATGCAAAACACCAAAGTTGTTTGTGGTTCTGACAGGAACGTAGTTCAATTATTCAGTGAGTCTTCCCTTCAACGTGCTGTAAAGAGCAAACAAAGCATTGGTACCTGCTTTACATGCAGGACAACTAATGCAGGGCAACTAATGCGACATAATAATTAATATATTGGGAATAAAGCATTAGTGTCTTATATTCTATGTTGCTTTAAAGTACATGATCCTTATGCCATCTTTTAAGTACATAATCATAGTAAAACAATGAGCTAATTAGTTAAACTGCATGTGAGCTAAGGCAATGCAATTGTATATACAGTACACATGGTACAGTTATGTTTACCTTACTGTAAATAGAGAAATTACTTGTGCATAATTTAAAACTAACACAATTTTGCAATTATAGTTACTCAAGGCAAGGAAAAGTTCGGAACTTGTCTTATACTATGCACTTTCAGTTTTACTGTTGTAGTGATACATATACCTCTTGCCATACAATCATCAGTGAAACAGTTGTGCCAGGTCACACACAGTTCCTCAGTGTAAACTATGGTATCTGCATGGCTCCAGTAATATTTTTCAGATGCACAGCAGTACCTGTCCAATCATGCAAGTTGCTCATTTACTACAGCAGTAATAAGGCAAATTTGAACAAAGCCTCATACAGTTTTGCATGTTAGTGCACACCTACGTAGTCTATATGTGCTTTAAACATAGATGTAGATATTTTGTAAGTGTGAAAGAAGCTTTTACCTACTCTAATACAATACACTGGACAAACACACAGATGGACAGAGCATAGATAACATACCCCCGGATTTGAAACTGCGCCGCGCGCCCATAGACTTTGTACAAGAACCGGTGGTTTTGTGCCTCGACAAATTTAATCCTATTACAGCGGAACGATGCCATTAACTACTTTATTTGTAACGGGAATGACTTGTGGTGTTGTTATGATAATTGTTTTGGTTAGTTGGACCACTTCATGTCACTTTTGGTTTGAAGTCTTACAATGGCGGATTACGTGCTTTGGGGGAAGCACATTCTTGGCTAAACTAAGTGCTGTAGGTAGAAAAAGAAAGTATCACAAGGTTAAATATGCTATAAAGAATAGCCTCGGCTAAATAATACACCTTCCCATAACTTCTTTGGCAGGTGTTTGAGATGGTATATTCGGGAAAATGGGTAATCTGACAAACTGAGTGTTCTATTAGAGTATATTGATCTTTTCTGTGACATGCATTTTGACAAGTTAGGATTTAGAGTTTGTGCTTCAGCAGCTTACTGTTTTCCCATAAAGTGCAAATTTACTAGAAGAAAATGGGAGAAATATCGAGCAAGATTTTAGCATAATAGGTAAATATTGAGCATTAATTTAAGCATAATAGGCAAAATTTTGAGCAGTGCAGCATAGCATAATAGGTAAAATAATGAGCATAATCGGTGGTTTCCTAGCCTCCATCACTCTGTCAAGGACAAACAAAAGCACGTATTGATTTGCTACAACAATGCTCGAGCTGCCAGATGATGAGTGTTTGATTTCGCTAAATCCTGCATTGATACATGCTTTGTATGCCAAGTTACTATGAACCAAAGTTAAAATTTAAAAAAGTATGCACAAAAAAATACTGTTTAAAAAAAGAAGAAAAAAAACATTGCCAACGTATGGATTCGTACCCACGACCTCCTACACGCTAGTCAGGCATTCTACCACTTGAACAGTTTGTGCTGTGGTTTACAAAAGAATGTTGCTTTAGTTTTCTCTACACCTTGACCTTCTACATGGTGTAGAGAATGAATGGAAGCACATGTAAAATTGTGATAATAATCACTACAGTCAATTCTTGGCTGTCACCTTAACCTTTTCACCTAGGCCTGTATAGGCCGCACTTTTTTTCACAGCTTGGCTGTGGCTACATTGCTTTTGAAACATATTATCTAAACCAAACAGCCAAGCTGTTAAAAAAAATGTGCCCCAAAAAGGCCAGGGTGAAAAAAGTTGTGAAATCAAAAGTGATGGCCAAGAAATGGTTGTGATGATAGGATAATAGCAAAAATGTAACACAATTCAGGTGAATTTGTGTTGCCTCACTAGAATTCAGCACAAATAAATTCACTGGAAAAAAGTTGTGAAATCAAAAGTGATGGCCAAGAAATGGTTGTGATGATAGGATAATAGCAAAAATGTAACACAATTCAGGTGAATTTGTGTTGCCTCACTAGAATTCAGCACAAATAAATTCACTGGAAAAAAGTTGTGAAATCAAAAGTGATGGCCAAGAAATGGTTGTGATGATAGGATAATAGCAAAAATGTAACACAATTCAGAATTTGTGTTGCCTCACTAGAATTCAGCACAAATAAATTCACCAGAATTGTCGTTATTATAATTTTTTTGCCAATAACTTTCATCATATTAAATTTTCTTGACTGCCACTTTTAATTTCGCAACTTTTTTCACCCTGGCCTTTTTGGGGTCAGCACCTTTCTTTTACAGCTTGGCTGTTTTGATTTAGATACCAGTATTGCAAACCACAAAGCTAACCATAAGCTGGCTTTGGGATTTCCTTTTAATTGTTTTTCAAGAGACATACGTAGTAGTGTTGTCGTGTAGCCCAAGAAGCTGGCGCACAACACTGTGAGTATATTGACAGGAAAAAGTAAATGTGATTTTCACACATATGTAGCTCAGCAATACCTTATCTGATTGAAACCAAATTTGTTACAAAAGTACCTGCCAAGTAGGGGAGTCCACTTAACAAATTTTAAGAAAATCACCGTAGCCATTTGTGATATACAAGTTTTGTTTTAATTTCTCTGTTTTGTCTTCTTCATTTTGCACACTTTGCAAAATCCACTATAAAACACCAACGCCTACTCCAATCAGGCTGAAATTTGGCACACTTAAAGGACTCATTAAAACAAATCTTAGTACCAAGCTTGGTGGGAATCCGATAAACACTCTCGGAGTTATGACTGATCATTCACATAAAATAAGATCAAATTTCTGTCACGCACACAGCACAAACCCCTTGAAGGAGTGAGGAAACACTTTCTGTGTAGTGGAGTATTTAGGAAGGGTGGTCTCTTGTTGTAACCTTTGAGTACTCGTACAATTGTAGGGTGTTGCCCAATTGGCTGGCCATCAACATTCTCATGAGTTGAAGAAATAGCAAAATGGTAAGCATTTAATGAACTGTATTGGTAGCCTTGTTCATAGAGCTCTGCTAAAAAAATTGGCTACATCCCTAATAGGACCTGAAAAGTTTACCCCGTAGAGAGTTCAGCCAGAAGAAGTCACCTTGTAAAGAGTTCAGCTACAAAGAAACCACCATGTAGTGTTAAGCTGCAAAAAATCACCTGTAGAGAGTTCAGCTAGAAACAAATCACCCTGTAGAGAGATCAGCTAGAAGAGAGTTCAGCTACAAAGAAACCACCACATAAAGAGTTCAGTTGCAAATAAATCACTTGTAGAGAGTTCAGCTACAAATAAATCCCCCTGTAGAGGGATCAGCTAGAAGAAGTCACCTTGTAGAGAGTTCAGCAACAAAGAAACCACCATGTAGAGAGTTCAGCTGCAAACAAATCACCCAGTAGAAAGATCAGCTAGAAGAAGTTACCTTGTAGAGTTACCTTGTAGAGAGTTCAGTTACAAAGAAACCATCATATAGAGAGTTCAGCTACAAAGAAATTACCTTTTAGAGAGTTCAGCTAGAAGAAGTCACCTTGTAAAGAGTTCAGCTACAAAGAAACCACCATGTAGAGTGTTTAGCTGCAAAAAATCACCTGTAGAGAGTTCAGCTAGAAAAAAATCACCCTGTAGAGAGATCAGCTAGAAGAGATCACCTTGTAGAGAGTTCAGCCACAAAGAAACCACCACATAAAGAGGTCAGCTGCAAATAAATCACTTGTAGAGAGTTCAGCTACAAATAAATCCCCCTGTAGAGGGATCAGCTAGAAGAAGTCACCTTGTAGAGAGTTCAGCTACAAACAAATCACCCTGTAGAGAGTTCAGCTACAAGCAAAACACCCTGTAGAGAGTTCAGCAACAAAGAAACCACCATGTAGAGAGTTCAGCTGCAAACAAATCACCTTATAGAGAGTTCAGCTACAAACAAATTACCCTGTAGAGAGATCGGCTACAAACAAATCAACCTGTAGAGAGATCAGCTAGAAACTAGACACAATGTAAGGAGTTCAGCTACAAGTAAATCAGCCTGTAGAGAGTTCAGCTAAAACAAATCAACCTGCAGAGAGATCAGCTACAAACAAATCACCTTATAGACAGTTCAGCTACAAACAAATTACCTCGTAGAGAGATCGGCTACAAATTAATCAACCTGCAGAGAGATAAGCTACACATAAATCAACTTGTAGAGAGATTAGCTACAAACAAATCACCCTGTAGAGAGATCAGCTAGAAACTAGACACAATGTAAGGAGTTCAGCTACAAGTAAATCACCCTGTAGAGAGTTCAGCTAAAACAAATCAAACTGCAGAGAGATCAGCTACAAACAAATCACCTTACAGACAGTTCAGCTACAAACAAATTACCTTGTAGAGAGATCGGCTACAAATTAATCAACCTGCAGAGAGATCAGCTACACATAAATCAACTTGTAGAGAGATCAGCTACAAACAAATCACCCTGTAGAGAGATCAGCTAGAAACTAGACACAATGCAAGGAGTTCAGCTACAAGCAAATCACCCTTTAGTGAGTTCAGCTACAAACAAATCAACCTGCAGTGAGATCACCTACAAAAAAGCACCTTGTACAGAGTTCAGCTACAAACAAATTACCCTGTAGAGAGATCGCTACAAACAAATCAACCTGTAGAAAGACCAGCTGCACACAAATCAACTTGTAGAGAGATCAGCTACAAACAAATCACCCTGTAGAGAGATCAGCTAGAAACTAGACACAATGTAAGGAGTTCAGCTACAAGTAAATCACCCTGTAGAGAGTTCAGCTAAAACAAATCAATCTGCAGAGAGATCAGCTACAAACAAATCACCTTATAGACAGTTCAGCTACAAATAAATTACCTTGTAGAGAGATCGGCTACAAATTAATCAACCTGCAGAGAGATCAGCTACACACAAATCAGATCAGCTACAAACAAATCACCCTGTAGAGAGATTAGCTAGAAACTAGACACAATGTAAGGAGTTCAGCTACAAGTAAATCACCCTGTAGAGAGTTCAGCTAAAACAAATCAACCTGCAGAGAGATCAGCTACAAACAAATCAGCTTGTAGAGAGATCAGTTACACACAAATCAACCTGTAGAGAGATAAGCTAGAAACAAATCACCCTGCAGAGAGATCAGCTAGAAACTAGACACAATGCAAGGAGTTCAACTACAAGTAAATCACCCTTTAGTGAGTTCAGCTACAAACAAATCAACCTGCAGTGAGATCACCCACAAAAACGCACCTTGTACATAGTCCAGTTACAAACAAATTACCCTGTAGAGAGATCAGGTAGAAGAATTCACCTTGTAGAGAGTTCAGCAACAAAGAAACCACCATGTAGAGAGTTCAGCTGCAAACAAATCACCCAGTAGAAAGATCAGCTAGAAGAAGTTACCTTGTAGAGAGTTCGGTTACAAAGAAACCATCATATAGAGAGTTCAGCTACAAAGAAATTACCCTGTAGAGAGTTCAGCTAGAAGAAGTCACCTTGTAAAGAGTTCAGCTGCAAAGAAACCATCATGTACAGAGTTCAGCTACAAAGAAACCACCATGTAGAGTGTTTAGCTGCAAAAAATCACCTGTAGAGAGTTCAGCTAGAAATAAATCACCCTGTAGAGAGATCAGCTAGAAGAGATCACCTTGTAGAGAGTTCAGCCACAAAGAAACCACCACATAAAGAGTTCAGCTGCAAATAAATCACTTGTAGAGAGTTCAGCTACAAATAAATCCCCCTGTAGAGGGATCAGCTAGAAGAAGTCACTTTGTAGAGAGTTCAGCTACAAAGAAACCACCACATAAAGAGTTCAGCTGCAAATAAATCACTTGTATAGAGTTCAGTTACAAACAAATCACCCTGTAGATAGATCAGCTAGAAGAAGTTACCTTGTAGATAGTTCAGCTACAAACAATTCACCCTGTAGAAAGATCAGCTAGAAGAAGTCACCTTGTAGAGTGTTCAGTTACAAAGAAACCATCATGTAGAGAGTTCAGCTGCAAACAAATCACTCTGTAGAGAGTTCAGCTACAAAGAAACCGCCATGTAGAGAGTTCAGCCTCAAACAAACTACCTTGTAGAGAATTCAACTGCAACAAATCACCCTGTAGAGAAGAAGTTACCTTGTAGAGAGTTCAGCTACAAGGAAACCATCATGTAGGAAGTTCAGCTACAAAGAAACCACCATGTAGAGAGTTTAGCTGCAAACAAATTACCTGTAGAGAGTTCAGCTAGAAACAAATCACCCCATAGAGAGATCAGCTGGACGAAGTCACCTTGTAGAGAGTTCAGCTACAAAGAAACCATCATGTAGAGAGTTCAGCTGCAAACAAATCACCCTGTAGAGAGTTCAGCTACAAAAAAATCACCCTGTAGAGAGTTCAGCTAGACGAAGTCACCTTATAGAGAGTTCAGCTACAAAGAAATCATCATGTAGAGAGTTCAGCTACAAAGAAACCACCATGTAGAGAGTTTAGCTGCAAACAAATTACCTGTAGAGAGTTCAGCTAGAAACAAATCACCCTGTAGAGAGACCAGCTAGAAGAGGTCACCTTGTAGAGAGTTCAGCTACAAAGAAACCATCCTGTATATAGTTCAGCTACATTTCAAGTCACCCAGTAGAGAGATCAGCTGCAAAAAAATATCCTGTGGGGAATAATGGGCATGTAATAAATATATGTATATAATTTGTATAATTACTAATAAAATCAAGAATAATTGAAGTATTAAAAATCTTCTTTAAGTTCTTTTCTTCTTCCTGTGGTAAAGAAAAAAACACATGGGTTAAAAAAGCCCCAAAGCCAGCCATAGGCCGGCTTTGCAGTATACAAATACAAAAAGAAGTGATATCTAATCAAAAACAGCCAAGCTGTAAAAAAAGGTGCGGCCCCCAAAAAGGCCATGGTGAAAAAAGATGTGAAATCCAAGGTGGCGGCCAAGAAATGGCTGTGATGGTAGGTTAATGGTTACATTTTAATAATGACAATTCAGGTGAATTTTGTACCGCTTGGTCTTGGCACCAAATTCACCTGAATTGTTGTTATTAAAATTTAACCATTAACCTACCATCACAGCCATTTCTTGGCCGCCACCTTGGATTTCACATCTTTTTTCACCATGGCCTTTTTGGGGGCCGCACCTTTTTTTACAGCTTGGCTGTTTTTGATTAGATTACATTTCCAAGCCTTTCCAGTTTGGATACATAAGGAAATATGGCCCTTCCAAATGATGGAAAGCTTTGGATAGATGATATTTCCAACATAGTAATGGAAATATACTATGTCCTTTCCATTGCCTTTCCAATAAAAGTAATGCTATGGAAAGGTGATCATTTATTGCAGTGTGAATCTTGGTGTATTGACTTTAACTCATGATGCAATGTCTTTGCACCAATTTTGAAGAAATTTGAAAAGAGTACAGTTGGTTAACATTTTAATTTCTTTGATAATTTAGCATGGAATGACCAAAATACTAGAATTTCCTGAGTTAATATCCCAATTTGCCTATTGCTGACAGAGGTCCAGCAGGTGGTTTTGAGTAGTCCATAGTATGGAGAAATATTTTGTGACATAAAATAAACTATAGACCATATTGCAAGGTTCAGCCAAAAAAGTCAGCCGGACTAGATGTAAATTTAGGCTTGTGCGATATTGTCCCCTTTTCGCAGATCCGGTCACCTTTGTGGTCACTATTAGTACTATCATAGTGTATGATAGTTCACTGTTTGCCTTTTGCACAATAATGTGATCAGTGAACTTCAGGTATCTGCCAAAATACCCAAAAGTCCCAAATCTCTATTGTTAGAAACATGGTGTGTGTCATCACCATCACTACAGTATATAGGTAATACTGCCTATCGGTACCTACCAATGCAGTTTTATGTATGTCAATTAACCTTTTGTTCCAGTTGAAATCACTACTATTTTTCCACTCGTTTTTCATGAAATTCAGGCGTGACTTTTCTAACCAGGGACCCAAATGTTTCTTTGCACGAGGAACACTTTACTATTGTCTGTCATTAATGATGACCACATCTCGATCATTTCAAAACAACCCTATACCAGCCGTACCTTTTGTAAATAAAGTTGTAAAGTGTGGTACCAGTTTCATTTGCCAAGTTGAGTTCACGTGAGCTGCTCATGTGATTTTTATTTTTTTTTGGAAAAGTTAAATTATTGACCACAACCGTATCCATGAAACAATAATTTGTGATGGTTTAATAGAGATAACAAAGTTTCATCAAAGAAATCTGATTAATTTGTTGTAACGCATTAACAAGAAATGGAAATATCATTACTACATAGGAGAGATATACTTTTGTTATACTACTTCAGTTTCTTGTTCAAGCACTAGCTGATAGCAGTACTCTTCTTCCCTTTGAAAAATAATGGTACATTACTGGTTAAATGCTCCTTGTGTGTTACAATTGTTATGGGCTCCTGGTAATTGCATCCCTTAGCTTATAGCTATTACTAGCTACGTTTTATACTTGTGAGGTTCCTTGTGAGGTACATCATGTATTTCTAGTTGTGATACTTAAACTTATAATAGCTAAGTTCACTCATATCCTGTAAAGATACACTGCTTGAAGATTCTTAGTTTACTAACTTGTTAAGCTGCTTCACTGTAGTTGTACCCAGTTGTACTGATAGTAAAATTTAAGTATATGGAACATAATTGTTTTACTAAGTTTTTAAACTCTTAGTAAAACATCAGTGAACGCGGCTTTACTGAAAAACTACCGAAATAACAAACAATTAACTGTTCCATATACTGGGGATATACCACTCTAGTAAACTAAGAAACTTCAAGCAGTGATATTGTTCACAATTGCTGCACTATTATATATAATGTGTACTAATAATAATCACTCATGTATAATATTAACCTGGTTATAGTTAGCTACTATGGTGATTTGTTCACATTGTATAGAGTCTAGCGAGTGACTATGTGATCTGAAAGAATTTAGTATTTAACCTCTAATTCTTGCATATTACATTTTCTTCTCTTACTATTGATGTTTTCAACTTCTCTGTTCACATTATTGCTCTTCTTTAGTCTCCATGGAAGTACCAATGTAATGATAGAACTGTTACAGTGTAGGCTCCCCATTATTATCATGGCTAACTCTTTGCTTATTGTGTCATTACCATACAGTGAAAGTTTCTTTAGTGTCTTGTTATCAGAAATAGCTAGAGCAATTTCTGTTGCTCCATTTTGACTTATATTATTGTCATTCATGATCAGTACCTCCAGTGAGGTATTGTGCAGTAAGCTGTTTGCAATTGCTGTAGCTCCTGTGGTTGGCATATTATTCCCACTGATGTTTAATACTCTCAGCGTATTGGTTTTTGTTATGCCTTCTGATATTGTCACAACTCCACCATTACCAAGACCGGTTCTACTGATATTTAAATTCTCCAAACAAGTCATCATATTAGATATAGCCGATGCTTTTTGGGCAGTGAGGCGATTGTTCGAAATATCTAATACTTTGATCATGTTAGTGTTTGTTACTGCAGTGGAAATCTTCCTCACACAAGTAAAACAATTTCTATCTAATTTCAGAGTATGTGGCTGACGGTGAGTGATGATGTCACAAATGAGAGATGATGATACATCAGTGAAGCTGTTTTCACTAAGATCAATTGTTTTTATTTCTTGCTTGTTTATTTTATCTCCACAAAGGTAGTGGTGTAGAAGGATGATACCACGATCTCCAATGTGACATGCCAGCAAATTAAGTTCCTTCCATTTCCTGTCTGATCTTGATAGAAAGAATCCTAGGGACATTGTCTGGTGTGGTAAGAGTTTCTCATACCTGAGGTCAATGACTCCACTGTCAAATGATTTAGACAACATGTCACACAACTTGTCATCCTGGGCCTCTTGGAAACATTGGAACAAGTAGAGAACCTTCACTGGGTCCTTCAAGATGTCTTGTGAGATAGTTAAAGTGTTATGATCAGAAGATGACCCTTGTTGATTATCATCAGGTGGTCCAGTCAGAGAATTTGAGGCATCATGTTGGACTATTAGTTTATCACCATCATTATTATTCTGTCTAAACACTGACAAGTAATGCTTGAAACAATCATACTGTCCACTGGTTATACCGCAAAACATGATCCACATGTTTGAGAAGCGGTCACTGTTACCAGAATAGCTACTATTATGAACAAGAAATGACCACTTCAGTAGTGAGTACACCTTATCCTCAGGTAAGGTTGCTACATATTTGGCAGCAAAATATTCTTGTATTCCCAAGTGTAGGAAGTTGAAGGATTTAGCTGGAGTACCGATTTCATGTGGACAAAAACATTCAACAGACTGTAATAGTCCATAACAAGTGGGATCAGCCCTGCATACATCAGGTAACTCATCCATTGTGAATACTATTTGGTCCTTTACAAGACCATCAAATGCCACTTTTTGTAGTTGTTCTAGTGCCTGTTTTATTGACTGTGGTAAATGTTCCAATTCGTTGATGTGTTCATCATCAGCAATCTTCCCTGTCCTCTTCACATAGTGACAAATTGTGTGTAAGATAAAACTTTGATACATTGTTGAAGCTGTTGGTGGAAGGTCCTCTACATGACACATACAAAGAAATACAATGATGGACATTATTAAAGGAATGTAACAAATGGCATCAATATTTGGATATTGTTGAAAATGCCTCTGTAACTTCTGCAGCTTAAAAGGACAATCTAGTAAAGCTTCAACGGCATACTCCATTCTGCTGGTTTGGTCAAATCCAAGAATTTCGATTCTACTGTCCACAATGTGATGAAGACAAGCAGAAGCATTGGGTCGTGATGTTACCACTATCCTAGCTTCAGGTAAATTTATCTTTTGAATTAGTTCAACAAAAAATGATTTTTTACGTAGTTCATAACTCAGTTCATCAAAACCATCAATGATCAAGGTGACATCAGCTCCATAATTGTTTTCTAAATAACTGTGTAGTTGTGTTACTTTACTGTTTGACTGTGTGAAGTGTTGTATTAGTTGCTGTACATTAGTTATTCTCTGTACATCGGGATCTCTTAATAACAGGAGGAGTAGCAGTTTGTCAGAGGTGAGTAGCTTACCCTCAGCCCATTTAACACAAATCTCCTTAACAAGAGTTGTTTTTCCTATTCCAGGGTGACCCTCAATGAGGATACTGTAAGGAATGTTGCCATATCGAGAGCTGAATATTTGTCTGATGTCTGTCAACTTTTGGGAGTTCAGTGTTTCAGGTATGTCAGAAATATCTCCTTTTGCACGTAAGAAAATTGTTTGTACAGTTTCTTCCCTTGTTTGTAAGTCTTTCTGATACATCAGTGCTAATGTTATGTAAACTTTGGTTTTAACAGGTGGCCAAGGGTCATTTTCTTCTTGTTGTTTCTTAAGTCTCATGTTGCAGTATCGTCTCTTCATAAATTTACACAACCAGTCAACCACTGTAAAGGAGAGAAAGACCAAATTGTTTATTGAATACCATACACATATATATATATCCACACAAAAACAGCCAAGCTGTGAAACAATGGTGAGGCCTTAAAAAGCCTGGGTAAAAAAAGTTGTGAAATCAAAGGTGGCGGCCAAGAAATGGCTGCAATGATGTTAATGCTAATAAATTTTAACAATCCACACAGCCATTATTAAATTTTTTTAGCATTAACATCATTGCAGCCATTTCTTGGCCGCCACCTTTGACTTCACAACTTTTTTCACCCAGGCTTTTTAAGGCTGCACCATTTTTTTACAGCTTGGCTGTTTTGTGTGGATTTCACTTCTTTTTGTACTTTATAAGGCCCCAAAACCAGCCAATGGCTGACTTCAAGGTTTGTTTTTACTCACATTTCTGCTTTTCTATTTAGATACAATGATGATTATTGAAGACAGACTTATAAATGTATTTCATTGCATGATTTAATTCAATATTTGATAATATTATTGTAATACTCTAATAGAGTGCACATTTTTTTGAGGAGTAAGTATGCTAAATGCCCTAGGACTGTAGGCATACATGCCAGGCAATCCCCAAGTGCCCATGTTACAGCTAATATGTAACACTTCTATTTCAGGCTAATTGCCTGAGCCAGGTGAGTAATCACTCATGCCAATATGACTGTAACCACTGGATTCATTTTATATGCATGCCTAAAAGATTTGATTATAGCTAGGCAGCATGTAATGTTGCAGCTAAGTTTGTTATAATAATGGATGAGTCCTAAGATTATCATAGAGTAAGTTGAGTTAGGTGAATCTTTGTGTACTTGAATGCTATCACACTGGTTACAGACTAATTACTATGTATACTAAAGGCCTAAAGCGGTAAGCTTTGTTATAGTGTGGTTAACTCATGTTATCTGTCATGTGGGTGTGATCTGTATTTGAAAACATGCCCAAATGCTTGTGAATGTTCTATAAGACTAACATTTCTCAACTCATAGAATAGCAAGGATACTGAAACACCTCCATCTGAGAGCTTATTGTGGCAAGGCTCAAATTCGTAATAATAGTCATGTGAACATTAATTTATTCCCATGATCAATTTCAGTCTGAGCCTTTATAAAACAAACAAGGCAGAACCACTATACCTCATCCACATTGAAGCTATAATGCTTACTTTGATAAAAGGGCTTGCTTGTTTGAAGTAAGACCACTTTCCTGGGATACATTTCAATGTACACCAGTGTACATTTAGTTGTATGCCAGTAAAGAAATGCATGTACATGGCAAATGTATCCTGGAATTCCTATGATCTGAGGTGTGAAAGTGTTATATTTCTTTGTTGTGCCCCATAAGTGCTCTATCAGCAGATTCACTATTGCATCAGCATGTTCAAATAAGCCATGGAATCAACATTGTAGTGCTGCTACTATACAGTAGTGTTGTTTCAGTTAACTGTAACTAAAACTAAAAGTACTTTTAGTAAGGTGAATATGTTTAAGTTAACTAAAACTAAAACTATAACTAAAAACAAATGTATATAATCACTAAAACTATAACTATAACTAAAAACAAATCTATATTATTACTAAAACTATAACTATAACTAAAATCAAATCTATATTATTACTAAAACTATAACTAAAACTAAAATCAAATCTATATTATTACTAAAACTATAACTAAAACTAAAACAAACGTATATAATCACTGAAACTATAACTATAACTAAAATCAAATCTATATTATTACTAAAACTATAACTAAAACAAACGTATATAATCACTAAAACTACAACTATAACTAAAATCAAATCTATATTATTACTAAAACTAAAACTATAACTAAAACAAACGTATATAATCACTGAAACTATAACTATAACTAAAATCAAATCTATATTATTACTAAAACTAAAACTGCTTACAATATAGCAAGTTGATCTTATTACTGAAACTGTAACTGCTTGTTAAATGTATTTGATACTACTTCTAAAACTATATGCAACTAAAATATCTATATCATATAGTTACGTACATACTATTAAATCTATAACTAATAAAAACTGTTTGACCAAAATTCACGAACTCAGTAATGTAGGTACTAGGTAGTAGTGATGGCCTATAGTATGCTAACCATTTTTGTTAATGGTCACTGTAATTTAATGCTTTAGCTAATGGCTACATTTATGCATACCTGCATGCTTCAACAGCCCCTATTGAAAGAGTATTTGTCTACAAGTGGGGAATCGACATCTGGCAAACGCAACAGACTTACTAATAGTAACTTGGAAAGGGAAGTTCTGCTAAGAAAGAATAAGGAATACCTGTGACAGAGATTGCGTCAAATGCACTGTATTAAGTGTTGTATTAATCTATATTATAAAAAAATTGACAGGTCTTGTAATACAAAGATTTTGTATTACTAAGCTGGAAAAATGGTACTGAAATTATAACAAGAGTTTCATTCACATAAAATATAGCTTACTATTAAAGCTAAACAAGGTTTTCTTATGCACAACTAAAACTATAACTAAAAGGTTTTCAGATACATAACTAAAACTGTGTCTAAAACTAAAAGGTTTTCAAGTTTTTAACTAGAACTAGAACTAGAACTAAAACATTTTCATGTACATAACTAAAACTGTAACTAAAACTAAAAGGTTTTCATGTTTTTAACTATAACTATAACTAAAACTAAAAGGTTTTCATGTTTCTAACTATAACTAGAACTAGAACTAAAAGATTTCGATGTACATAACTAAAACTGTAACTAAAACTAAAAGGTTTTCATGTTTTTAACTGTAACTATAACTAAAACTAAAACATCAAAGAGTGAATAACCATAACTAAATCAATAACTAAAAAGAATTAAGAAAGATTACTATAACTAAAACTAAAATTATTGATGAAACTAGCTACAACTATAACTAAAACTAAAACTAAAACTCCATACTAAAACAACACTACTATACAGATATACAATTTTATCGTGAGCTACAGGAGTATGGCTATATTAAAGTAACAAAATCATGTACAGTAATTATTAACACTTTACAGTGACCAGCACTGAAGGTATATCTGTAGTATAACTATTGTTTGCAAGAATACATCAATTATACAATACTCTTTAAATTTTCAAGAAATTCAATTAATTCACCATGTACAGTAGCTAATTGTATGAAATGAATTGGTCAAAAACTATAGTTTAAAATGGAATTTTGATTGATTTCGATGGAACTATATATTGTGTCTCATTTTACATGAAAATATGTAACATCATCAATTTCATTAACCCTTAAACCTGCATAATCCAGAAACTGGATTTTGACAAGTATAGTGGTGAATTACCTGTTGGGAAAGGTATCCTGGTTACTGCATCAACTGTAGAACGGAGCAAGATGAAGTACGAGGAGGTTTACAAACATGTGTTCACACTATAATTCAATGAATGAAGCGCACATGAGCATACACTATATACCACAATCAAAATGTACAACATAAGTAAGTCATAGTTCAAAGGTCAATTGCTGTCCGTGACATCTTCTAGGGGGCCACGTAATAAGGTGGTCTACTGCTTCACCTGTTCTCGTCCCCTCCTCGCTGTATCACAGACTGGTCTGGTAGAGGATGCAGGCACATCGGTATTACTGGTAGGTAGAAGACGTAGACGCTTTAGTACTGTTGGTCTGTGATGTATCTCTTGTAGTGTCAGATGCTGTCACTTCTAGCGGATATAGATGTGCAATTGGTCTGTTTGTTTTGCCAGTAGTGGTTCTGATATCTGCAGATCAGATTAATCCATCAGTTCCTTTGTTGATACCTTCAATGACAGCAAGCCTCCATTTTATCCTAGGTGTGTCATCATGGACAAGCATTATATCTCCAATCTTGACTCTCTGTTCATTATTTCCAGTGACCTTGTGGGTTTCTCTCAGAGCAGTGTTTCCATCGAATCCAGAACTGCTTAACTATAGCTGCTTGGGCTCTTACTGTCTTTCGTAGATCAGATGCATCTCCAAAATCTGGGATCTTCGCCCGGCGAATCTATGAAATGCCTGTAGGAAGCATTCTACTGTCAGATCAGTGACTATTTCCAAATGTATGGCTTGGGACACACCATATGTAAACAGGCATAGGTAGACCTTGCTCTATCCTTCAGTGGCATGAACATACAAGGTGCCTGTAAAATCCACACTTGTGATGGTGAATGGATCTGAGAAGCTTACTCTGAACTTCACAAGGGGAGGAGAGTCTGGGATGGTACATGGCTTGCCACAAATCTTCTTGCACACTATACACTGGCGAAAAATGGACTTTATTCATTGGTGAGCAGAGGGAATCCAGTATTTCTGATGTAACATCGTCAACATTTCCTGGCTGATGTATTAGAGTAAGTGACTGCTCTATTACAGTATTTCGATCTTATAGTCAAGAAACAGTAATAATATAAAAATAATAATAACACTTCAAGGTTTTTTGATATGAAGTAATAAGGTGCAGTGTGTTTATGTTGTGCAGTAATTTTTGCATGCGCATTGCATAATTTAATTAAACTTCTTGAAAATCGTTCTATTATGCTGGCATAATGCTTGATGCCTTTGCTAGCCTATTATGCTCGAAATTATGCCAGCATAATTGGCACAAGCCTGTATATTGGCTGTATATTGGCTATCTCCTTGGCAAACAAAGTGTGTTGGATATTGTGTATCCACTTAAGGGTGGCTTGTGTTAACTCAGGTGATGTCAGAGGTCCTACCTTCTGTGATGAGCTAGGCTGTCTTGTATTGTAAGTGAATCGACACACATATGCTGTAACAGATATTAGTGTGCTTAATTTACTGAACCTTGTTACATCTAAAAGGTGCTGGATTCTAATGCTAGGTAGTTCGGTGGTCTCAGGAAGTGGTGTCTCAACTAGCAGTGTCTCAACTTCCTCATCAAAATCTGCTTGAATAAGTAAAATTTCAGCTTGTGGCCATACTGGCCATTTGGATGGTGAGCTCGGCCATGTTGGTCAATGTCTCCATTGAATGGATGAATTCAACTGCTGGAAGGTGATCTCTTAAGTCAGCTGGGTTATCTGATGATGGGCAGTACCTCCATAACATTGAGATCAATCGGATTTCATTGACCCGGTTGTTGACAAATGGATTAAGTTTCTTCTTACTGGTGATCCAGGAAAGGACAATCTGGCTGTCAGACCAGAAACAAACATTTGTGTCAGTGTTAATTGATTTGGAGATGAAGCTATACAGTCTTGTACCACGTACAGCCACCATCAACTCTAACCTTGGTAAGGAATGTTGTTTAAGGGGTACTGCTCTTGACTTTGACATTAGTGTGGCCGATTATGTGCCTTGTTGTAGATATGCCACCACTCCATAAGCACGTGGACTGGCATCTGCAAATATGTGTAGTGTCAGCTCAGTTGTAGTCACCATGGCAATACATTGACGGGGAAACGGCATTGTTGTAGCTTGGGTGATGTTGATGGCAATCTCATACCAGTTCTTACTTAAGTCTTCACTCAACTATGAGTCCCAATTCAGATTCTGCTGCCACAGACTTTGTAAGAAGAGTTTGGCAGTGATGGTTACTGGTGAGATTAGACCTAGTGGATCAAAGACAATGGAAGTCCACTTCAGGATTTTACGTTTTGTTGCCAACATAGAAAACATTGCAGCATCTTACTTGGGAGAGGCGAATATTGTGTCAGAGTGGGTGTCCCACCACAAACCTAAAACTTTGACTGGGTTGGTATCATCAAATATATTGTGTGTATGTGCAATGTCATCCAGTTGCTTGCTGTTAGATGCCCAAAGCATAAATTGAAGTTGGAATTGCCTAATATGGACCTAGACTGGATGAAATAGTCAACAGCTGCTTCTTCACTGTGAGCACCTGAAACCACATTGTCCACGTAAAGGTTGTGGATGAGATCACTGGATGTTGCTGAGTCATTCTGTTTGAGGTGGTAGATTATGGCAGCATTGAGCATAAACGGAGAAAAAGTTTCCCCGAACAGTACAACCCTGAAACGAAATGTCACAAATGGGCTGTTTGGATCGACTGGGTTGGAAAGCCAGAGAAAGCGTGTGAAATCCCTGTCTGTTTCGTCCATGTGTACATGTAAGAATGCTTTCTCTATATCCGAGGAGAAAGCTATGCTGTGCTGGAGGAAACGAATGAGGATGGCACAAAGGTCATTAAGGAATGGAGGTCCAAGGTTGAGACAGTCATTCAAACTAGATAAGTCAGGAGACTGTTTGCAGCTACAATCATAAACAGTGCGAATAGGTGTGGTCAGGGACTCCTTTCTCACAGGGTGGTGAGGAATGTAGTGGACTGATTGATGTATCACTACTGAATTTCTCAATAAATCCTCTGATTTCCTGCTCTTCGATGATGTTGTTGTACAGTTGGAGGAGATGAGGAGTCTTGGCTAAGCAGTTGGCCATAGATCTTGTGCATTTGGCACAGACAGTGTAGTTTGATGATAGAGCAGGGTGGTTTGTCTTCCATGGGAACTTGAGTGAATATGTCCCGTTTGGCTTAACAGTGATGTTATTGTTCAAGTATTGTTGTAAAAATTCTGTGTCTGAATTGTTTCCCTGGTGTGGTGGCCGTGGATTCGATATTCCAGAAGTTATTATAGTCCACTTCTTCAGTAATACAAGAAAAGGTCAAAACTTGTGAACATGTTATGTAAACTGAATGAGGAAATGGTAGCAGGCCTGATAGAAGATAGCCCAGTCTTGACTCAACAGCAGTTGGTCCCTCACCACGAACAATTCTATCTTGAATAAATTGCCAATAGAAGTCAGCTCCAATCAAGATCAAAATGTGAAAATTCTCATCACTGGTGACTGGATGAGCCAGTGGTAATCCCTGTAGGTAGAGAAGTTGATCAAGATGAGCTCTGACACTGTTACGAATTGGAGCAGCAAGTTTTGAAACAATTAGAACAGATATGGGTATGTGGCCCTTGTTCACAGTTTGAATGGATACAGATAATACTGCTAGTCTCTTGGAAGCAGAAACTTGTTCACCAAAGGATGAGACAGAAATTCGTTCATGATTTATTGGTTGGATCTGTAACTGGTTAGCATGTGATGAAGGAGCATTGGGCACCTTTGTCAAATAGAATATGACCCTCTACAGTAGTTTGTCCAGCTGAAGCATTGGCTATGGCAGTCTTCAACAAGCACACACTTGTGGAAATTGCTGAAAGTGATGTTGTGGCTGCTGAGGTATGGGTTTCTTCACTCTGAGTGGTGGCACTGATTGTTTTAGCTGTAGTAGTAGCTGTGGAGGGGGTACTTTGATCTGTACTGGTAGTAACTGCTGAGGTGTGTGTTCTAGGAGCTGGTTCAATTGTAGTGATAAAGGCATGGCAGAGACTGCTGTAATGCTTCTTATGGCATTCCCTACATGTAAATTTCGAAGGACAATGCGACACTTTGTGGCGTGCCAAGTAATTGAAACATAGGCTTGCATTCTTAACTGAGGCAAGACGTTCCTTGGGACATGAGACTGTTGTGCACAAGTTGAGTTTGTGCATCCCTTTACAGATGACACAACTGGAATCCTTCTTATGGTTGTCATGTGTTGATCCACGATTAGCACCCATATAAAATGAGCTGGTGGTTGGTACGAGATCAGTTCGTCTGCCTGATTGTTGGCCGGCTTCAATAATGTATATTTCTTTGAGGATGCCTGCCATTAAGTCTTTAATAGTCCATTCAGTGTCATAGTGATCCCTGGCCATATGTGTCTTAATATCTGGGGGTAGTTTTCCCAAAATAACTCTAGTCAGGAGAGTGCCATAGGAGTCAGATGCTGTGCCGAGAGTAGAAAGTGACCTCATGTGACTTTGGATGGTGTCATAGAAGGACTGCAGTCTCATCAGGTTATTGGAAGGAGCTGGTATGTTTAGTAGGGCTTCTTGGTTTGCATCAATCAACTTATATTGCTGGCCAAACCTTTCTCTCAGAAGAGTGACTGAATGTATGTAATTAAAGGTAGACCACTGATGGCCTGAGCGGCATCTCCTTCCACAGGGCCAGTGGAAGCTCTTAGTGGCTGGTCAGGCAACAAGCCAAGTTTTGATTCAGGGATTGTGATGAGTGTGCGAAGCACGATGAGTGACTGTGCCGCGAAGCACTCTGGCATGCAAAGCATGCGCAAAATTTCGAATTTTTAGTGTTTGTAAACCACATTCTGAAGCTATTTTAGCACTTTACAAGAGTTGACTTTAAGATATTGCTTCATACATACACTGACTTTTGTAACTTCCCTAGCTGTCACACTACCTTTCTATATGTTGTAAAGTCTAATTTCGTTTATACAATTGATTTCGTTTATACAATTGATCAGGTTTTTACAGGCTTTGCCTTCTTACCTGTACCATAATAATAACCTACATTTCAGCAGAGTTGGAAGAACGTCCACCGCACTGGTCATCACGTGCTTCGATCATTAGACGCATGAATATAATAGAGGATAAGCAAGTGGTAACGTGAAGTCGGTTGCACATCCTTTTACTGCATTAAAGGTTAGAATGGTTGGTGTCTGTCTAGAAACATATAAATTAGTGTATGTCATGACGATGTAACTACTATACGGAACTACCTTATTAGTGTGTAGCTATATTAGCTTAGCTAGGCATGCGCTCACATGACTGGCTTGGGTTGTGAAAATCTGCTACGGCAGTGGCCGTAGTGGCCGTAGTGCTTACACCGGCCCTGTTCCAGTTGTGCACGTCAGTAGCTATACTTTTGGACTTGTGGTAGACCCGAATTAGAGTCAACTGCAGCTATAAATGTCCCAGAATGTTTGCCATTTGAGTGGGTTTTGATTGAAGGCAGGTAGTGTTAATTTGGGAAGCCTACTATGTGTTTGTGTAGTTGATCTTGTAGGTACAGTGTTAATAGGCAAATTAACATTGTCAGCACTCACATGATGTGATGAATCAGTTACTGGTTGAAGACCTGAATCAGTTACTTTACTTGTTGGTTTCTTAACCACATCTGCCTCTGGCATTAAATGTGCCATCATATCTGTACTTGAGGGTGGGTGGGACGTCACGGAGTGGGTGTTTAGCTTCAACATCACTGGGGGTTGGCTAACCTTCTTAATATATTTTTCCACAATAGCAATCTTCTCTTCTAACTCCGTTAGTTAGGAATCAGTATCATTGAACTCGGTCTCCAGTTCTTCTTCACTCTTTACTGTGTCAGAAATGTCACTATCCAGCTTGGTAATGATGTCTCTCTTCATTTTGAGATGCCCGAGTGTTGTGGTGAATGCCAACTAGGCTTAAGTCCATTATGTTCCAAAATTTTCTGATTATTCTTTCTGGCACTTCTTTTTTTTCCACCTATTATTCCAAAATTATTCTCACAGCAGCCTATTATTCATAAAGTTATGCTTACAACTTACACACTATTAATAGGAGTTCATTGCATAAATTAGAGCATGAAGTCATAATATACCACAGATTTAATTTACCACTAGTGTATAATACTTATAATTACAGTATTGCACAAAAATGTAGTCAATGTCCTGTCTAACGACTGTTGTATCTTAACATTACAGATGCTTGAATATAATCTTGAAGTGACTGTTCCTGTTGGTCTCCAAATCCAGAGTTTAGCAAGGAAAAGACTCGTTCGACTGCTGCTGAAGATGGCTGCACAAGTAAAATTTTTTGACTACAGCACACCAGTTTGGCAGACTTGTTTCCTGACTTTTCCACTATGACAATTTGTCAATTGTGTCATCAAGATCGTCAGCTTTAGCAAGACAAGCCGGAAGCTCAGCCTGCAAGTTGCATATTTCTTCAGCAGAAAGAAATGGAAAGGATTTTAAAAGATCTACTGATGAAGCATCAAGGTTAAGATTCTTTGTCATTGTTGGATTTGTCAACTGTGAAGCTTTAAAAGCCATTAAGGGAATTTTCAACCTAGTGTTAAGCTGTAGATTAAAATATTCTAAACCTGGCTGAATACACTGCTTGGCATGTGCTATGAGCCTTTTTGGGTTGTACAGCTTGGTGAAATATCTCTTGCCACAGCTTGAACGTTTGGAATATTCTCCACTTGAATTGATGTAATCACCTCTTGAATAGCTTCGTAACAAGTAAATGCTAAAGGCCCATCACCCTCCAGCTTATATGTAGCCTTTACAAAAGGCTCTCTCAATCAATGACAGCAGCTAATTCAATTTTCAGATGGTGTAACTTTTGCGTATCTTCAAAAAATCAAAGTAGCCTAGGCCTGGTGTGTGGACCAATGTCACTGCTTTTGACCAGAAATGGTTTTATGCCTCCCTATTGTACCAAGTGTATTTTCTGTCGTCTGAATGTAATGAATTAGACAGAAAATAAGCTCCCACATGAATACTATTGGGGTCACATGAGCCTTTCTCATGTGACATAGGGTTTATATAAGGTTAAGTAAGGTGTGGTAATTCATTCTACGCCACGTGTTTTATACAAGTGGGCTAAAGTAATATGGTTTACTCGATTTTCCTTAATTCTCTGTAGGTAGTGTTGCCAGATCAAGAGAATGACAGGACATGGACAATTTTAATTGTATTTTTAGGCGTTAAGATAAGCATAACATGAATGGAGCTACTTTATGGTTTTTCCCGATAAGCAAAAAAAACAAACAAAAAAACAACAACAACAACAAGCCTATCAGGTTTTTTCCAGGGGTTGTCTTGGGCTGGACACCCCAAATTTATGTTTTCCTTTATTATTATTTCGGGTAAGCCCCCACTCTCCCACATTGTAATTTTTTGGCTGATTATGTGCAAATTGCTTGTATGGTTGTTGTGTGTAGTGTATGCTGGAAATCAATAACATTAGCCCACGCTTGGTGGCGTACAACCCAATGTATGTGTGTTGTGGGTGGTAAGGGTAATGATAGTATGGTGTGGGAGTAGCTGTTGTATGACCTCCACTTGCTCCACCATCTAGTATGGCTGTACGTTGCCATAGCTTTGCCAGTTTACTCTTTCCACAAAAACTTTGTTTTGGTGCTATGTGAAAACAGTGTCATCCATGCACTAACTCCACAAAAACTTTGTTTTGGTGCTATGTGAAAACAGTGTCATCCATGCACTAACAAATTCAGTAGGTCCAGAGTGTGAGAAAAACATCCAGTGTCCTGGGAATTCTGGTATATCGTTTTCATTATGCGTATGGCAATGTTGTTCACAGAGGCACAATCTCTCATTGTAGCAACAACAAACTGTGAAGTAATTCCTAAAGGAGTTGACAGCACACCGATCAATTCCTGAGCAATTTCCTCTCCAGTCAGGCTTTTGGCAAGTAGCTGAATTCTAACCAGCCTTTGTTTTACGGTAAATAAAGTCACTGATGAACCTCAAAACAATTGCAAGTGCCCCACTAACATGAGTTCTCCCATCAAATATGACACCAAAATGCTTGTTTTTGATTTTGTCTTTAATTTGCATCTCTTCTTTTACAACAAAGGGAATTAAGTCATACAGAAACCTTCTGTCACAGAGGCAGTAGCCACCCTCTCCCGAAAAGAGCCAATTTTATTCAAAGGTATACCTGTTCGCAAAAATGATTTTAGCACTTTCACACGAAAAACTTGCTGTGTTTATGGTAATGTTTCTCCACGAAGGTGAACATCATCATTGTACTTCTGGAGCGTTCTGCTAGATCTCTTTCTCGTGTTTCCTTTTTACTCATCTTTTCCTTTCCTTTACTGGCTTTAGCATGCTTGGACGATTTCACATGATTCTCCGCAACGCTCTTCTTAACACTCAGCTCTTCTTTAAAAGCTCTGCAAAACAATTTCTTGTTAGCAACTGAGAAGGGTTCATTTCTATATTCTTTAACTTGCTGTGCAGGGTCAATACCTTCAGGCTCATTTGCAGAAGTTCCTCTACACCTTCGTTTTCCAGAAGGGGGATTCCTAACTTGAGCTCGCTTCCTAGAGAGGCTCGAGGCCTTAGGAGCTTTCAAAATGCTCAACAATGAATTGGTTTGTGGCTGGGTCGTTCCTGAGATTGTTTCTGTTGTCTCGTGATCTCCCTCATGTTCCCTACTTGAACAGCTGTACCTTTGCGATTGAACAACGTCAGTAGTATTCTACGTCCAAATCAATAACACCCTCATGATCACTCGTTTCATTGCCAAATTCATCACTGTCCTTGCTCCCGCTCCACTGTGTTAATCTGAGTTAAGAACATCATCTAATACACCGTCGTGTTAATCTGAGTTAAGAACATCATCTAATACACCATCCATTGCACTCATGATCATTTCCGGAAAGTTCCCGATTATTTCCGGATACGTCTAGAATTTGACCAATTATTCTGGAATATTCTTTGATTCTTTTCACCACCTATAATTCCCGAAATTATGCTGGCATAATAGACGCATGCCTAATGCCAAACTCTGAGATTCAGTGACAGTGGTTGAATTTATAGTGTTCAATTCGCACAACATTGCGTCTTCAACCTTTGTTAGCAGTTTTGTTATGCTACCCCTACAGCTCCGTCTATTCGCATGTAGATGTTGGACTTCATCCATCTTGTGTCAATGTTTCGTCACAGCACCAATGACAAGTATAGCGGTGAATTACCTGTTGGGAAAGGTATCCTGGTTACAGCACCAACTGTAGAGCAGAGCAAGATGAAACGCGAGGAGGTTTACAAACATGTGTTCACACTATGAATGAAGCGCACGTGAGCATACACTATATACCAAAATCAAAATGTACAACATAAGTCATAGTTCAAAGGTCAATTGCTGTCCTTAAACTTAATAAATACCAAAGCGCTGTAACTTTCAAAGCGTCCATTCTGTGGCTATACAATTCTACTTGTGATGTAACAAGGATTAAAATGTAACAAGGATTAAAATGATACCTAGGGTTTAACCCTAACACTAAATGGTGAGGCCTAAACTAGTCGTGAAAATAACTTTTTGGTAAGGAAACACGCAACCCTTTACATACCTTTACAAAATGGTCGATAACTCAATGGTAGTTGCTCCTATCACCTTGCAACAACTTCCAATTGATTGCCATGAAATTTTATACCAGGCCATATATGACTCATGTGAGTAAACCCACAATCAAAATTAAACATGTGGGAAGAATTTTGTAACACGGAGATGCAACTTATCGTTGTTCACCATTTCATAACAAGTAAGCCACTGTAGTTACAGTGTTCATTTAACCTTCTCCAAGTAGCCCAGTGAACACACTTTTAATCTATGTGTATTTGTAGGCTGTAAGGATTACGTTACCCACCTAGTGTCACCACATGTTCCCTTGTTTTGTAAACACTCATTCTGAAAAGTTCTCTGCTGGTTTAAGGTTTAAATTTCATGGCCTAAACCCAAGACAATTCTTGGCTTAAGAATGCTGTGAAATTAGAAATTGCATTTAAACCTTCACTTCAATAAACTTTAGTACTTAATTGAAATTTTAATGAATTGTAAAAAAAAAAAAAAAAAAAATTAACAGACTGTAAATTGCAAGTGTAATGTTTTTGTTGGATATGACTAGTGTTGGTGTAACACATTACGTATATGTTAAAGCATAGCTGCGAGTGCTATATGAAAAATAAAGCACGAGGCGTATGGCCGAGTGCTTTATTTTTCATATAGCACGAGCAAAGCTATGCTTTAAATGATTTATGGAACTTTCTAGTCGTGTAGCTTCGCCATACACTAGGACTCGTAATTAACAAGCGTTGCAGAAACTATTAGCAGCCTGAATGCGCACAAACTAGTTTAACAAAGTAACTCACGCGTAGCTCACCATAGTTTGGCATGGAAGACGTTCATCGTGTATTTTGGCAGGTTTTGTTCGCAACCCACAATCCATTCTATTGTGAGTCACATGGTGAAATATTTCCGTGATATCTCCAGGACTTCTCCGTTTACATTAACAAACGTAACAGCAACGTTACCTTCTCCCACCCATCATTGAAGCATTTAGGTATGTCTATAAAAGCAATCCAGTGGTAGAACTTGTATTGGCTGGGGTGATTGATCACTCAGCGCGGCGAGGCTATCAGCCTTCACTGGCATGGGTGATTAGTCGTACTGGCGTGAACCCCGCAGGCTATTAGCCTGCACTAGAGCATGTGGGCAACTGTGCCTTATTCCCACAAAGAGTGCTTTATTGCACCGCAAAGAGTGCTTTATTGCACCGCAAAGAGTGCTTTATTGCACCGCAAAGAGTGCTTTATTCGTTCAATAAAGCACTCTTTGCGGTGCAATAAAGCACTCTTAGTGGTCATGAAGCACTGTCGGCAGGCTGAGAGTGTACTTTATGAAATTTAAAGTACACTTTTTCCTTTGATCTCACCCACGTAAAGTTCTATAATAATATTATAATGTACTATATACATTATCAAGACACACGATAGTATCGTGCGGCCCAAGAAGCAGGCGCGCACACCGTGGGTATATTGACAGGAAGAAAGAAAATGTCATTTTCATACTTTTGTATCTCGGTGATCCCTTATCCGATTGGAACCAAATTTGCTACAGAGTTTCCTGCCAGCCAGGGGAGTCTACATACCAAATTTGAAGGAAATTGCGCCAGCCATTTCTGAGATATAAGCTGCCAAAGTTTCAATTTTTATTTCATTTTTTTCCCTTCGTGTTTTCGCACACTTGCAAAAATTGCTATAAAACACAAACACGTCTTCTGAATGCCTTGAAATTTGGCACACAGAAAGGGAGTCCAAAGTCGAATCCTAGCATCAAATTTGGTGCAAATCCGATGAATGGTTTGGGAGTTATGACCGATTATTCGCGTAAAACAAGATCGATTTGTTGTCATGCCTACAGGGTAAACCACTTCATGGAATGAGTTGAAAATTGCTATGTAAATGGAGTAACCATCGTAGGAGTGCCTTTTGGTGATTTGAAAGTAGTGTTGCACCGATAATCGGTTGAATTATCGGTAACAACCAATATTAGCTAATTTTACGAGTATCGGTATCGGCTACGAAGCAGAAATAATTTGCCGATTAACCGAAACCCACAATCAATTGTTAAATTGACGGAAATGAACAGGTGAAAGTAAAGAAGGTGGTGAATGAAGCAGTAAGTGGTTTGCTGTAACTGTTTTGGCATGTTTGTTTGCACAAGTGTGGTTGTAAGGCTATAGCAGGCTGTGTATATTTATCGGCCGCCCACGCAATTATTTGATCACTCTTCACAAAAGATCTGTAGTCCCACTAAAAACATTGTTTGATAAGCTGGCTTAGCTGTTTTATAACTACTTGGCTTCCTTTTCCATGAAAGGAGATAGTAGCAAAACTGTATAAAACATTGTAAAAGCCGGCCGCCCACGCAATTAATTACATTGATTACATTATCAGTTTATACACATAAACTTTAGGTGATTTTCTGCTCCTCCTCCTCTGTTCTGAAGAATTGAAGAATATCGGTAAATATCGGCATATCAGTTACAGGAGTAGGCAAATAATCGGTATCGGCAAAGGTGAAAAATGCATATCGGTGCAACACTATTTGAAAGGAATCGAGATAAAGACCACGGAGATATGACACAAAACCCAACCTGTGTCACAATTATGCAATCGATTTTTTATGAATAAAAAAAGTATTATATTAGTCTTTACGCCTACTAGGCAAACCGCTTGGAGCAATGAGCTGAAAATCGATGTATAGCTGGAATAATCTTCATAGAAAGTCCTTGCAGTAGTACAGAAGAATTGGATTACAAACCACTGATTTATGATTCGAAGGCCAACTCCGTGTAGCAAATGCGAGATCGAGATACTCTAAACGAACAGTCACCCTAATAGAGCATTCAGCTAATTTATTTACTCCATTATAGAATTCTATTACATTTATACTGTAGGGAGTTCAGCTGCAAACAGTTAATCTTATAGACAGTTCAGCAAGAAACAAGTCACCCTATAGAGAGTTCAGCTACGAATATATTGCTGTAGTGATTCAGAATATTACAAGTCACACTGAAGAGAGCTCAGCTATAAACAAATCATGCACCCTGTAGAGAGTTCAGCTATAAACAAGTCATGCACCCTGTAGAGAGTTCAGCTACAAACAATCCACTCTGTAGAGAGATCAGCTAGAAATAAGAGAGAGCTCAGCTAGAAAACGTCACCTTGTAGAGAGTTCAGCTACCAATAAATTACATTGTAGAGAGATCAGATAGAAGAAGCCACCTTGTAGAGGGTTCAGCTGTGAAGTGATCACCCTGGAGAGAGTTCAGCTAGAAAATAATCACCCTGTAGAGAGTTCAGCTACAAAGAAACCATCCTGTAGAGAGATCAGCTAGAAACAAGTCACCTGTAGCGACATCAGCTACAAAGAAACCATCCTGTAGAGAGTTCAGTTACAAACAAATCACCCTGCGGAGAGTTTGGCTACAAAAAATCACCATGTAGAGTATTCAGCTACAAAAAAATCACCTTGTAGAGTGTACAACTAGACACAAGTCACCCAGTAGAGAGATCAGCTACAAGAAGTTACATTGTAGAGAGATCAACTAGAAGAAATCACCTTGCAGAGAGTTCAGCTACAAAGAAACCATCCTGTAGAGAGTTCAGCTACAAACAAATCACCCTGTAGAGAGTTCAGCTACAACTACATCAGAGTTTGGCTACAAAGAAACCATCATGTAGAGAGTTCAGCTGCAAACAAATCGTCCTGTTGGGAATCCAGCTACAAACAAATCACCCTGTAGAGAGATCAGCTAGAAGAAGTCACCTTGTAGATAGTTCAGCTACAAAAAACCGCCCTGTACAGAGTTCAGCTGCAAACAAGTCACCCTGTAGAGAGATCAGGTACAAAGAAACCATCCTGCAAAGAGTTCAGCTACAAACAAGTTACCCTATAGAGAGATCAGCTAGAAACAAATCATCTTGTAGAGAGTTCAGCTACACACAAATCACCCTGTAGACAGTTCAGCTACGAAAAGATCACTGTGTAGATAGTTCAGCTATAAGTAGTCACCTTGTAGAGAGTTCAGCTACAAACAAACCACCCTGTAGAGAATTCAGCTACAAATAAATCGCCCTGTAGAAAGATCAGCTAGAAGAAGTTACCTTGTACAGAATTCCGCTACAAAGAAACCATCATGTAGAAAGTTCGACTAAAAACAGGTCACCCTGTAGAGAGATCAGCTAGAAGAAGTTACCTTGTAGACAGTTCAGCTACAAAGAAACCATCGTGTAGAGAGATCAGCTACAAACAAGTTACCCTGTAGAGATATCAGCTAGATACAAGTTATCTTATAGGGATCAGCTACAAACAAATCACCCTGTAAAAATATGTGTTGGAAACAAATCACCATGTAGAGAGTTCAGCTAGAAACAAGTCACTCTGAAAAGAGTTCAGCTACAAACAATGGGAGTTTCAACTACAGTTCAGTTATGTATAAGAAGTCACCTTATTACCTACAGTATGATTTTCTTTCATTGTTAAATATACAAATATTTTAAATCAGACAAAAAACTGTAGACAACATTTCTTCCTTTGTTCCACAGTTCCTGCAGAAAAGAAAAAAAAACAAGTTAGAAGGAAAAACCAAAGCCAGTTAATGGCTGGCTTTGTGGCTTGCAATACAAAAAGAAGTGATATCTAAACCAAAACAGCCAAGCTGTAAAAAAAGAGTGCGCCCCCCAAAAGGGCCAGGACGAAAAAAGATGTGAAATCCAAGGTGGCGGCCAAGAAATGGCTGTGATGGTAGGTTAATGGCAAAATTTTTAATTACGACAATTCAGGTGAATTTGGCATTGAATCCTAGTGGAGGCAACGCAAATTCACCTGAATTGTCGTAATTAAAATTTTTGCCATTAACCTACCATCACAGCCATTTCTTGGCCGCCACCTTGGATTTCACACCTGGCCTTTTGGGGGCCGCACTCATTTTTTACAGCTTGGCTGTTTTGGTTTAGATTACTTTATCTGTACAGCGATTTTCAAAGCATTACTCCAAACAGTTTTTCTGGTATGCATGGCAAGTAGTTTTTTTTTCTTTCACTGTTGCTATTGTTCCGGCAGGCATGTGAATAAAAATAGAACTTAGAAAAAAGGTCCTCAAGCGAAAAAAAAAAGGAAAAACACAAAATGCTTTGTGTAGGGACCGAACCCAGGACCTCCGGTGCTTGACCCCAGAGTCTTACCCATTGTGCTTTGTCACTCCCAGCTACCCAACTCCCTTAGTTTCTACCTTATATGTCTCCGAGTGGAGTAACTTCTCTGTAATATGTATTGAAAGTGAAGAAGAAACCAAAGCTGAACCCAACCCTACCACTTACACTAAAACTACTTTTTACATCCCCTAAAGTTGAATGCTTGGGGAAACCTACCAGACGCGTTCCCTAAAGTTGGATATTCGGGACAACCTACTAGACGCATTCCCTAAAGTCAAATATTCTTGGCAACCTACTAGACGCGTGCCCTAAAGTTGAATACTTGGGGCATAGCATACAACTAGTGTGCTTGATAGTGACAAATCTAGTGGACTGCCAGAACAATAGCGCTGACAAAATATTTCCGGCTGCTGGAACAATAGCAACTTCGTTTTTCTTTATTTCATCTCAATCGCATAATTGTTACAAACTGTTGGTCTTTTTGTTGGATCTTTGTGGTCTTTCACTCGATTTCTTTCAAACTACAAAAGGTTTGAGGTTCAATAGTTAACCTAATCACACACCAATTTTCAGCTTCTTCCCATAAGCGGTTTACCCTGAAAGCGAGACAACATATTGGTGTTATTTTTTGTGAAAAATCACTAATAACTCCTCGACTACTGATCATATTTCAGCCCAAACTTGGTACCAACATGTGCCTTTATACCCCTTTGGTGTGCCAAATTTCAAGGCAAACGGATATGGCATTTGTGTTTTATGACAGTTTTTGTAAGTGTGCAAAAAGAGGAAGAAATATGAGAAAAAAAAATGATGAAACTAAGCCAATTTTTGAAGTCGCACATCTTTGGAAGGCTTGAAGCGATTTTGCTCAAATTTGGAAAGTGGAGTACTGACGTTGGCGGGCGTGTCCATAGCAAAAATCATCATTTTGTAAAGGCAGCACAGAGCTACAGAGGTGCGAAAATCACCTTTTCTTTCTTCCTGTCAATATGCAATACCGCTGAAACGAAATGTTGCACGTGCTCACACCGCTCGATTACGAGTGATTAAAAATTTGTTAATTAAAGGGCGTGGCACCCATTTCCTTCACAAGTATTTATCTCGTTTTGTATGAGATGACTACTCACGAAGGAAACGGGTACCACGGCCTTTAATTAGCAAGTTTTTTAAATGGGATGACTACTCGCGAAGAAAACAGGTGCCATGCCCTTTAATTAGCGAGCTTTTTAATTACTCTCAATCAAGTGGTGCAAACGAGTGAGACGTTATGTTTGAGCAGTATTGTACTTCACTGTGTTGCATGTCGGCTTCTTGGCCGCATGACACACACCGTGTGTCTTGATTACCAAATACTGAAGTAAATTATGCAACACAATCATTTATAAGTCTGTCTTCAATAATCATCATTGTGTTTGATAAAAAAGAACAAATGCGAGTAAAAACAAGCCCCAAAGTCAGCCATAGATTGGTTTTGGGGTCTTATAAAGTACAAAAAGAAGTGAAATCCACAAAAATAAAACAGCCAAGCTGTGAAAAAATGATGTGGTCTTAAAAGCCTGGGTGAAAAAGTTGTGAAATCAAAGATGGCAGCCAAGATATGGCTCCAATGATGTTAATGCTAAAGAATTTTAATAATACAGTGGAACCTCTCTATTATGGACATTTTGGGATCAAGAATTTTTGGCCACTTTTTGCTGTAATATAGAAGTTTTCCTCTTTCAGAGGTAAAAAATGTACTAACAAGACTTGTTGGGACCAAAATTATTGTCCTTATTATGGAGGTTTTTTTCTATTGTGTCCTTAATTTGGGGAGTTTGTTAAGAGAGGTTCCCCCGTTTCGAGGTGAGGTCATGGATACAGCTAGCTACCTAGTAAAGTAGTCAAGGTAGGCTTGGCTCTAGTTTGATGCCTGGCCCAGTAGCCCTTGGTCGAGTAGAAAATTGTTTAGTTTGAGGCTTGGTTTGCTGTTTTTTTCACTAGCAAAATATATTTGGATGGGGAAAATTTGGCGAATTTATCGTCATTCGCCAAGTTTGCCAAATTTTAACAGCGCCAAAGCTTCCCGCCATACGGTAACAGGTTTATGTACCTTATATCATTCACTACTTATATTTAACCACAGTATATTAAGTTCATACCAGAGCAACAATGTTGTTGTGTACCACTGTGTACTTTACTTACAGTAATTGTGATCACATAGCTGCACAAATCAGAAGCCATACTATTGCTGACCACAACATGCTATACACCGCCTATATAGTTGGATATGTCAAAGCTGTATAGTACAAAGTACATTCAATACAATACACTGGTGTTTGCTAACTCTGATAATATTAGCTGACTACTTAACAGCTACTATACATGATGACTAACTTGATATACATGTTTAGCAACTTGTATTGTCATGTTAGCTATACATAAATGGATTTATAAAAACTAAACAAACTAGTGTACAAATAATTTTAATATTTAAAATATGAGAATAGAGATCGCTGAAAAATTAAAGAAACAAGAGTCAAACAAGCCAGCATGTTAAACACACACACACACACATACACACACACACACACACACACACACACACACACACACACACACACACACACACACACACACACACAGATCTCTACTTGGAATCAAATAAACATTTATACAGAAGGATTCTCAGTGCTTATCTGCCCCTAATTTATGGAGAAACTACTGTTTTTCCTTAGTTTCTACCATATCCAATGAGTCCACATAGAGATGTCTGTGTTTTTAACATGTTGGCTTGTTTGGCTCTTGTTTCTTTACTTTTTTCAGCGATCCCTATTCCAATGTTTTAAAATCTTAAAAATCATTTTTACCCTAGTTAGTGTATCTCAAGTCAACTTCTCTAAACCAATAAGGGTGTGTGGTGATCGTGTTCAAGTAAATAGATTGTCAAGAGGTGTGGTCTGTGTGCTCAAATGTTATTAATTAACTAAAATCATTACTGGGCGTGGCCTTATTATTGGCATATATATATATATATATATCAAGACACACGATAGTGTGTCGTGCGGCCCAAGAAGCCGGCGCGCCACACCGTGAGTATATTAACAGGTAGAAAGAAAACGCAATTTTCACACCTATGTAGCTCTGTGATCCCTTATCCGATTGGAACCAAATTTGCTACAAAAGTGCCGGCCAGTTATGGGAGTCTACATACCAAATTTGAAGAAAATCGGTCCAGCCATTTCCAAGATACGAGTGAACAAAATTTCGTTTTAATTTCTTCGTTTTTTTCTTCTTATTCTTCTTCATTTCGCACACTTTACAAAATCCGCCATAAAACACGAATGCGTGCTCCAATCGGGCTGAAATTTGGCATACTTGAAGGGCTTATTAAGGCGGATCTCAGTACCAACTTTGGTAGGAATCCGATGGACATTCATGGAGTTATGATCGATTATTCGCGTAAAATAAGGTTGAAGGTCTGTCATGCCCACAGGGTAAACCCCTTGAAGGAATGAGTTGAAAATTGCTATGTAGATGGATTAACCATCGTAGGAGTGCCTTTTTGTGGTTTGAAAAGAATCGAGATAAAGACCATGGAGATATGACACAAAACCCAACCTGTGTCACAATTATGCAATCGATATTTATGAATAAAAAAGCTATTAGTTTTCACACCTACCAGGTAAACCGCTTGGAGCAATGAGCTGAAAATCGGTGTGTAGCTGGAATAATCATCATAGAAAGTCCTTGCAGTAGTACAGAAGAATCGGATTACAAACCACTGAGTCATGATTCGAAAGCCAACTACGTGTTGCAAATGCGAGATCGAGATACTCTAATAGAACAATCACCCTAATAGAGCATTCGGCTACCTTTATAACTTACTCCATTAAAGAATTATATTACATTTCAAGTTATTCTGTACGGAATTCAGCTACAACCAGTTAATCTGATAGACAATTCAGCTACAGGCAAGTCACCCTGTAGAGAGTTCACCTAGAAACAAATCAACCTGTAGAGAGATCAGCTAGAAGAAGTCACCTTGTAGAGAGTTCAGTTACAAAGAAACTATGCACCATGTAGAGAGTTCAGCTGCAAACAAATCACCCTGTAGAGAAATCAGCTACAAGAAGTCACCTTGTAGAGAGTTCAGCTACAAAGAAACCATCATGTAGAGAGTTCAACTGCAAACAAATCACCTGTAGAGAGTTCAGCTACAAACAAATCACCCTGTACAGAGATCAGCTAAAGAAGTTACCTTGTAGAGAGCTCAGCTACAAACAATTCACCCTGTACAGACATCAGCTAAAGAAGTTACCTTGTAGAGAGTTCAGCTGCAAAGAAACCATCATGTAGAGAGTTCAACCATAAACAAATCACCTTGTAGAAAGATCAGCTAGTAGAAGTCACCTTGTAGAGAGTTCAGTTACAAAGAGACCACCATGTAGAGCGTTCAGCTACAAACTAGTGACCCTGTAGAGACATCAGCTAGAAGAAGTTACTTTGTAGAGAGTTCAGCTACAAAGAAACCATCATGTAGAGAGTTCAACTACAAACAAGTGACCCTGTAGAGACATCAGCTAGAAGAAGTTACCTTGTAGAGAGTTCAGCTGCAAAGAAACCGTCATGTAGAGAGTTCAGTTACACTACAAACAAATCCTGTAGAAATATCAGTTAGAAGAAGCCACCTTGTAGAGAGTTCAGTTGCAAAGAAACCACCATGTAGAGAGTTCAGTTGACCCTGTAGAGACGTCAACTAGAAGAAGTTACTTTGTAGAGAGTTCAGCTACAAAGAAACCATCATGTAGAGAGTTCAACTACAAACAAGTGACCCAGTAGAGACATCAGCTAGAAGAAGTTACCTTGTAGAGAGTTCAGCTGCGAAGAAACCATCATGTAGAGAGTTCAGCTACAAACAAATCACCCTGTAGAAATATCAGCTAGAAGAAGTCACTTTGTAGAGTGTTCAGTTATAAAGAAACCACCGTGTAGAGTGTTCTGTAATAAATATATGTATTATATATATATATAATTTGTACATTTACTAATAAAATCAGAAATATTTAAAGTATTTAACATCTGCTTCATCTTTTCTTCTTCCTGTGGTAAAGAAAAGAAAATCCCCAAAGCCGGCCTATTTTGGGGTATACAAACACAAAAAGAAGTGAAATCTAATCAAAAACAGCTAAGCTGTAAAAAAAGGTCTGGCCCCAAAAAGGCCATGGTGAAAAAAGATGTGAAATCCAAGGTGGCGGCCAAGAAATGGCTGTGATGGTAAGTTAATGGTAAAAATTTTAATAACAACAAGTCAGGTAAATTTTTTTGCCAAGACCAAGCGGCACCAAATTCACCTGAATTGTCGTTATTAAAATTTTTACCATTAACCTACCATCACAGCCATTTCTTGGCCACCACCTTGGATTTCACATCTTTTTTCACCATGGCCTTTTTGGGGCCGCACCTTTTCTTACAGCTTAGTTGTTTTTGATTAGATATATATATATATATATATATATATATATATATATATATATATATCAAGACACATGATAGTGTGTCGTGCGGCCCAAGAAGCCGGCGCGCCACACCGTGAGTATATTAACAGGAAGAAAGAAAACGCAATTTTCACACCTATGTAGCTCTGTGATCCCTTATCCAATTGGAACCAAATTTGCTACAGACGTGCCGGCCAGTTATGGGAGTCTACATACCAAATTTGAAGAAAATTGGTCCAGCCATTTCCGAGATACGAGCGAACAAAATTTCGTTTTAATTTCTTCGTTTTTTTCTTTTTCTTCTTCTACTTCTTCATTTCGCACACTTCGCAAAATCCGCCATAAAACACGAATGCGTGCTCGTATCGGGCTGAAATTTGGCACACTTGAAGGGCTCATCAAGGCAGATCTCAGTACCAACTTTGGTAGGAATCCGATGAACATTCACGGAGTTATGACCGATTATGTGCATAAAATAAGGTCGAAGGTCTGTCACGCCTACAGGATAAACCACTTGGAGGAATGAGTTGAAAATTGATATATAGATGGAGTAACCATCGTAGGAGTGCCTTTTTGTGGTTTGAAGAGAATCGAGATAAAGACCATGGAGATATGACACAAAACCCAACCTGTGTCACAATTATGCAATCGATTTTTATGAATAAAAAATTTATTAGTTTTCACGCCTACCAGGCAAACCGCTTAGAGCAATGAGCTGAAAATCGGTGTGTAGCTGGAATAATCATCATAGAAAGTCCTTGCAGTAGTACAGAAGAATCAGATTACAAACCACTGAGTCATGATTCGAAAGCCAACTACGTGTTGCAAATGCGAGATCGAGATACTCTAATAGAACAGTCACCCTAATAGAGCATTCGGTTACGTTTATAACTTACTCCATCAAAGAATTATATTACATTGTAAGTTATTCTGTAGGGAATTCAACTACAACCAGTTAATCTGATAGACAATTCAGCTACAGGCAAGTCACCTTGTAGAGAGTTCACCTAGAAACAAATCACCCTGTAGAGAGATCAGCTAGAAGAAGTCACCTTGTAGAGAGTTCAGTTACAAATAAACCATCATGTAGAGAGTTCAGCTGCAAATAAATCACCTTGTAGAGAATTCAGCTACAAACAAACCGCCCTGTAGAAAGATCAGCTAGAAGAAGTTGCCTTGTAGAGAGTTCAGTTACAAATAAACCATCATGTAGAGAGTTCAGCTGCAAAGAAATCACCCTGTAGAGCGTTTAAATCACTCTGCAGAGAGTTCGGCTGCAAACAGTTCACCCTGTAGAGAGATCAGCTAGAAGAGGTTACCTTGTAGAGCGTTCAGTTACAAAGAAACCATCATGTAGAGAGGTCAGCTGCAAACAAATCACTCTGTAGAGAGATCATCTACAAAAAGATCACCCTGTAGAGAGTTCAGCTAGAAGAAGTCACCTTGTAGAGAGTTCAGCTACAAAGAAACCACTATGTACAGAGTTCAGCTGCAAACAAATCATCCTGTAGAGAAATCAGCTACAAACAAATTGCTGTGTAGAAAGATCAGCTAGAAGAAGTTACCTTGTAGAGAGTTCAACTACAAAGAAACTATCATGTAGAGATCAGCTACAAACAATTCACCCTGTAGAGAGTTTAGCAAGAAGAAGTCACCTTGTAGAGAGTTCAGCTACAAAGAATCCATCATGTAGAGAGTTCAGCTGCAAACAAATCACCCTGTAGAGAGTTTCAGCTACGAAAAGATCACTCTGTAGAGAGTTCAGCTAAAAGAAGTCACCTTGTAGAGAGTTCAGCTACAAAGAAACCACCATGTAGAGAGTTCAGCTGCAAACAAATCACCCTGTAGAAATATCAGCTACAAGAAGTCATGATCACTTTGTAGAGTGTTCAGTTATAAAGAAACCACAGTGTAGAGTGTTCTGTAATAAATATATGTATTATATGTGACTGGGCCTGCAAAAATAGGGCATGTGGGCACATGATTTTTGACTACTTTTTCAAACTTTCATCACTCATAACTTTTTGTACCAGTATGCTATGGCAATGCAATTTTGAGCATCTAGTAAGAATGTAATTGGCTTTATGATGCAAGTATTCTGTTCCAGCACTGAGATATGACCTGTAGAGTGATGTTGTGTAGTTTGTGCCCACATGCCCTGTATTCGCAGGCCCGGTCACATATATATATATATATAATTTGTACATTTACTGATAAAATATTTAAAGTATTTAACATCTGCTTCATCTTTTCTTCTTCCTGTGGTAAAGAAAAGAAAAAGAAGTGAAATCTAATCAAAAACAGCTAAGACCAAATTCACCTGAATTGTCGTTATTAAAATTTTTACCATTAACCTACCATCACAGCCATTTCTTGTCCGCCACCTTGGATTTCACATCTTTTTTCACCATGGCCTTTTTGGGGCTGCACCTTTTTTTACAGCTTAGCTGTTTTTGATTAGATATATATACAGACAAGTACCCGGGATTGGAATCATCCAGTTTTATTGTGCCCCATCATTGTTATTGAAAGTAGCAATATTTTCAAACTTATCACTGAGAAAACTAGTTCTACTCTTGTGACTACTTCCTAAAACATTAATAGTTTGTTGCCACGTGTTATAAGTCTGGTTCATTCGATAATGGTGACTACATATCAGCCAGCCGCATCGACAGACACACCTACAAACCAGGCCCTACCGCTAATTTACCAACCCCTTTTGTGAGGAAGGCTTACCAACAACTAAACAAACACTCTCACATATTGACATATTACAGAAACGTATTGTGAATGGCGTATTTCACTATCCTTCGTTTTTCGAAGGGGTAACAATGATTTGGCGAATGTGTTTGTATTGCAGTCAATAGGGTCACGTGAGATGATTCCAATCCCAGGTAATAATCTGTATATCTATGCTATCGTGATGTTACAGGTATCTACAGGTATCTACAGGTATCCAGTACCTTTTACAGGAATGTAAGCATTTTAAATAAGGAAGGGGCTATTAATCTTGTTCTGTGCATAATAAAGAAATCCACACAAAACAGCCACGCTATGAAAAAGATGGTGTGACCTTAGAATGTCCAGGTGAAAAAGAAAGGTGGCTGGCATGAAATGACTGCAATGATGTTGGCTGGACAAGTAGCGAGTACAAGTGAGTGTTACCATATCAAGTACGATATTCACTATTCCAGAGGGTGTAGATCTACTGTCTATATAGTATTACCTTTTAGTTGATTGCTGACTCCAGGTGCCAAAGAAGCGTGGCACTCCATATCCTTGCTTCGGCACAGTAATTAGTAATCTAATTAATTAAATAGGGCGTGCGCTCTGCTAACAATTCGCCAAGTTTTATATCGCCAACAGTGATATTTTGCTTGATTCACCAAATTTTTCTTCCTCCTAAGTTTCCTTCTGTACAGTAACATAAATAGATTGGATACTTATTAACACAATTAACACATTGGTCACCCTTGCAGAAACTAAGTCAAAGGATCAATGGCAACATGAACTTACAAGAAGCAAATTTGCTTGAGAGTGGGTGTTATCATTGTAATATGCATTAGAAAAGAAAAACATAAAAAGGAAAGTTATGTAGTTTTAATCCCCAAAAAGTACTCGCATTTTGCTCTAGCCCTGTGGAAAAATAATAATTATACAACCAAGTGCTAAAGATAATATGAAATGCAGTTAAAATTACATCATTAATAATGAAATGAATAAATAAATAATGCCAGGCTCTAGTTGGCTTGGCTACCTCTAGTGTATGTAAATGTATTGTAAAGAGCATGGTATGTTGTAATGTTTTCTTGTATTGTACATTTTGCCTTCATCTAGCAGTCTCCTGGTTTACGGGCGGCTTGGCTGTCACCCTTTATTGGCCTGCATACAGTATTGTGTATCACCTGCATTGTATCTCCTGTATTGTGTATCTCCTATTACCACACCACTGTAAATGTGATTTCATCTTGTAGTATATCATGTTATCATTTTAGGACATACGGCCCAGCTCATATCAAAAAAACTCAGATAACAGTTTCTAGTGAAATACCCTGCTTCTTTTATCATTGACATCTGCTCTTGGAAACTTCAGCAGCCGTGCATGTCTTAATCGAGTACTCTGATTCATCCTCAATAAATGTTATAATTTTAGGACTGTTTAATGCTTCATTGCTTGCAGGCATGAAATTCAATACCATAGATATGAGAGCATGCACTTGCACCTCAACTTGTGAGAATCATGCAAGAGGAGCAGTTACAATGCATTATGTGGTCTTCCATGGTCAAGTATTCAATACAATGTAACAGTAGCAGGCCCTCACAATTGTAATTGCATATATCACTTATGTTTACTGTATGTGCATCTTTTCCATACACACACTGTACTGGTCATGCACTGTTGTACATGCCCCATTTGTAGATTGCCCCATTGGTGGTTGCACTTGGTTGTATGCCCTGGGCCTAGTAATAATAAGATGAACAAGATGGCATATTTCAAAAAATTAAAAAGTACTTTTATTCATTCCTTTTTACTTCAAATTTTCCAGTGGACCTAAACTTCTTACAGATGAACTTCTACGGCTTCTTTTGTGGTTGGAGGAGCTTCCTAAGGTGGTGCTTAGGTGTGTGTTCTATTAGGATTTTGGTCAAAAACATAGGCGATCTCTATTATGGATGAACAAAATGGCATATTTCAAAAAAAAAAAAAAATTTAAATATTACTTTTATTCATTCCTTTAGACTTTATATTTTACAGTGGATCCAAACTACTTCCAAATTAACTTCTAAGGGCTTCTGTTGTGGTTGGGGGAGCTTCCTAAGGTGGTGTTTAGGTGTGTGTTCTATTAGGATTTTGGTCAAAAACATAGGCGATCTCTATTATGGATGAACAAAATGGCATATTTCAAAAAAAAAAAAATTTTAAATATTACTTTTATTCATTCCTTTAGACTTTATATTTTACAGTGGATCCAAACTACTTCCAAATTAACTTCTAAGGCTTCTGTTGTGGTTGGGGGAGCTTCCTAAGGTGGTGTTTAGGTGTGTGTTCTATTAGGATTTTGACAAAAAACATAGGCGATCTCCATTATGAACTACTACGGTGGTTAATGATATAGCAGTCACCCTAATAGAAGTCACATGTGGATATGTAGCTGTAGGCTATAACAAAAAAAACTAAGCAAACTGTACAATTAATTTTTAAAATGAAGTAGGGATACAAGCGATAAAAGTAGTGAAACAAGAGATCAATGACGTTATTATAGCATAGCTCCCTAGATTGACATGTTATAAGAATTATTTTGTTCAATGCCAAGGTAGGGATTTTCCCACCAAGCTATTGTGTAATACCATTATTTTTTATTGGTTAATTGGATCCCTAATTAGATATATATTTAGTGGTGCTTGATGCATTAGGTGATGTTGGAGAGTCATCTCATCATTCTCATGACATAGGAAGTAATACGTACATGATGTTTAAAAGCTTACCACTCTGTACTATACAACAACTAGTCTCTTGGGTGAATTTACTTAAAAAATTTAAATGCTTCAGCAAAAGTGTTGGGGATTTCTTGGAAGCCTTGGTACCTCCTGATTGGTCACAGGTCCACTATAATGTTTATGTATATTGTTGAAATACAACACATTTTTTTATCATTTCACCCTTCTGTACTCACCCATCCTGAGATTTTCTATTATCTGTGTTAGCTGGGGAGCATTTTTCAGTTGCAATAATCTTTCACAAAGATCTAAAATATCTTCTTTACAAGTCACTCGTTCCATGAGACACTCCATTATTATCTGATTAGCAGTAGTAAAGTGTAAACACTCAAATATTGATGAGATGTGAGTATCACACAATTTTCTTTCTAATAGTTGTACAGTCTCATAATAGTTGTCAGGCATGTTCTTGATAATATCATCATAACATGATCTCAACTCTGACAGATCTGTGGATATGAATAGTGCTTATGATTAACTGTCAGAAAGTGGATCCAAATTTAATTTCTGTAGTTTTAAGACTAAAAGTTTTAAAGGTTTTAACCCTTAAATGTGCATAAGCCTATACATAGGTAAATATGCATGGCTGTGAAGAAAGTGCTATAACTTTCAAACCATACCTCCGATGGCTAAGCAATTTACTTCATTCTACTTGTAATGTAATAAGCGTTACAATGATACCTAGGGCTTTCCCCTTTGTACTAAAGCATGATGCCAGAACTTGTTGTGTAATCAACTTTTCATTAAATAAACATGCAAAACTTTTACATACCTTTATAAAATGATCCATAGCTTGATGGCGGTTGTTAAAATTGACTTCCAATAAGGTTTGTTTGCTTCAGCGCATTAGGCCATACAAAACTCACTTGATTAAACCCACAATCGAAGTTAAACATGTCACAAGAAGCTTGGTTGATGGATAACACTGATCGCCGCTGTTTTTTGCTTTATAACAAGTAAGTATCCACTGTTACAGTGTTTATTTAACTTTCTCAAAGTAGCACAGTAAATAGAATTTTGATCAATGTGTAGTTTTAGGCTAAAGGAGTTGAGCTACCCCACCTAATGTTGTGATAAATGCATGAAATGTGTAAACACGCATTCCTTCATGCGTGTTTAAGGGTTAAGCTCCAACTCAAAATGGGCAGTGAGCAACTGTTTTAGTGAATTTATAAATCAGGCATACACCTATAGCCAGCCAAACGACAGTTGTGGGTACATACCTGGTTTCCTAAAATTGGTTTGGCCAAAATTGTGCATCTGAGTGTCTGTATGTCTGTCCAACACCCATGTGAGCAAGCAGGCTTTGAGCTCACAGAAATAAAATTTCATTCAATGAATAAAGGTTGTTTACGTACTGTATTAAACTTAACTTTCTGTTTTTGTCTTGTTTACTTGAATGGATGTGGCCAGTAACTGAAACAAGGTGAAACAAGGTGAAACAGTCTAGTAGGGGATAGTCTACGTGCTATATAACGACTGAAAAACAACGTAGCAGTTCTTGAAGCTACCAGGAACAACGTATCTTTTCAAGTTGAAAGGACACATATCCCCTTGGTACGCAAACCAAAATTAAGAGTAGCCACTAGGCTTTGCGTAGAAAATTTGCGTATGAAACATGATAGACAAGCTATTAAACAGTAAAGAAGATACTTCTGTGCATAATTTGTGGGTTAAAGTAGTTTGCTGGCGTTACACTTCCTTAGAAATACATAGCAACATTATTGATGAATTACACAATACTTGGTGAATTACAAATACATTTAATCTTAATGTACTGTATGTATAAGGCGAGAAACAAATTGCTGCTAGATCTGAAGAATCTCACATGTTAGCTCATTTTTTGAATTCCATTTTCTTTATCCAGATAGCCAAAGGAATGATCAACCAAAATTTTAGCTCTTGAAGCCAAGAACTTTCGAGGTTACAGCACTACAAAGTGGCAACAACAGAAAAATGGATTTGTACATTGACAATAGAGAATAAACTATAGGCGCTTAAATAAACGTAATAACTTGCAAATGCAGTCCTCTACAAAGATGCAATTTTAGGTTGTCCATAAACCAGAAAATCCATTGTTGGGTAAGTTTGGTCTTCCAGGCCTTTTCTAAAACCAGGGCAAAAAGGTGAAAATGTGAGAAAAAACAATAACCAACTGTTTGTCTAACACAACGTAAACTAACACTCATATCTTCTGACTCCTTGGGAGACCTAACATGAAATAAAGATTTTTGAACTCCTCTTGCTTTTGGGGTCTCAATGCCACCAAGTTGTTTGCCATTTTCCACATGCTTCATTGTGAAACAAGTGCTCAAAAAATTTAAAGATTTTTTTCAATTTTGTAAATACGTATCTCACCCATTACAATTACGTATTGCACTCTACTGTAAAATTAGGTTTGTGCTAACATGTGGGATTCTTGCAGATCCGATCACAATCAATAGCATTTTGTGTGTTAATTTACTAGTGTTGCACCAATAATTGGATCAGTTATTGGAAAAATCATATGTATCGGCGGTTTTTTTTTTTGTATATTGGCATTGGTATTGGACCGGCACCACAATCAAAAAAGCAGCAGATACAGATATATATATATATATATATATATACATACTGTACACCTGTATATATGTATCTAATCCAAAACAGCCAAGCTGCAAAAAAAGAGTGCGGCCCTCAGAAAGGCTATGGTGAAAAAAGGTGAAATCCAAGGTGGCGGCCAAGAAAAGGCTGCGATGGTAGGTTAATGATAAAAATTTTAATAACAACAATTCAGGTGAATTTTGTGCCAAGACCAAGAAGCACAAAATTCACATGAATTGTTGTTATTAAAATTTTTACCATTAACCTACCATCATAGCCATTTCTTGGCCGCCACCTTGGATTTCACATCTTTTTTCACCATCTATGTAGCCTTTCTGAGGGCCGCACTCTTTTTTTACAGCTTGGCTGTTTTGGATTAGATTTCACTTCTTTTTGTATCAAGACACACGATAGTGTGTCGTGCGGCCCAATAAGCCGGCGCGCCACACCGTGAGTATATTAACAGGAAGAAAGAAAACGCAATTTTTACACCTATGTAGGTCTGTGATCCCTTATCCGATTGGAACCAAATTTGCTAGAGATGTGCCGCCCAGTTAGGGGCGTCTACATACCAAATTTGAAGAAAATCGCTCCAGCCATTTCCGAGATACGAGCGAACAAAATTTTGTTTTAATTTCTTCGTTTTTTTCTTCTTCATTTCGCACACTTCGCAAAATTCGCCATAAAACACGAATGCGTGCTCGGATTGGGCTGAAATTTGGCACACTTAAAGGGCTCATTAAGGCGGATCTCCGTACCAACTTTGGTGGGAATCCGATGAACATTCACGGAGTTATGACCGATTATTTGCATAAAATAAGGTCGAAGGTCTGTCACGCCTACAGGGTATACCCCTTGGAGGAATCAGTTGAAAATTGATTTGTAGATGGAGCAACCATCGTAGGAGTGCCTTTTTGTGGTTTGAAAGGAATCGGGATAAAGACCATGGAGATATGACACAAAACCCAACCTGTGTCAAAATTACGCGATCGATTTTTATGAATAAAAAAACTATTAGTTTTCGTGTCTACCAGGCAAACCGCTTAGAGCAACGAGCTGAAAATCAGTATGTAGCTGGAATAATCATCATAGAAAGTTCTTGCAGTAGTACAGAGGAATCGGATTACAAATCACTGAGTTATGATTCGAAAGGCAACTACGTGCAGCAAATGCGAGATCGAGATACTCTAATAGAACAGTCACCCTAATAAAGCATTCAGCTGCATGTATAATTTACACAGTTATATTACATTGCAAGTTATTCTATAGGGAATTCAGCTACAAACAAGTCACCCTGTAGTCAGATCAGCTAGAAGAAGGTACCTAATAGAGAGTTCAGCTACAAAGAAGCCATCATGTAGAGAGTTCAGCTCAAATAAATCACCCTGTAGAGAATTCAGCTACAAACAAATTGCCCTGTAGAGAGATCAGCTAGAAGAAGTTACCTTGTAGAGAGTTCAGTTACAAAGAAACAATCATGCAAAGAGTTTAGCTGCAAACAAATCACCCAGTAGAAAGTTCCGCTATGAACAGATCACACTATAGAGAGTTCAGTTAGAAACAAGTCATCCTGTAGAGAGATCAGCTAGAAGAAGTCACATTGTAGAGAGTTCAGTTACAAAGAAACAATCATGCAAAGAGTTTAGCTGCAAACAAATCACCCAGTAGAAAGTTCCGCTATGAACAGATCACACTGTAGAGAGTTCAGTTAGAAACAAGTCATCCTGTAGAGAGATTAGCTAGAAGAAGTTACCTTGTAGAGAGTTCAGTTACAAAGAAACAATCATGCAAAGAGTTTAGCTGCAAACAAATCACCCAGTAGAAAGTTCCGCTATGAACAGATAACACTGTAGAGAGTTCAGTTAGAAACAAGTCATCCTGTAGATAGATCAGCTAGAAGAAGTCACTTTGTAGAGAGTTCAGCTACAAAGAAACCACCATGTAAGAGAGTTCAGATGCAAACAAATCACCTGTAGAGAGTTCAGCTAGGAACAAGTCACCCTGTACAGAGATCAGCTAGAAACAAGTCACCCTGTAGAGAGTTCAGCTAGAAGAAGTTACATTGTAGAGAGTTCAGCTACAAAGAAACTATACCATGTAGAGAGTTCAGCTGCAAACAAATTGCCCTGTAGAGAATTCAGCTAGAAACAAATCACCCTGTAGAAAGATCAGTTAGAAGAAGTTACCTTGTAGAGAGTTCAGCAGTTTAGCTGCAAACAAATCGCCCTGTAGAGAATTCAGCTACAAACAAATCACCCTGTAGAAAGATCAGCTAGAAGAAGTTACCTTGTAGAGAGTTCAGCTACAAACAAGTCACCCTGTAGAGAGTTCAGCTAGAAGAAGTTACATTGTAGAGAGTTCAGCTACAAAGAAATTACCATGTAGAGAGTTCAGCAGCAAACAAATTGCCCTGTAGAATTCAGCTACAGACAAATCACCTTGTAGAAAGATCAGCTAGAAGAAGTTACCTTGTAGAGAGTTCAGTTACAAACAAATCACCCTGTAGGGAGTTCAGTTACAAATAAAATCACCCTGTAGAGAGTTCAGCTAGAAACAAGTCACCCGGTAGAGAGATCAGCTAGAAACAAGTCACCCTGTAGAGAGTTCAGCTAGAAGAAGTTACATTGTAGAGAGTTCAGCTACAAAGAAACTACCATGTAGAGAGTTCAGCTGCAAACAAATTGCTATGTAGAGAATTTAGCTACAAACAAATCACCCTGTACAAAGATCAACTAGAAGAAGTTACCTTGTAGAGAGTTCAGCTACATACAAATCACCCTGTAGAGGGTTCAGCTACAAACAAGTCACCCTGTAGAGAGTTCAGCTAGAAGAAGTTACATTATAGAGAGTTCAGCTACAAAGAAACTACATTGTAGAGAGTTCAGCTGCAAACAAATTGCCCTGTAGAGACAAACAAATCACCCTGTAGAAAGATCAGCTAGAAGAAGTTACCTTGTAGAGAGTTCAGCTACAAACAAATCACCCTGTAGAGAGTTCAGCTAGAAACAAGTCACCCTGTAGAGAGTTCAGCTAGAAGAAGTTACATTGTAGAGAGTTCAGCTACAAAGAAACTACCATGTAGAGAGTTCAGCTGCAAACAAATTGCCCTGTAGAGACAAACAAATCACCCTGTAGAAAGATCAGCTAGAAGAAGTTACCTTGTAGAGAATTCAGTTACAAACAAATCACCCTGTAGAGAGTTCAGCTAGAAACAAGTTACACTGTAGAGAGATCAGCTAGAAACAAGTCACCCTGTAGAGAGTTCAGCTAGAAGAAGTCACATTGTAGAGAGTTCAGCTACAAAAAAACTACTATGTAGAGAGTTCAGCTGCAAACAAATTGCCCTGTAGAGAATTCAGCTACAAACAAATCACCCTGTAGAAAGATCAGATAGAAGAAGTTACCTTGTAGAGATTTCAGCTAGAAACAAATCACCCTGTAGAGAGTTCCGCTAGAAACAAGCCACCCGTAGAGAGTTCAGCTAGAAGAAGTTACATTGTAGAGAGTTCAGCAGTTTAGCTGCAAACAAATCACCCTGTAGAGAATTCAGCTACAAACAAATCACCCTGTAGAAAGATCAGCTAGAAGAAGTTACCTTGTAGAGAGTTCAGCTACAAACAAGTCACCCTGTAGAGAGTTCAGCTAGAAGAAGTTACATTGTAGAGAGTTCAGCTACAAAGAAAGTACCATGTAGAGAGTTCAGCAGTAAACAAATTGCCCTGTAGAGAATTCAGCTACAGACAAATCATGTTGTAGAAAGATCAGCTAGAAGAAGTTACCTTGTAGAGAGTTCAGTTACAAACAAATCACCCTGTAGAGAGTTCAGCTAGAAACAAGTCACCCTGTAGAGAGATCAGCTAGAAACAAGTCACCCTGTAGAGAGTTCAGCTAGAAGAAGTTACATTGTAGAGAGTTCAGCTACAAAGAAACTACCATGTAGAGAGTTCAGCTGCAAACAAATTGCTATGTAGAGAATTTAGCTACAAACAAATCACCCTGTACAAAGATCAGCTAGAAGAAGTTACCTTGTAGAGAGTTCAGCTACAAACAAATCACCCTGTAGAGGGTTCAGCTACAAACAAGTCACCCTGTAGAGAGTTCAGCTAGAAGAAGTTACATTGTAGAGAGTTCAGCAGTTTAGCTGCAAACAAATCGCCCTGTAGAGAATTCAGCTACAAACAAATCACCCTGTAGAAAGATCAGCTAGAAGAAATTACCTTGTAGAGAGTTCAGCTACAAACAAATCACCCTGTAGAGAGTTCAGCTACAAACAAGTCATCCGGTAGAGAGATCAGCTAGAAGGATCACCTTGCAGAGATGTCAGCTACAAAGAAATTACCCTGCTTCATCTTTTCTTCTTCCTGTAGTAAAGAATAAATGACAGGTTAAAAAGCCCTAAAGCCGGCCATAGGCCGGCTTTGGGGTATACAAATACAAAAAGAAGTGAAATCTAATCCAAAACAGCCAAGCTGTAAAAAAAGAGTGCGGCCCTGAGAAAGGCTATGGTGAAAAAAGATGTGAAATCCAAGGTGGCGGCCAAGAAATGGCTGTGATGGTAGGTTAATGGTAAAAATTTTAATAACAACAATTCAGGTGAATTTGGTGCCGCTTGGTCTTGGCACAAAATTCACTTGAATTGTCGTTATTAAAATTTTTACCATTAGCCTACCATCACAGCCATTTCTTGGCCGACACCTTGGATTTCACATCTTTTTTCACCATAGCCTTTCTCAGGGCCGCACTCTTTTTTTACAGCTTGGCTGTTTTGGATTAGATTTCTATACCCCAAAGCCGGCCTATGGCTGGCTTTAGGGCTTTTTAACATATCATTTTTTTCTTTACCACAGGAAGAAGAAAAGATGAAGAAGGGTGATTTCTTTATAGCTGAACTCTCTACAAGGTGATCTTTCTAGCTGATCTCTCTACCGGATGACTTGTTTGTAGCTGAACTCTCTACAATGTAATTCTTCTAGCTGAACTCTCTACAGGGTAACTTGTTTCTAGCTGATCTCTCTACAGGGTGATTTATTTGTAGCTGAACTTTCTACAAGGTAACTTCTTCTAGCTGATCTTTCTACAGGGTGATTTGTTTGTAGCTGAATTCTCTACAGGGCAATTTGTTTGCAGCTGAACTCTCTACATGGTAGTTTCTTTGTAGCTGAACTCTCTACAATGTAATTCTTCTAGCTGAACTCTTTACAGGGTGACTTGTTTCTAGCTGATCTCTCTACAAGGTGACTTCTTTCTAGCTGAACTCTTTACAGGGTGATTTGTTTGTAACTAAACTCTCTACAAGGTAACTTCTTCTAGCTGATCTTTCTACAGGGTGATTTGTTTGTAGCTGAATTCTCAACAGGGAAATTTGTTTGCAGTTGAACTATCTACATGGTAGTTTCTTTGTAGCTGAACTCTCTACAATGTAATTCTTCTAGCTGATCATGAACTCTCTACAGGGTGACTGGTTTCTAGCTGATCTCTCTACAGGGTGACTTCTTTCTAGCTGAACTCTTTACAGGTGATTTGTTTGTAGCTGAACTCTCTACAAGGTAACTTCTTCTAGCTGATCTTTTACAGGGTGATTTGTTTGTAGCTGAATTCTCTACAGGGAGATTTGCTTGCAGCTGAACTGTCTACATGGTAGTTTCGTGGGAGCTGAACTCTCTACAATGTAATTCTTCTAGCTGAACTCTCTACAGGGTGACTTGTTCCTAGCTGATCTCTCTACAGGGTAACTTTTTTGTAGCTGAACTCTTTACAGGTGATTTATTTGCAGCTGAACTCTCTACAAGATGGTTTCTTTGTAGCTGAACTCTCTATTAGGTACCTTCTTCTAGCTGATCTGACTACAAGGTGACTTGTTTGTAGCTGAACTCTCTACAGAATAACTTGCAATGTAATATAATTCTATAATGGAGTAAATTATAAACGTAGCTGAATGCTCTATTAGGGTGACTGTTCTATTAGAGTATCTCGATCTCCCATATGCTACATGTAGTTGGCTTTGGAATCATGACTCAGTGGTTTGTAATCCGATTCTTCTGTACTACTGCAAGAACTATCTATAATAATTATTCCAGCTACACACCGATTTTCAGCTCACTGCTCTAAGCGGTTTGCCTGGTAGGTGTGAAAACTAATAGTTTTTTATTCATAAAAATCGATCGCGTAATTTTGACACAGGCTGGGTTTTGTGTCATATCTCGATGGTCTTTAACTGGATTCCTTTCAAACCACAAAAAGGCACTCCTACGATAGTTACTCCATCTACATAGCAATTTTTTCAGTTCATTCCTTCAAGCGGTTTACCCTGTGGGCATGACAGACCTTCGACCTAATTTTATGCAAATAATCGGTCATAACTCTGTGAATATTCATCGGATTCCTACCAACCTTGGTACTGAGATTCGCCTTAATGAGCCCTTTAAGTGTGCCAAATTTCAGCCCGATTGGAGTACGCATTCGTGTTTTATGGTGGATTTTGCAAAGCATGCGAAAAGAAGTAGAAGAAAAAAACCCTAATTTTGGCTGCTCGTATCTCGGAAATGGCTGGAGCGATTTTCTTCAAATTTGGAATGTGGACTCCCCTACCTAGCTGGCACTTCTGTAGCAACTTTGGTTTTAATCGGATAAGGAATCACGGAGCTATAAAGTTGTGAAGATAGCATTTACTTTCTTCCTGTAAATATACTTATGGTGTGGCGCGCCGGCTTCTTGGGCTGCACGACACACTACCGTGTGTCTTGATTTGTTTAGAAAAGACATGTACATGTGTACCAAATGATGTTTACAAATGCATTGAGTTATTTTTTTCTGTATTACAATGTTGTTATTGTTACTTCAGTGTACTGTCAGCTGTTGTTGTAGCAATACTGCCGCTATAAACAAGTTAAATTGGTCCTTCTCAATCAAATTTCTAGTAAAAATTGCTACAAAATAGACATGCTGGCTATATCGGATTGGCTACAATTATCAGCTTGAAAATATTATTCAATGTTGGTTATTGGAATATCGACAAAATCTCATATCGGTGCAACACTATAATTTACAAAGAGCTAATAAATCAAAGGATAGTACTTACTGGGCACCTGAAGTAGCACAGCATTACAACTCTTGTAATGGAGCCAAACTGTATGTGTCCGTTGTTGACACCTGAAACTTTGATTGCCCATAAACATTATGTCAGATATCATACAGTACGGTACTACTGTATATTAGGGATCATGCAGGTAGTACTGTATATTAGGGATCATGCAGTTTTGGGCTTTCTTGCTCAAAAATACCACCCTAAAACCAGTCATAACAGCTTGGCAGTATATGTTAGGCATAGCCAAGCCCTCAGAGTGACCCCAAACGTTTCCAACAAGTTCCTATGGAATTTTAAAAATTTTCTATTTAACAGAATTTTATTCTGACTAACTAACTAACTAACTAACTAACTAACTAACTAACTAACTAACTAACTAACTAACTAACTAACTAACTAACTAACTAACTAATTGATGCCTTCAGCAAAGCATAACTCGACAATGAGTAAGGCTACAGGCTTGATTTTTTCGCTGTTCGACGTCACTTTGTTACAAGACGTGCCTTTTCGCGAACTGTAGTACGTACAATGCACGTATCATGTCCTCCTCATTCTTTTCGCTGACAATGCAAGGTGTCGATTTGCAATAGTGTGATACGGCTTCCCTCTGGTTGTGTCATGCTTTTCACCCGCATTTTCCGTAGTGACTGGATTCATTACAAAGAAGTTTCTTGTACGGTTCTTCATTTGTAACGCTGTGTAACAAGCGGAGCATAGCTACAAATGAAACGTAATAGTCACCTCACTTTTCAGTGCGTAATTGATTATTGGGGAACACGCTTAGATACAAAATTATTTTATGGAATGCCTGGCACCATTCCTTCTTTTAATGTGGTACACGTGGATTCAGTAGTCATAACTGTGTTATTAAAAAAAGTAAACAACAAGTAAAAGTAAAAATTACGAATTTTAAGCTGGATTAGGGATCAAAGAACAAAAAAGCAGGGAAACAAGGCAACAGCTGAAAATTGTGAAACAAGGGAGGTTGCCTATACCTGCAGATATACTAGTGAACATCTAATCCCTGTTCTTCCTAATTTTTCCTTTTACTTGTTTGAATAAAAGATTTTGAAATTAGATATATTTAGCAGGTCAAGCAGTACTACAAATGAGCCAAACTTCAAGATCAGACGTATGTCATTGCATCCATGAGTTATTAAATGTTTTTGAGGATCCAGCTCAACACGTACATCTATACAAACAATACATATAAGGCAATTTGTCTTTGCACCAGAGCTTTCATCAAGCCAGATCCTTACCAAAGCCTCAGAGGTGGCTTGAAAAACCAGCCTCATGTAGGCTGAAGTTAAAACCAATACACATTTAGACTATTATTGCAGCTACTCAATGACTGTATTAGTTGATTTTTGCACTTGAACAGTTTGATTGGTTTTGTAAAATCTGGCCACATATGTAATGCTAAAAAAGCACATGCTCGTTTGATACATGAATCCACATACATGTATATACAGTGTGAACTAGACGGGTTTTTGCTGAGATGGTCACAGGTTGAACATCGCAGCTACGTACTATTAGCTTAATGTAAAAAATCAATGTAGCTACTAGTCAAGGGTGGCCACTAATCAAGGCCAGCATTTATAGCATCATAAACTAGCTACTTCTTAAATGTGGTGGCTACATATTCAGTATATCCTATAGCTTTATAACAAGACAATGTACTCGATTACTTTTGTATTAAGTATATTTCAGCATAATGTGCACTAAAAGAACAGTAGATGAAAGGTATGGCCTCCAGACACGACTAGAACTCTTTCCTTACTAAAAACATTACTGAATAACATTGCAGGATAGTTTACATCACCTTTCTAACCCAAGGACAAGCAGATAATTCCTTAGAAAATTGAGAACTACCAAATTAAATAATAGACGTGGAATTTATTCAAGGGCAGTGTTTATGCTTTTTTTCTTTCTTTTTATTTTACTGTAGCAAAACCTCACAATACATACTTATACAATAAAAATGTTAGCTACACACAAATGCTGAATGTCTTTTAGTACAGTGTGCCGGTCAGAACCTTCTCCTTGCAAAATCATATCAGCTGGAAGGCCATTCCATATATCTGCAGCTGTAGCCAGCCAACTGCACCTAAATCTGTCTAGTGCTCTAAAGTTACAGGGGTTAACAAAACGTAAGTGTTCAGCTGGGTCTCAGGGGTGAAGATGATGAGATCTGCAATGAGGTTGATTATCAAGTAACTGAGGGCAATAAGCAGGCAAGTTTCCATGTCCCTCCCCATCTAATAAACGACAAACCAATCCCATAATAGCAGCATATGGACACTGAAAGAGGGGTTGAAAAACAGATGAGTATGTCCGCTCAATGCAGGACTGCAAGTCAGCATTAGCTGCTCCCGAATAGAGAATATTACCATATTCTAGTATTGGATGAATCCAAGATTTGTATAAAATACACATATCTTGCTCTGATAGTAAGGTACAGCAGCGATAGAGTTGGCCGTCCTTTGTTTAGCACGGCCTAGTATGTTAGATATTTGCAGTTCCCAAGTAAGTAAAGAGTCGAAAGTAAATCTTAAAACTTTGATTGAACTAGTTTCAGGAATGATAATCATCCATAATCAAAGGAGGATGTGGGTTTGATGAAAGATAACGTTTTAATGAAATTAAGGGTGCTTTGTACAGTTCGTACAAAGCTTCCCAAGACATAGTCTGTTTTGTACTAAAAGAAATATTATGGTCACTTAATTAATCTGTGACATGTTGACACATTTTAGTACCCATAAATTAGGTATCCCATAGCAACAAGTGCACGCATCTTGCTATTCTACACCCTCTCACTTAAATTAGAACTACTCCATCATTTTTAATCCAATGGACATGAAATTTTCACACAAGCTACTTTAGTAATTTTGCCAATTAATAGCGTTTGCCATTTTTAAATAGCAAGTTCAGATGATGAATAACATGGAAGTAAAGAAAAGGATTTCTGGGAGTGTCAACCTGAAAGATAAATATGTGATGAATGAGAAGCTAAAAGACAAAAATAAAAATGCACAATGGTTTGTGCTGTTTAGCATAGTGTATCATAAAAGTATCAAGGCTCTTGTGTGTAAACTGTAGGACTAGTTCTAGTTTAAAGGGAAAAACTGTAACTCATGTTCTAAAGCAAATTTAGCAGTTGGGTTTGGACTAAACTGTGTACTAGTGTTAGCTTATATCCAGTAAAAAAGTACAGAACATTTGCTAAAACCATTTGTAAGTTATAGAACAAATTAAATTTCATGGGAAGCCATATAAGCGGGCTGCACAGAGCACCCTTAATAATGTTTAGTACGTAGGGGCAAATCTAATATGCTAAATCCTACCAAATTGAGATTGCCTCTGAATCATTATTCAATTGAGAAGCAGCTACATACACGATCAGATTTATCTGGGATAATCTTATGGTCATCTGCATATCCCATGATCAAAGAATGTTTCACCACAGTGGGAAGCAGGTAAATATGTAAATTGGATAACAGAGAGGACCAAATAGCCCACTGAGGAACTCCAGCAGTAACAGGGTATAAATCATATGACTCTAAAGGAGTTACTACCTGGATAAAACGATTTGATAGATATGATTAAAAAAACTAAATACCTTATCACAGACACCAATACTCTGCAAGTGAGCATGCAGTCCTCTCCACCAAACACTGTCAAATGTCCCCTTAATGTCTAAGGCTACCAGTCTCGCCTCAGATCGTTGATTAATAGCTGTAGTAATAGAAGAGGCAAGCAATACCCCAGCATCTGAGGTACTGGAGCCCTTCATAAATCCAAACTGCTCCTTCGATATATGAGGATCAATATGTCGTCTCAATTGAGGTATCAATAATTTCTCAAAGACACGAGAGAGAATAGGCAAAACTGCAACAGTATTGTAGCATGTTGGATCAGACCTTGAGCCCTTCTTAAATACAGGAGTAACACGACTGATCTTCCAGGAAGCCAGCAATTCATTGTATCAACATATCATACAGAATAAGGCGGTCAAGGACCGCAAAGGGACTGAGCACAAGACTTTAGTAAGGGCACAATGCAGCCACTATTCAAATGCAGTTACTATTAAAGGTGCAGCATTTAACCTAGGAAATATGGTATGTATCTATTTGAAAGTTTCAAGTTATATAGTCGTTGTTTATACAAATATAGTAAATTAGCATTGGTACCTGCCCCACATGCAGGACCATCTCTATATTAAACATTTTTATGCCAGGAAGAGGGACCAAGCATTACTCTGCTCATGTAGCTATGTAGTGTGCATGGTGATGCCACTTTTTTAAAGAGCATGAGGTTTCCTTATGCCATCCTGCTGAAATTAATGGTGTAAAACATTAAAATTTATTGTTTGTGGTTTTAACTAACAGGCTTTTTTTTTATTCAGTGCGTCTTTTCTACCAGTGACTTCAACGTGCTGTAAAGAATAAACAAAAGCATTTGGTACCTGCTTTACATGCAGGGCGACTAATGCGACAATAATAGTGACCCAATTTTGGAAAACCATCCTTTTGGCACATTGATAAATTTTCTCTTTTGTAGCTAAAATGACGCACTGGGTGTTGATCTATCTTGTGTCAAAATTTCAGCTTGATACATATCTTGAAGGGTTCCAGAGATATAGTCAATAGTCCAGTTGCATGTAAGGAAAAGTATTTAAATTGATCTTTTAATTGCATTTGCGCAACCACTGGATGCTGTGGTTAGGCCGAAAAATGTACAGAAACCATTGGGAAACGGACAACCATGACACAAAATCTTTTGTCACCTTGAATCTAAAGGAGGTATTCGAGTTTTTTAAGCAGTACTGGAAACTACATTGATTTCTATGCCCGGTGATGTTTGTCTGCTATAAATATGCTAAGCCAATAGGGAGTTAAGAGCCAGTAAAGCATGGAATTAGTGATGAAAATAGTTTTCGGAGACGAAATGCACAGGCAGCTGCTTGTTTTCGCTGTCTACGACAGGTACAATACAAGAATGTTACAATCACCTGGACAATGTAACTTGGCTGTTATGTGATACAGTGCTTTCCTGCAAAGCGATTCACTACAAAACTTATTGTTAAGATTTGTTGGTGTTCTTCAACAATTTTCTAACTCTGAACTTACGAATATCAGCTGTGAAAGCCTTGTCTGGTAACTTTTCTAACTTCCCGGCCCTATAACCCAGGAATCTTTCATCCTATTCACAGCAGATAACCACCAAACTACAGAGAAATCAATGTAGATTTTTTTCTACGTACAGAAAATTGGAACATACCCTATACGTACTTTGTAAGTAACGGAAGTTTTGCTGTAGGTTATCATCATTTTCCTTCAATACTTTTTATGGGCATCCATAACATCCAGTGGTTGCACAATGGGCAATTAACGCTGATTGCATTCCTAAGGCCTTACATGCAATTGGACTGTTTACTGTCTAATACATTACAAAGTAAGTTTTCATACTAATGCATTATATTCAGTGAGTGATTAAGTGTGACAAATGATGACAAATCTTTTTGTTTACAAATGCGTAATTCCACTCCTACTGCCTAAAGATATGCATAAAGAGACTTCTGATATTTAAATCAACTGTTCCTGGTCCTTTTCTTCATTTAAATAACATGTATCATTTTCTTAATACATAGTTTTAAACATTCCATCACCTGAACAAATCACCCCATTTGTAATTTAATTAGTATCCCACGCACTGTGAAATCACTACATGGTTTGATAAAATCATCCATATTTCCTAGCAGAAAGATGCTTTGGGTGTGAAACTTCACAACAAGAAGGCTTAATAGTTGCTTTACCCAAAATTAATGTGCAAAAAAATTAATTTTAAAACAATTGCTGAAATTTTCAGTTGTGTTTTCCTACAAATTTTGCATGTGCCCAAAAGGATGGTTTTCCAAAATTGGGCCACAACTAATATATTGGGGACTAAACATAAATATTAGTGTCCTATATTTGCTATGTAGCATACATGTCGACAGTGCTTTAAAGTACATGATCCTTATGCCATTTTTGAAGTACATATAGTGAAACAATGAGCATGCAGGGCTAATTAGCTAAACTGCATGCAAGGATTGTGAGCTAAGGCAATTGTATATACAGTAAGCCTACATTACAGCTGGTGAACACATACAGTTTCAGTTTCTACATGATGTTTACCTTACTGTCATCATAGAGTAATGAACTTGGGCATAAGTAATTTAAAGCCAACACAATTTTCAATAGTCTGTTTCCACGCAAGCTAAAGTATTCATGGTATAGTAATGAATACTAATTTATTATGGGTTGTGCAACATCTGGCGTCCTTTGGGAGGTCTTAAAATGTATTAAAACCTATGGGACTAAGATCTTTACATTTCACAGGAGCCCAAACCATAACAAGTATGTAGTGCATAAACGAATGTTCCTGAAATTTGAAGGTTCATTCATTTGGGAGCATTCGAATACAAATTCATAACATTCAAATCCTTTATGCAGGCACCCAATGTATATAATTAGGTCATGTGCAGCTGAAAATAGTACAGGAAATGACATGCACCAGGTGTCAAGTTGTTATTAACATGTACTTCGCTATGGTTTACACTTAGTTAACATCCTGTTGTCTACAGTCAGGTACACGTGAAGCCAAAAACAGTACATGGGATGGCTAGCATGCCAGGTGTGAGGTTGATTACAGTGATAAAACTACTACTTCACTACTGTTCACACTCACTTTACTGTCTATATCAAAGTGTATTTTAACAACTACATAGAATCCTCACAAGAATAAGTCTTATTCATTTGATTCAATAAATTTAAAAAAATTGATTGTGGGTTTTGAATATTAGAAACATTTGAATAATCCATAGTTTTTCATTCAAACATTCGAATGCTCAATTCTAGCATCCATTTTTGCACTAATTATAAGAACATACTTTTATAGCTGCCATGCACTATACAAATTCATAGATGTCACTACACAATTCGCTGTGAAAATTGGAAAGATACGCTGTGTTGTGATCAAGAAATCAGCGATCTTTTGTCAAATGGTAGTGATATCTTACGTTTTAAAGCCTGCATCTTTCCTAAAGTGAGGTATTTTTACTCTTACAAGTATAGAGGATTGTTAGGCAACAAAACATGGTTACTAAACCTACTGTAACAGGTGAAATAATTGCCTGGTATTGATAGAATCACAACAATGAAAGATCGCCTATTTCCGTGACAAAATATTGTATAGCGTTGTTCCTAGTCTTGTAGAAACATAGTAAGTAACAAAGTTTTTCTCCCTAAGTAGACTTTCTAGATGCTGAAAACAAAGTCACTAGAGTCTTCTGCCATGCTAAAGTTGCTTCTTTCTGCTTTACAACACAACGAATCTTCACAAACAATATACTTAACAACCTGAAGATTACAATTTCGTTCTCATAATAAGAATAAACAGTATAGTTTAGACTTCCGTGAAGATTTCTTACCTCACTCCCATAGGCTTCAATACATTTCAAAGGACACTGGATATTGTGTAATCGCAATTATTAACCACCACATTCCTAAGCCCTTATGTGAAAATGGGCAATTATAGTTATTGCATGGCAAGCAAAGGTTCAGAACTAGTCCGATACTATGCAGTTTCAGTTCTGATGTTGTAGTGATACATATACCTCTTGCAATACAAAAACACAGTTTAAAACACCTACAGTGTAATTGACCATTAAGGTAATGTATGATCTTTAGAGTGAAAGGATGTAGGCAGGATTAGTGAAACCGTTGTACCAGGTCAGACGCAGTTCCTCAGTATAAACTACGGTATCTGCATGGTTCCAGTATTACCATTTTTCAGATGCATAGTAGTATCTACCCAATCATGCAAGTTGCTTACGTATTTACTACAGCAGTAATGAGGTAAATCAGAAAAGTTATCCAAGTCAGTACACACCTATGTGTTTAAAACATAGATGTAAATATTCTGGATACTGCAGTTGTAAGTGTGGAAGAAGCTTTTACCTACTCTAATACAACACACTGGACCAACACACAGATGGACAAATATGTTGGCAATTTGCCTGTGCTACCCAAAAGTGCTATAAGAATCCCTATGGTGTAAGGAAGTTATGTGCCAGTGTTGCATGAGAGTTTATAGATGGACACTTATATGGGAGAACAAAAAGTTATGATCTAGGTGGACAGATTAATAACTTGGGGTTAAGGGTGGCGCGTAAATCGCCACAGTTGTTTATCTGTGGTTTTGACAAGAATGTAGCTCAACTATTCAGTGATCCTTCCATGCACCAGTGCCTTCATTGCCCTATAAAGAGCAAACAAAAGCATGTATTGATTTGCACTCGAGATGCCAGATGATGGGCATTTAATTTGCTAAAGTCCTGTGTCAATACGTGCTATGCACGCCAGGATACAATAAGTTAAAAGTCGTGTTTTAAAAAGGTGTACACAAAAAGGTACCGAGTAGAAAGAAAGAAACCTGCCAACACATGGATTCAAACCCACGACCTCCTACATGCTAGTCAGGCATTCTACCACTTGAGCAGTATGTGCTGTGGTTTTCAAAGGAATGTTACTCAAGTTTTCTCTACACCTTGGCCTTCTATGTGCTGTAGAGAATGAACGGAAGTACGTGTGAACTCATGAAATTGTGATAACAATCTTAGAGTAGCTAGATGATGAGCGCTTCACTATCAAAACAGATTGTGACGATTCATGCCAAGTTTGGTGAGTAAGCAGCGTGACAGACGGACGGATGGCTTTTTAGCTTTATATATATATAGATAGATGGTGGATTGGTGTGATGGAAATGACATGAATGCATAGAAAATGAGAAGGGAAGATGCACCAATGAAAGTAGGATATAAAATTTCTATACGTCAGTTATACCAACACAATTGTGCAAGCCTAAATTTACAGTATAAAGCAGTGAATACAATGGATGAAATACATACTTGCGTATTATTAAAGAATTCTGTAAAATTTTTGAAAGCTTTGTTCTTAGTGAAGAAAGGGCCTAACAATAAAAACCTCAATATCATCTTATTCACCTATATACTCCAGAGGAGCTGTAGTAGATGAAGGGATATGGAATGGACATTATGACCCAGTAACTGATTCCCCTACTCATGGCAAACATGATGGTGCAAATTTCAACTCTGTAAGTCATTCTGCTGTTATGTTACAACCATTTTAGTAAGCGCCCGTAATTTAATTTCCTTATACACTTGCTGTACTAATCAATTTTTCTGTCGTTCTTCTTTGACGAGCTGCAACTCAAAAAATTATTGCCATATCAGGCTGAGACTTTGCCAGTTGGCTAAGCAGATTATAAACAAGGATTCAAAAAATTCACAGTTGTGTCAAGTTTTTGCAGATCCAGTCACATACATATAGTCATCTACTGCAATTCTACCAGACTACCCATAATCTTGCATGACTACTGTCAACTGTTTACCAATGTACACTGTACTATAATGCATGCAATCACCAGTTAGTTGTAAATCTTAAACATCCGTTAAACACTTGTACATATATACCTTTATGGTAAAGCAAATTCTGAGGTACTTCTATACCAGCTTGTTTACTTGTCATACCAATACTAGTAGCTACAGAAAATAGAACATTGTTTTGAGAACACATTATTAAGTTACAGTTGTACATACCTTGTGGACTAGTGGATGAACTGGGCACTGAAGTTGTAGAGGTCATTGATGGGAGAACATCAATTTTAGCTGCTGTATGTGATATACGTTATGTAATTATGTATGTATAGTAGAAAACTTTGGCGGTAAAAAAAATTGGCAAATAGGGCTTCAATCATCAATTTTTTTCCAACAATTTTTTAGTAGCTATCACATGAACAGATATAGTGAGACCATGTTGCACCACTGAAATTGGTCCTGCAATATTTTTAACTATAGTGGACCCTTGGTTATCCAGACCCCACTTATCAGTTAACCAAGCTAAAGAATGACTGCTCTAATACAGTGGTGACTGTTCTAATTGGGTAGTTGAATAATACTGATATTTGATTAGATATTTTTACCAATGCTTGATGTATGCAGACTTATGGACCATCCCTGGTCTCAAGGGACTCATCGATAACTGAGGTTCCACTGTGCAATACTAACTACCAAGAGATACGAAAGAAGGGCAGTTCATCACTACATGAGGAATACTTTGGTACGTATATGGCTATGTGAACTTACCTGGCACTAAGCCAAACTGCAATACATGCTCCTTTTTATAATCTATGATTTGTTGAATCAGATAACGCCTAAATTAGTTTTTTTTCAATAGTGTGTTTTCGCCAAACTATTTTACCGTCAATTTTGTTTACTGCTACAGTATCCATTACAGGTCACAAACACACTTACCTTTACATTGGTCAGAATTCACTGGTACAGATACACTATTATTAATATCTGTTCTACCGATGATAAGATCTTGTCCCTTTCTCCCTGAAAAAAAAACATCGATAGAGAATTAAAATTCATCTAAGAGCATAGAGTACTTCTACAAAGAAATGATATTGTGAACCAAAGTGATGTATCCAACCATTCTACTCACATGCTATATACTGTACATGCATGCATAACCCTGCATGATGTTTATACATTACTAACATTAGAAGAAAAAGACAGTGTTTATATGCATGTAAATACATACAATACCTTGCTTAAATTGCACTGTTTTGTTTTCTAGTGATCTTTTTCTGTTGATGAAATTCTACACGGAGTTATACAGAGTGCTAACATGTACACATATTTTACTATACTGCATTGATACTGTGTGCATGGTTATTTCTGATGGGTGTATAGTCATGTTATAAACGTACGTAGTTAAAGAATCATTTAAGAGTATGGCTAAAACAAAGACAGGTATATGTAGTTACAAAACCATCAGTGAAATAAACTTCCCAATGTTGCACAAAATAACGTCCCACTTAAAATATCCAACCACGAGTACACAAAAAAATTTTTAACTAGCATAGCATATCAATAAAAAATACTGAAACAAGCTGGAGTAGTGCACAACATTAAATCACAGTATAACAATAAGAAGTGTTATATCCGGCATCTTCAGCACAGTAGGGATACAGTAGTGCAGAAAAAAAGTTCCCATTCCATTGGTGTTCCGTTTCTGTTGTATGCGATAGAAGGCTAAGAAAACACTTTCAGAACAGAATAAAAATGCTAGCATCAGTCTTACTGTTTTCGAAGCGTTTGTGAAATTTGCAAACAGTTGTACAGGCCATTGTAAAGATTCGAGACGATGAATAATACTGTGCACCATTGGCCAGCAAAACCGTTGCTACGATGCTCCAAGGAGTCTGGGATGGAAGCTAGTTGGCAGTTACACATTCGCATCAGCTTTAAACAAGCCAATATAACACTAAGCAGAATAACAGAAGTGTGATATATTGCCAACAGAAGTGTGATATATTGCCTACAGAAGCAACTGTTAAACAATTAGTTTTATTATTGTTTAATCACAGGTTTGTTACTGTGAAGCTACCATGTGCCAGAAAGCAAAGCAACTGTTAAACAATTAGTTTTATTATTGTTTAATCACAGGTTTGTTACTGTGAAGCTACCATGTGCCAGAAAGCAAAACCAGGCAGGATTCTGCTAGCTCTACTAACGTCTCCTTTTCTAAAAGTTATATAATTTAATGTATGATATACTTTAACTCACTTTTATCGATAAAACACTGTTAATAAAGTAACTAAATTTCCTTCTGTTCAGATAAATAGGTAGTGAGCATTAATTACGGAGAAAATGTAAGAGTGCAAGTGCTACCTTTTGAGGCAAAGTTCACTCGAATATGTTATAAGTATTGTAGCAGTCAGCTACTTTCAGGAGCTTCGCCTCTTGTAATGTTACAGTAAACAGTAGTGTTCTACATAGAGAAGGGCATGCATTACACATACATTAGTATGTTAATTAGCATTAGTTAGTGTTCAATTACTTATTAGCAACTCTTCATTCACTCCATTTCCTCTGCAAATCAAACAAACATTCTCAGCAATAATTAAAATGCTAACGAAATGGAAACACTACAGAACGGAAACATCTCACCAAAAACATAAAACACAAATAGAATGGGAACTTTTTTTGTCCGCTACTGTAGAACACTTCTTATAGTTTTAATATGATTTAATATCGTGCAGTACTCCAGCTTGTATCAGTACTTTTTGTCGATGTGCTATGGTCCCTACTCCAGTCAAAAATTCCAAAATTTTTGTGCACTTGTTTGTTAACCTTTTTGTAAAATAAAATTATTATGACTGGTGAGCCCACGCATACCACAACAAAAGAAAGAAATGGTGCCACGTGCCCCGACTATCAATTGTGACCCGCTGAGCAAAAACCAACCGTTTTCACAAAATTCTATTTTGGAGTAAAACATATTGAAATAAACTGCGTAAAAAATATGCATGGTACATGTACAGTAGACCCTCGGTTATCCGACCCTCGTTTATCCGTACCCTCGAAATCGGAAGTGACTACTCTATTAGAGTATTTTGAGTATAGGTGTACGTTTTATTAGAGTATTTCAATGGAGACCAGTATATAAATGTATGGGCTTCAGTTGTCCGAACAATTCACTTATCTGAACACTTTTATCATTGCCTGAGAACAAAGGGGTTCGGATAACTGAGGGTCTACTGTACATAAAAAATTATGTACGTTTTAATTGCTTCTGAAACAAAACTCAAATCAATAAAGTCTATACACCAACAGATTCTCCCATTCATGGGTAGTAAAAAAATCTTTGGTTTGTGTTCATACAGCATAAGACACGTGAATTATAAATGCTTATTAATGATATGGTGGAAAAATTAAACATCGTCATTTCATTGTCGAAATGGCTTTCTTCTTTGTCTGCATGAAGACACACAGGGAAGACACTATACTGTTCCAGTTCAAGGTGAACTGATTGAACCAAACGCCGTCTTCATAGCTTGTTTCAGTCGTGAGTTGTGATCAATTAAGTAAGTGCTTGCAATTTATTTGCCGTATTGTTGCTGTACAGATCGAGTTTATTCCTGTCCCAACTGTCTATCGCTATAACTCCAAGACTATTCATCACAAAAGGCTGAAACCTTTGATGTTTACTCCTTTGTTACTATAGATAACAGAGAAGCAATAAAATGGAATTCAAGGAATGTGTGAAAATGACGGGTTTCTGCTCAGCTGGTCAAGAACAATGAAGTGATCATTACGCTTTGTTGTCAGCTATGTTCAACTCGTTACACAGCACTACGAATCAAGAACTGGTTGAAAAGCATCTCTGCAATCAAAGTAGTCACTATGAAAAAAACGGACGAATGTTGTTACGAAGGGAAACCATCGCATGTTACCACCAAATCAACACCTTTCGCTGTCAGCAAAGATGAATGGGACACAAAGGAGGACACCAATAATTCCATGAAGAATGCATTGTACATGCCGTGGTATGCCAAAAGGCATGTGTCCGGCTGAAGCGACGTCAAACTGTGAAAAAATCAAGCCCGTAGCCTTAGCCATTATCAAGTTACGCTTGTCTGAAGGCGACAGTCAGTCAGTCAGTCAGTCAGTCAGTCAGTCAGTCAGTCAGTCAGTCAGTCAGTCAGTCAGTCAGTCAGTCAGTCAGTCAGTCAGTCAGTCAGTCAGTCAGTCAGTCAGTCAGTCAGTCAGTCAGTCAGTCAGTCAGTCAGTCAGTCAGTCAGTCAGTCAGTCAGTCAGTCAGACAGTTACTAGAAAATTCCATTTAATAATTATTTTTAAGGATGCTCGCTGATATTTGAAGCCATGCAAGAATTTACCGCAAACACATGAGCTGATCCATACAGCTACTACGTAATCATTCATAAAACGGAACCATTACATGTACTAGTTATCTTGTATACAATGATCGACAACGTAACAAGAAAGGGAGATGCCTAAGCAGTCGAAGTGCATTGCGCATTTAACTGAGATTGGTAAAGCCAAAAAGAAACGTGTAATTTTAACTACAGTCGGCTCAGTGGTAGTGATAGTAGCATTTTACCAGGTGAGTAGCTCAAGCTATATCAAGGAAATACACGTTGTGAATCCTTGGACATCCGCCTAATTGTACGTAATAGATGTATACATATTAAATGGTAGTCCATTAAACTGTTTTAACCTTTAGTTAAATCTTCCATCATAGTCACCTGCCATTGCGCGGGAAATGATCCATGCCACTTAGTAGTGACCTGCTACCTTGTTTGTAACCTGGCTAATTGTGTAGGTATACTCATTAGCTGGTGTTGCAGTGTTCTCATATAGCTTATCTGTGTACCATAACATCTGTTTTTAGAAGTTGATGTACCAATGGAAACCAAAGCAAATTCCACAGTTGGACCATTGCTGGAGCAGGTAGCAAAGGCCTTAGAAGAAGTGGGAAAGAAACTCTCAGTGAACGAGCAGACACTTGGTGTCTAGCTCGGAGGTAACTTTGCAAGCCAAGGGTAACCCCAGCATTTTCAACACTGGTACCAAGCCAAGGTGTTGGAACTCGAATTATCCTGCACTAGCATTCATGCTAAATGGCGGGTACTATAGTGAGTATGACAATGATTTTGGTATCATGGGTCTGCCAGTAACGCACCACATGACCTGAACAGCCTTCATTTCCTGCAGTGTTGGAAATGTCTCTGCAGTGGGTAGGTAATGTAGTAGAGGAAATAAATACATATTATAACTTATTGCATTACCCTGTATTGGTGGCTCATAATGGGTTCACATTTGATTTCCCTATTTTGTTTGCAGAGCTGCATAGAAGAGGCATCTTGTTCAATCGTCTGCAGATTATAAACTTGCATTTTGCTGATACATATTTTGAATGTAAGAAATTAGTAAAAGACAATTATCCATGTTTTGCAAATTGGACTCTTCTGAAAAGAGGCGTTTGGGTGTCACTAACTTATACATGATGCTGTTTCCAGGTAGCACATACAATGCTCACAGGGTACTGGAGGATGTTTGTGCAATGGAGCAGATTTTTACTGCCAGCAGTTTAGCTGGTATTTTGTCAGAACTTACCATTAGGGGGGTTGACAAGCTTGCTAGGACCTGGACACTACAAGTCCAGACATTCAAGAGAGTGTCAAAACTATTGCTTATGTTTAAACAAGCTGCAACCAAATATATCGCTAAGCTAAGCAGTTAGATGAACGTGGTCTGTCATATGAACATATGATGGAACACTATAAGTCAGTAAAGTCAAATGATGAATATGTACATCAGTACTGCTGAGCGCGTGTTATCTTTGCACATCTACACTAAAAATAGAACTAGTTTTTTGAGTGATAGCCATGAAGGCTTCAAATTTTGTACAGAGATCAGCTGATAAATTCTCTACAGGGCTATGTTTAGACTTTGCGTGTAGCACTATGGCTTCACGAGTTATGGCAATGGAAATGCAAGGTTTTGTTTAATGAACCACAGTTTTAGTGCTAACTTATGTTCTGTGTAAGCTACGTAAAAACACTAAACATAGAGCTATGCATTATAACCTGAAGTTTACTCACCGTAAATTCCCAGTGTGCTAGTGTTGAAAATAGAGGACTAGTTACAATTTAAATGCTCTGTAAAGAATCTCGCGTAACTATGAAACGGTACAAGCTAGAAGAATTCTGTTTGGTTTGTGTTGAAGAGAAAGGGAAGCATTTCTAACATTAGTAGAGTATGGATTCATTTTACACGTTGTATGTGCACAAGAAACAATACAAAATTGTGCATTGTATGGCTTCAAATAGCCACGAGCACTCTTAGATTCCATGAAAACTTGTTGAAAGCATCTAAAGACTTGTTCGGGCTTAATTTTAGACCATACCTATTTGAAATTGTTGCTCGGATTTTTAAAGGAAAAGTTAAGGTCGGTAGGTCGAAAAAAAACACCAAAAAAAACACCTTCATATTAAAAAAAAAAACCCCATTCCAAACGTGTCATTCCATTGTTGACAACGAATTGTACGAGGGTATACAACAACAGCTCCTTTCTTCGCTATAACAGATAACCACGCATTAGCCGCCATTTTGGCTACAAGTCCGCCAACATCACGTGATTGTTAATCACGTGAGTTTTTTTTTTTGGTCTTTTATAAAAAGAGGGTCGGTCGGGTCCGAGCAACAACTTTTCAAATAGGTATGGCCTTACCTATCCAATACTGCCTCATCATCATCAGGGGAAAATGAGGCTGGTTTTTGGGTGATGTTTTTTCATGTGCCAACTTTTGTGGTCCTTACTATACAGTACTATTGTACTGTATGATCCTTAGACAATACACAAGAATAAAGTGCAAGTATACAATGAAGAGCAAACAAATTCATAGAGTCTGTAGAGAAGATTTATGATTTTTATTACAATTAAAAAACCCACCTACAGTAGTTTGCACAAGCGAAAATAGCAAAATCTACATGTGCTACAAAAGAATACCCAAGTTTTAATCAAACCATTAGTCAGGAAAACCAGTCTCAAATCAATAAATCCTAAACACTCTTTTATTAACCTACTCAGGGAGAATTTGAAAATCTTTGTCTTGCTCCTCTAGCCTCAAAAATGGCTTGTATGTGTGACACGTGCATTTGTTTATACATAAACAAAATTATCGCCATTTCTTTCAATAAAACTTGCCTTCAATATATGCACAAGTGACTACAGGGTCAAAATAATACCTTGGTTGATTTGCTAACCAATGGTGAACATATTAAGCCAAATTCCAATACTGTAGACTAGGGATGCCACGACATAGAATTCTTTATGTCATATGTCATGGAGATTTATGTCATGACATGTCATATATCACGACATATGCAATTCTTAGTTTTACAACACATTTTACTTATGAAATGATTTATGTCTGCAAAATATCAACTTAAATATTGGCAATATCTTAACAACTATGGCATTAACAACAACCTATTTGTATTTTTCTCCTACCACCTAATATTTATTACATTACTAAAGGTGTGCATTACTAAGAAATATTTATGTCACGACATAAAAAAATCTGTCATATCATATCATGGAACTTTAAGTCACAACATGTCGTATGTCACGACTATCATAGCATCCCTACTGTAGTGTAGACCAGGAGCTTATAAGTGCCAAAGACACAAAAAACTTCTACGGTACAACATTGCCTTATCTGGGACACCACAAATCCACAGGCCACCTGTTGGTAGTTTCATTACATAAGCAATTAGTAAGAAGCATTTGCAATGCAGCTGTTCATGTATCAATAACTATAGCAATGGGAGACATCAATGGAATTATAGTGTGTGTGAGACAGTGCGTGAGACGGTGAGTGCTGGCAACAAGAGGACAAGTGTTGCTAACCAACCTGCTAACGAACAAGCTAAAACGATTCAAGATCCACTTATGGCATCACAAATGGGACATTTTGAGCTGCTGGCAGCCAAAAGCGTTGATTTTTACATTACAAACCTGAAGTGACAAGGGGGTATCATGTTGGCACATGTTGCAGGTAGATCTACGACTAAGGTCAAAGTCTTGACCTGGAAAATTTTCACCTTGACTCTTGACTTGCAGCATTTAACCTGTAACTTCAGCATTTCTTGTCGAACTTTTGACCTCTGCTTATCTATTTTCCAATATGCACCTGCGCTTGTAACCTAGTACAATATTTTCTTGGTGCATGCTACCAACAGCTGGAAGAGAAAAATTATGGTAGTCACGGCAAAATGCCTGCTGGAGCTTTGAAACATCTTCTTGGAGATCCTTACTTCTTGTGAGTTACGTATGATTCTGTAAACTATATAGTTTTCGATTTTGGGTTTCAAACTTTCTATCTCGTCTTGACCCTTGAACCACTGTAAGAGCTATTTTGTGGCCTTGACTGTTGACTTAGAGTTTGACTGCAGTCGCAGATTGACCTACAGCAAGAGCCTGAGTGATACCCCCTTAAGTGAAGGATAACAAAATTCAATATCCTCTATTTGGTTGATAATAAATTTTCTCATTATCGAAATGTCAACTTCATGCAAGCGTTTCCAATCGCTACACTTAAGCTTGCTCCTTCTTTCTCTTACTGGTACTGCTCATCTGAACCATAGACAATCTGTGTCTGTACAGCACAGCTACTAGTTAATTTGTTTAATAAATGTAATAACAACAGAAGCCAACTAAGTAGGAATGTAGGGTGGCCTGTGTTGTTAGCAAGGTTTCAACACTATTTGTGGTGTTCCATATAAGGTAATTTAAATTTCAGTCACTGTTACCACACAACCTCATGGAAGTTTCATGCTCCTTTGTGCCTTCAGCGCTTATAAGCTTATATGCTTATAAGTTTCTGTGTAGACCAATGCAAACGTAAGTTATGACTGCAAATGTAAGCGCTTGTAGTTTATTTTCAGTAAGCGCCTGTAGTTTATTTTTAGTAGTCACTGTACAAATTGATTTCCTTGTTCTTCCTACTGTCTAGTGCTATAATTCCAAAACTACTCACCATAACAGGCTGAAACTATTCCTTGGACACTGTAGATAATAATGAGAAAATAAAAGAAATTTGGAAGTTGTGTGAACTAGGCAGGTTTTTGCTAATGTATGTATATGTGACCGTCTCAGCGAAAACCAGTCTATAGTATGTTCATGTTGAGCTGAATCCTGAAAAAACAGCTAAAAATTAAAAGTGGATTTTTCTCGACAGAGTTAATATTTCAGCCAGCCAGATGATTATTGGTAACAGCAAAGGTGTCAACTACAGACATGTACAGTTTGGCTCCATTACAAGTTCAGGAAAGGGCTGTAATGGACACTGTACTTATATGGCTTCCTCATAGGAAATGTATTGTGAAAATTTTGATTGGCCATAAATATTATGTCAAACATTTGAACAAAAAGATTTTGAAATATTTTTAGCGGGTTAAGCAGTACTACAAATGAGCCAAATTTCAAGATCCTATGTAATTGCATCCATGGGTTATTAAATGTTTTTGAGGATTCAGCTCAACGTGAACATACTATAGTTTGCACAAGCACGCGTATTGAGAAAATTGTAATTTAAAAATAATTTGTAAAATTACGCATGCTACAAGAAAAAATATGCCAGCACTCAAAGAAGGAAGACTCAAATCGATTAAAACTATATATCATCTTATTTGCCTGCTCATGGAGAGTTAAAAAATCTTTGTTTAATTTTTTTAACCTCAATGGTATGGGTGTCACGTGCATTTGTTTACAATGTGGCAAATGTAAACAAAATCGTCATTTTCTTCTGACAAACTGCCTTCACATGCCTATGTGCAAGTGACTGCAAGGATAAAACTATACCTTGGTTGATCTGCCAATCCATAGTGAACATTGTAAGCCAAATTCCAACTTTGTAGACTAATTCAAGCAGAATTTATGGCAGTGAATGCAAACGCCTGTAGTTTATTTTTAGTATAGTCACTGTACAAATCGATTTCCTTGTTCTTCCTACTTTCTAGCGCTGTAACTTCAAAACTACACACTACAGAAGGCTGAAACTTTGGTGATTCATTCCTTGGACACTGCAGAAAATGGTGAGTGAATAATTCTTTTTTTTTCTTATTGTGCAAACTAGTTGGGTTTTTGTTGAGACGGTCACATATGCTTCAGTTTTTAGTGGAAATGGCTATTCAATGTACATATGTAGTACACAATGACACCTTTATTTCACTGTTGTACTTATCAAGTTCTTGCAATATTAATGCCAACTTCTTCTCCAATTCATCAGCATTGTATCTTAGTGTCATCACCTTTGATCTTAGTTCAGAAATATTGCGATTCTCAACCTGAGAAATTACATAGTTAATAAACAGCTGTAATCAGAGTCGTAGTATATTTCTTACTTCAAGTAGTACAACTATGTCATTTTTCAACATCTGATATTGTGTTATAGTTTGGTAGTCCATTGACTCCTAAAACAAAATGTATATCATGGATAAAAAAGATCACATACATACATATATGTCAAGACACATGGTAGAGTGTCGTGCGGCCAAAGAAGCCGGCGCGCAACACCCGTGAGTATATTGACAGAAAGAACAAAAACACAATTTTCGCACCTTCGTAGCTCTGTGCTGCCTTGATGAAACTAGACAATTTTTGCTGTGGACACGCCCTCCAACTTCAGTACTCCATAAACTAAATTTGATCGAAATCGCTTCAAGCATTCCTGAGATGTGCAACTTCAAAAATTGCCTTAGTTTCTTCCTTTTATTTATTTATCTAATCCAAAACAGCCAAGCTGTAAAAAAGAGTGCGGCCCCCAAAAAGGCTATGGTGAAAAAAGATGTGAAATCCAAGGTGGCGGCCAAGAAATGGCTGTGATGGTTGGTTAATGGTAAAAATTTTAATAACAACAATTCAGGTGAATTTGGTGCCGCTTGGTCTTGGCACAAAATTCACCTGAATTGTTGTTATTAAAATTTTTACCATTAACCTACCATCACAGCCATTTCTTGGCCGCCACCTTGGATTTCACATCTTTTTTCAGCATAGCTTTTTTGGGGGCAGCACTATTTTTTTACAGCTTGGCTGTTTTGGATTAGATTTCACTTCTTTTTGTATTTGTATACCCCAAAGCCGGCCTATGGCCGGCTTTACGGCTTTTTAACCTATCTTTTTTTCTTTACCACAGGAAGAAGAAAAAGATGAAACAAATGTTGAATACTTTAAATATTTTTGATTTTATCAGTAAATGTACATTTTATATATGTAATACATATATTTATTACAGAACTCTCCATGGTGATTTCTTTGTAACTGAACACTCTCCAAGGTAACTTCTTCTAGCTGATCTCTCTACAGGGTGATTTGTTTGTAGCTGAATTCTGTATAGGTGATTTGTTTGCAGCTGAGCTCTTTACAGAGTGGTTTCTTTGTAACTGAACTATCTCCAAGGTGACTTCTTCTAGCTGATCTCTCTACAGGGTGATTTGTTTGTAGCTGAATTCTGTATAGGTGATTTGTTTGCAGCTGAGCTCTTTACAGAATGGTTTCTTTGTAGCTAAACTCTCTACAAGGTAACTTCTTCTAGCTGATGTATCTACAGGGTCACTAGTTTGTAGCTGAATTCTCTACATGGTGGTTTCTTTGTAACTGAACTATCTACAAGGTGACTTCTTCTAGCTGATCTTTCTACAGGGTGATTTGTTTGTAACTGAACTCTCTACAAGAAAACTTGTTCTAACTGATCTCTGAACAGGGTGAATTGTTTGTAGCTGAACTCTCTACAAGGTAACTTCTTCCAGGTGATGTCTCTACAAGGTCACTATATAGTTTGTAGCTGAACTCTCTACATGGTGGTTTCTTTGTAACTGAACTTCCTACAAGGTGACTTCTTCTAGCTGATCTCTCTACAGGGAGATTTGTTTGTAGCTGAACTCTCTACAGGTGATTTGTTTGCAGCTGAACTCTCTACATGATGGTTTCTTTGTAGCTGAACTCTCTACAAGGTAACTTCTTCTAGCAAGGTAACTTCTTCTAGCAAGGTAACTTCTTCTAGCTGATCTCTCTACAGGACGATTTGTTTGTAGCTGAATTCTCTACATGATGGTTTCTTTGTAGCTGAACTCTCTACAAGGTGATTTCTTCTATAGCTGATTATCTACAGGGTGACTTGTTTGTAGCTGAACTCTCTACATGATGGTTTCTTTGTAGCTGAACTCTCTACAAGGTAACTTCTTCTAGCTGATCTCTCTACAGGGCAATTTGTTTGTAGCTGAACTCTCACATGCATGATTGTTTCTTTGTAGCTGAACTCTCTACTAGGTGATTTCTTCTAGCTGATCTTTCTACAGGGTGATTTATTTGTAGCTGCACTCTCTACAAGGAAACTTCTTCTAGCTAATCTCTCTACAGGGAGATTTGTTTGTAGCTGAACTCTCTACAGGTGATTTGTTTGCGGCTGAATTCTCTACATGATGGTTTCTTTGTAGCTGAACTCTCTACCAGGTAACTTCTTCTAGCTGATTTCTCTACAGGGCGATTTGTTTGTAGCTGAACTCTCTACATGGTGGTTTCTTTGTAGCTGAACTCTAAAAGGTTATTTCTTCTAGCTGAACTCTCTTTCCATAGTTGAATTCCCCACAAGGTAACTTAACTTCTTCTAGCTGATCTCTCTACAGGGTGAATTGTTTCTAGCTGAACTCTCTATTTTATCAGTAAATGTACAAATTATATATATAATACATATGTTTATTACAGAAATCTCCACGGTGGTTTCTTTTTAACTGAACACTCTACAAGGTGACTTCTTCTAGATGCTCTCTCTACAGGGTGAATTGTTTGTAGCTGAACGATCTACAAGATAACTTCTTCTAGCTGATCTCTCTACAGGGTGATTTGTTTGTAGCTGAATTCTGTACAGGTGATTTGTTTGCAGCTGAGCTCTTTACAGAATGGTTTCTTTGTAGTTGAACTCTCTACAAGGTAACTTCTTCTAACTTATCTTTCTACAGGGTGATTTGTTTGTAGCTGAACTATCTACAAGGTAATTTCTTCTAGCTTATCTCTACAGGGTGATTTATTTGTAGCTGAACTAACTAAAGGTGGTTTGATTGAAGCTGAACTCTCTAAATGATGGTTTCTTTGTAGCTGAACTCTCTACAAGATAACTTCTTCTAGCTGATCTCTCTACAGAGAGATTTGTTTGCAGCTGAACTCTCTACATGATGGTTTCTTTGTAGCTGATCTTTCTACAGGGTGATTTGTTTGAAGCTGAACTCTCTACAAGGAAACTTCTTCTAGCTGATCTCTCTACAGGGAGATTTATTTGTAGCTGAACTCTCTACAGGTAATTTGTTTGCAGCTGAACTCTCTACATGATGGTTTCTTTGTAGCTGAACTCTCTACAGGGTGGTTTCTTTGTAGCTGAACTCTACAAGGTGATTTCTTCTAGCTGAACTATCTCTTTCCATAGTTGCATGAACTCCCTACAAGGTAACTTCTTCTAGCTGATCTCTCTACAGGGTGAATTGTTTGTAGCTGATCTCTCTACAGGGTGACGTGTTTGTAGCTGATCTCTATACAGGTTACTTGTTTCCAGCTAATCTCTTGAATTCTCTTCAAAGTGACTGCTCTATTAGGATGACAGCTTTATTAGAGTATCTCTATCTCGCTGCACCAAGTTGGATTTCGTGTTATAACTCCGTGGCTTTATGTCTGATTCTTCTACACCATTGATGAGCCTTTCTAAGATGATTACTCCATCTGTACAACGATTTTCAAAGCATTACCCCAAGCGGTTTATCTGGTAGGCGTGGCAAGTAGTCGTTTCTTTATTAGCTAATCTTGATTGCATAATTGTTACACACTGTTGGTTTTTTCGTTGTATCTTCCTGGTTTTAAGCTCGATTTCTTTCAAACCACAAAAGGTTTGAGGTTCAATAGTTAACCAATTCACCCACCGATTTTCAGCTTCTTCCCATACGCGGTTTACCCTGTAGGCGTGACAACATATTGGTGTTATGTTTCGTGAATAATCGCTCATAACTCTTGGCCTGTTTATGGTATTCCAGCCAAAGTTGGTACCGAGATGCGCCTTTATACCCCCCTTCAGTGTGCCAAATTTTAAGGCAATCGGATACGGCGTTCGCGTTTTATAGCAGTTTTTGTAAGTGTGCGAAAAGAGGAAGAAAAATAAGAAGAAAAAAACCCGAAGAAACTAAGCCAATTTTTGAAGTCGCATATCTTGGGAACGCTTGAAGCGATTTCGCTCAAATTTGGAATGTAGAGTTCTGTAGGTGGAGGGAGTGTGCACAGCAAAAATCGTCTTGTTTCATCAAGGCAGCACAGAGCTACGGAGGTGCGAAAATTGCGTTTTCTTTCTTCCTGTCAATATACTCACGGGTGTTACGCGCCGGCTTCTTCGGCCGCACGACACACTACTGCGTGTCTTGATGTATGTGGAAAAACTTTTAAAGGGAGGAAGATGTAGAATAACTTGTGCTTACAAAAGGGTTGAAACCGGGTTGGATCATCTCAGATCATTTGTATGTCTGGGTTAAGTGGGTATCATTGTTTTATAGATCTGACCTGAATCACAATATATGTGCACATAATGTGGGTGGACGTACACTAATTGGAAATGTGTGTGGAGCTGTCTACAGGCACATATGGGAGCTTGCTAGGGCCTTGTGTATGTCATGTTGAACTACTTAACAAGCTCTTGCCCCTTTCTGATAGTACCTGTAGGTTATATTTAGATTACTATTTGAGTCAGTGGGTCAGCAGTACTTCAACCCTGAAACACATACAATGTACCTGTGGTTAACCTTTCGACAACCATAAGCCTATATTTAGGCTTTAATGCAGAGTACAATATAACGGTCGGCCCTCGGCCATTTTCCGACCAAGTGATGCTGTTGATCGATCAATGTAGCCGTTGGTCGGCCATTTGTGCCGATCAAATTTTTTACAACTGTGATTCTTTATTATTAGTCCTTATAACATGTAATATTGTTATTGTCGTATCGTTAACTTTCCTTACCGAAGCTATTTAATCACTGCGTGAAGTCTTGATCCCGTCGAAGCATCGATTCGATGCGCATGCGTAAGCTAGAGCACTGCACCTCGTATTTATCCAAATTATCGATTGTGGGTTACTGTCGATGTTGTGAAGAAGCAATCACTATACTGACTACACGAGTGGCGCCTTCCAAGAGAAGAAAAGAAAGTAATGTTTGCGAAGTGGAGGTACGATATTAAGTATAAGATGGCCATTTCGTGGTTATAATCTGTAGAGATGCAGTGGCTGGAGAAAGTGGAATGAAAGTCACGTGATAAAAGTGTTCTGCACAAGGAAAGTTCGAGAGTAAGTTTTGATCTATTGCTATTGATTATGATTATGATGTGATTTGAAATGAGGCTTAGAAGCCTGCACACCCATTCAATTACATACATACACACAGTGGCGTAGCCAAACCCGGGCAAGCCAGGGCATTGCCCGGGCATCAGACTTCTTTGCCCCACCATCAGCTCCTAGAGTAATTATAAAAACGTGGGCTGGATAGCTCGAGATTTTGCTAAAGTTACTTAACTAGTCACTGTACAAGAATAAGTATAGCACAACTTATACAACACTCACCGTGCCATTTTCACCGATGGTTTTCTTCTTTTTGGCTAAACAGAGATGGAGTTATCCAAGGGATTTTCCCTACGAGTAACTTGATTGTGCACAAATAGAGGAGGCAAATAAATAGAAGCAAAATCACGTGATTACAAAAAACCGCGCAGCATTGTGGCAAGGAGTGAAGGACAAAGAATTGGTTTCACTATAGTGGGCTGGACGGTTTACATTTGGATTAAGTGATCACGGTAGCTATTGGTGTGGTAAAAACTCGGGAGGCAAAGCAGCCTAGAGGTATTTGTGAAATTAGCACCCATCTATTCGTGTGGATACTGCTCAGTTCAAACGGTATGGAGTATTTGTTCAGTCAGCAATTCTTTTCTTTTTGTTTCCACTTTTCTAGGCTAACAACTGTAGTGGCAGAGCATAGTCATCACGTGATAGAGCGCCTCGTGCTTTAATTCAAGAATCTTTGTAGTCTGATATTAAGACACATGTAGCTAGATGTATGTAATATGTTAGAAGGCCAATGGCTAGCTAGGCGTTCGCTTGTATTAGTCATCTTGCATGCAGTAGTGTAGGATGATACATAATGCATTTTAAAAATGTTATATTGATTTCCATATGAAGATGGGCATGTGTACGTGTGTTGCATGGGAAATGGCTTGCCCACCCATTGCCCAGGCATGGCGAAAAGTCTGGCTACGCCACTGCATACATGTACATAAATTAGATGCAATAAACAAAAATTAACTATGAATATAATTATTACATTAACATAAATCTATAGTCATAAAAGTAATTATCTATTGCTGATTTAAATTATTTAATGAAGAATTGCCTACAATATCACTTGTAAGATTGTTCCAGTCATTAACCTTTGAAGACTGGACAAGTGCGGTGGACCAGGGTTATGGGGTTGATGTGGTATACCTGGATTACAGTAAGGCATTTGACTCTGTACCACATCGTAGATTGATTTCTAAACTTGAAGCATACGGTGTGCGTGGAAACTTGTCCCTGTGGTTATCCAATTTTCTCACAAATCATTTTCAGAGAGTAGTGGTTAATGGGTCTCAGTCAGATTGGGTTGATGTTCAGAGTGGAGTACCTCAAGGTTCAGTCTTGGGTCCCTTGTTATTTATACTGTATGTCAACGATGTGCCTGACCTCATTGAGAGTAATTTGAAGATGTTTGCAGATGACACCAAGATATACTCGGTCATTAAATCTTTTCATGACAGCCTTAAACTACAACATGATATCAACAAGTTAATGCAATGGTCAAGTGTTTGGTTGCTTAGATTTAATGCAGCCAAATGCAAAGTAATGCAGATTGGTAACTCTCTTCCTGCATCATACACCATGTACGATGGCACTACAAATGTATCTACTGACCTAGAACTAGTGAACGAGGAGAAGGACCTTGGAGTGTAGTGCACAAGTGATCTCAAGCCATCTCTACACTGCCAAAAAGCTGCAGTCAAAGCTACACAGGTTCTTGGGCTTATTAGGCGATCTTTTAGAATTGACTCTACTGATATGTTTATATTTCTGTATAAGATGTATGTTCGACCACATTTGGAATATTGTGTGCAATCTCGGAGTCCGTACTTGGCCAGAGACATCGACACCCTTGAAAAGGTTCAGAGACGTGCAACTAAACACCTTCGCGGATTAGCCCACTTGACTTATGAAAGCCGTCTTGAAATTCTGGATTTTTATTCTCTGTATTGCAGACGTCAAAGGGGTGATATGATTGAAACATATAAGATACTTAAACGACATTATGACTTGGACCCATCTACATTTTTTACTTTAAATACTGCTACCACCAGGGGCCACTCTCTTAAGCTTTTTAAAGAAAGATCAAGATTACTTGTTAGGCAGAACTTTTTTACAAATAGAATAGTCAATCTATGGAACTCCTTACCTGACTTTATCATTTCAGCACCAACAGTTGCAACCTTCAAGCTGCGCTTGGATAATTTTTGGAAGCAATCTAGATATGGGCACCTTCAAAGGCCTGCGGCCTAGCCTGGCAAGTTAGCTTGCCTTGGCATCTACAAGCCCATTAAATAATAATAATAATAATTAATTACTCTAGTACCAAAATAGTTGACCCGACATGAATGGTGGGCAGGGGGCTTAAGTAATTTATATGCATGACCTCTAGTTTGTGTATTGTGGGAGAAAGTAAAAAAGTTGGAGTGATCCAGATTGAAGTAATCATTCAACATCTTGAAAAGAAATATTAAGTCACCACGTCTGTGCCTGTACAAAAGAGATGGTAAATTCATTGATGTCGGTCGATCTATGTAAGACTTGTCTCTTAAAGATGGTACTAGATTTGTAGCACGCCGTTGCACACCCTCAAGTTTACGTTGATCTAATACATAATGGGGTCCCCAAATTACATTTCCATATTCTAATATTGGTCAAACCATTGATTTGTACAATCGTGATAGTACAAATTCATTCAAACCAATAAAGCTTCTTTTCATACAAGCCAATATCCTGTTCGCTTTCATAGACACTTCAGAAGCGTGTTGGTGGAACTTTAAATTCGCATCAAATATAATACCCAAGTCCTTATGGCAATTAACTGAGTCCAATGAGACACCATTAAGATAGTAGCCTCCAAAGCTGTGTGTGGCTCGACCAAAGTGAATCACTTTACATTTAGTAACATTGAATTTCAGTTGCCACGCATCACACCATTTGGTTAGAATATCTAAATCAGTTTGGAGTTGTACATGGTCTGCCAATGTAGAAATGGTTCGTATAAGCTTGGTATCATCTGCAAATAAAAACACATGACTTGAGATGGATTTCGGCATATCATTAACATAAATAAGGAAGAGAAGAGGTCCTAGAATTGATCCTTGTGGAACACCACTCTTCACATCTTGCCAACATGATTTTTCCCCATTTAAAACAATGCATTGTCTCCTATTGGATAGAAATCCATCAATCCATCTAAGAAGGTTGCCTGTAATTCCATAGTGTTCAATCTTATACAATAAACGTTTATGTGGCACACTATCAAAAGCTTTCTGCAGATCCATGTAAATAACATCAACAGGTACTCCTCGATCAAGTGTTTTTGTTAAAATATCCATAACATGAAGTAATTGGGTAGTGCACGAATGGCCCTCTAAAAAACCAAACTGGTGGGATGTCAACAAGTTATTGGAGTTTAAATGTTCTAGTATATTAGTTTTAATAATGGATTCCATAACCTTAACTACTGTAGATGTAAGACTGACAGGTCTATAATTACATGCAAGATGTTTACTTCCTTTCTTATAAATAGGGGTAACAAAAGCAATTATCCATTCCGATGGCAGAACACCAGACTGGAAAGACTTATTAAATAAAATGGACAGTGGAACTGATAGTTGGTCAGAAAATTCTTTGAATATACGTGGAGGCCAACCCTCTGGACCTGGAGATTTATCTGTTTTTAGCCTATTCAGTTCATCAAATACTAATGAAGCAGTTATTGTTATGTTTTCCAACTTTGGTACCGAAGCTCCTGGATCTAGGGCTGGAAAATTGGTTAAATTTTCATTAGTGAAAACACTTGCAAAATATGAATTCAATAATTCAGCCTTCTCTGGATCAGAAGTAGCTGCAGAACCATCAGGACGTAGGATATACTATCAATACCAGATCTTGTTTTCATATTTGAGTTTACATAACGCCAAAAACTTGTAGTCATGGTCAGCTTTAGACAAGGTATAATTTTTCCACAATTTCCGCTTTAATTTCTTCATTCTGAATGCCTCAGGAGACATGTAAATATTTCTTTTCTTCCTTATTCCTGTTGTTAGTGGCACAAATTTATCAATAATATCTTGAAGTACTGTCTTGAAAAATCCCCATGCTTCTTGAGTATTCATAGGCTCCATGATGTCAGGCCAATCGATGGTATGAAATGCTGCACGCATACTGCCAAAGTCAGCTCTGTTAACATTGTATCTAGGGGTGTGGTTTGATTTGATGGTAGAATAGCAAGATAGGTGAAAACGAATGCATACATGATCACTATTTCCCAAGCCTGGAAGATAATCAATGTGATTGATCATATCAGCTTCATTTGTAAACACGAGGTCAAGCAAACTGGGAGTAGTGCCTGGTCTAAAACGAGTTGGTTCTTGAATGTGCTGGAATAAAAAAAGATCTTGAATAGTGTCTATGAAGGATTCAACATAAGTATTCCTATTCACAAGAGAAACTTTAGCAATAGCTAGTTGATAATTCAATCTGTGCTGACTCAGCACCAAAGCATTTAGCCTAGCTAAGTCTACAAACTGGCTATACAATACATTGATTCATAGTTTTTTTTGTAAAATATGTATGCAGCAACACAAATTTTGTACATGTATTACCAAGAGTACATAATAATAGAGTAGGTACTCTTGGTATTACTAATAAACAATTAATTCTCTGTAAAATGCATGTGCATAAAGTTCAGTGAAAAGTAGCTGAAAGGGGTCTCAGATTCAATCTCAGAGTGATCCTTTTTCAAAAATTTCCTGGGGGGGCATACCCCCAGACCCCCCTAGAAGCTTGTGCTTCGTATTGCGGGGTGTGCTTCGCACACTAGGATAGTACACCTCTATCTTATGGCCATGCAATTTCAGAAATGGCCAATCAAGTTTACTTTTGATTGGCCATTCTGTCCGAGCAATAATTTTCCCTTATATTGTACACTGCTTTAATGCATGCCTCTATACAAACTCAAATAACTTCTCAGGTATTAACGACAGAAAGATCCCACAGCCATCACATTACTTATCATGAACTTCCCAATGAAATGGCACCAAGCATCAAGGCATTTGAGTAAAACATCATTCATCACACCACTTGGAAAAGAGCCTGCTTCATCAAACCTCCGCCATGGGTGTACATTGGTTCAATAATTATAAGGCATATCTTTGCCATACTTAATGCTATGGCCTTAAACTATGTGACATTAGAATCCTCACGCGCTACTGAATCAAGTGGTATACAATAGATAACATGATTTTAAATGAATGCTCATATCAATTAAACACCATCTAGTTCCGGTGAAGACGATGTCTACTGTTCATTGCTTCGTATCAAATGTACTCTTTAGTGTTGTGTAAAGCTGTTTACAAGTTCCTGTAGTGCTTGAAATAAAGTTTTATTCATGTATAGGAATATCCCCTCCCCCCCATCCCCAAAAAAAACACCTTCGCTGTAAAAAAAGGTGCATCCAAGAAACTATAAGTGCTTGTAACCCCATGTAAAAACAGCTCAGCTCTAGAAGAAGACTCTGAAATTAACTGACAACTGAATGAGCTGATATCTGGAGTGGCCAATAATCAATATTACTACAACTATGATTACCAAATCCATACAAGAATACCTTGGCTGTGTAAAACAGGTAAATTAAAAGTAACTGGCGACCAAAACAGCTGATATCTGAAGCGGCCAAGAATAAAAATTATGTTGATGAAACTAACTACAGGTGAACAATTATTAATGAACTTGTAACATTGAATCTTAATCATTCAACTGTGTCCTATACATTCACCCTTGCTACCTCTAAAAAAGGCAGCCAAATTACCAACCAATTAGAGTTACAAAGAATTAATTTAGGATGTAGCAAGGGTGAATGCATATATAGAACACAGTTGAATGATATAAGATTCAATGTTACAAGTTCATTAGTTAGTTGCATCAACATAAATTTTATTGTTGGCCGCTTCAGATATCAGCTGTTTTGGTTGCCAGTTACTATTATTTACCTGTTTTACACAACCAAGGTGTTCTTGTATGGATTTGGTAAAACTTTGGTAATCATAATGACTTGTAGTAACATTGATTCTTGGCTGCTCCAGATACAGCTATCAGCTCTTTCAGTTGCCAGTTAATTTCAGTCTTTTTCTACAGCTGAGCTGTTTTTACATGGGGTTACAGGCACTTGGTAGTTTCTTGGACATGCCCCTTTTTACAACAAAGGTGTTTTGGGGGGGTATCACTAATTTTTATTTACAGACTCAATTGATCAAGCCATGCATGGAAGTGTATGATAAATTCTGCATTGAAGAGGTGTTGCGACCAAACACAAATCTGTTGATAAATGGTGAATCCTAGTAGCTGTGAATTGTTATTAGAATCAGGGCTGGTGGAAACTGCAATTACTGGTCAGGTCAAGTAATGGTTAGTCAGGGTTACCACAGATGTGCACAAAAGTTATTTGCAAACCATGCTTTTCTAGGTTGTTTGTGGGATGCCACATCTGAGAAAGAAAATCAACATAGTAACTTTTGAGGTTATATTTGGGTGTGTTTTCAGACAGAAATTTAAATATTTTAGCATTTTCTACTATATTGCTTGATGACTGTTCTATTAGAGCATACTTTCCATGAATAAAACCTGCTATAGCTGCTGTCATAGTGACCGTAGTGTCCTGAGGTCAACTTAGCAACTTTGTTTGCTAGTCACAGCACAAGATGCTTTGCTGAAGGTCTATTAAAGAGATCACAAATGTAGCAGGGGTTAATCTAGGTGGGGGGGAGAGAGGGGGACAGGCCCCCTGGGTTAGCTATTGCCCCCCTCAGGTTTATGCCTAAAGCCTTGAGAAATGGAAAGGTTTAATTGATCCCAAAGTTGTATACTTGAATGGTCAATATTCAATGGCATCACAATAAAATTTCATTAAGATTGAGTATATTTACACCTAAATTTTCTAAAATTTCCTGGGGGAGCATGCCCCCACACCACCCTAGAATCCGAAGCAGCTTACTTTGCCCTCTCCCCCAGCTTAATATTCTGGGTTGAGTCCTGTCAGTGGTACACCCAATTATACTATTTTCCTTTCAGTACATAGACACACGCATACATCATATATCAACAAGCACAAGACACACACACATGCACACACAATGTATAAACACTATACATACTATACATATTCACACATATACACCACATATTGGTTGTATTTGATGCAAACAAGTTAACATCACTATGCTCTTGTAGGTGAGCTGGTAGCGTACTTACTAGGTCTTGCAATGCTCCAAACAGAGGTACTGGGGATTGAAGGATTATCATTGACATCATATTCCATCACAATAATTGTTACAATGTGAAATCAATAGTAATTGCTTATGTACTATATCACCATTGTTATGTCAATGTGCATGATTTATCTCACAATATGATTACCTCTTTTGGTATGTTGGTAGACTGTACTGTTGTGTTTGAGTACCATTACAGAGGCAGAGGAAACAACTTTTAGAAGGGAGGTTTGGTGCATGCAGCGAAGACGTTTTTTGATGGCAGGGACTTGAGATATGAGGATATACACTAGACCTTTAACGTACACATTAGTGTGCTTTACACATGCTGAGCATGCCAACTATGGCATCTGCTTGGGTATGCACATGCCTCACAGGATAGTATTAAAAATTTTCCCTTTGAAATTGAATAAATAAGTACCTACAGGAGTGCCTGCTTATACACACTTGACTAGAAGCCAGGATTTAGCTAACTGCATGGACAATTTTTTAGCTCAAATACTTGGCATAGCCGTTCTTCCATACAAAAGCATAACTACAAAGAATAATTCACATTACTATTAAATTATATACCTAAGATGGAAAACTGGAGTAGGAAACAACATCATCAGACAGACCACCACGGTGCATTGGATTCCTCAAGGGTATGCATGGTACTCCAATACATTACAGTAATTGTGTACATCTTCGAACAAAGGGCACATGGTCACGATCCATAAGAGTACTGATATATTTACAAATGTTCACATACGTCTACTGGTGGTGCGAAAAGGACTTTCCAAGGGACTTCCCCTATACAAAGTTGATGATGGTTGGGTTAATGCCCGCGTATACCCATCCTTGGCTACACCACTGATCATGAAGTCTGAGTGCCATGCACCCTATGGCCTGCTGTACAGGTTGATGCACCTCTAAAATCTACTGGTATGGCACGTGTATGAAGTAGTATGACCAAATATGGAAATGGCACATCACTTTTACCTACTTTGCGAAAGGTAACTGTAAGTTCAATATCACTTTATAGACTTTTTGGGTGTATGTGTATAAATGAGGCGTTTCAGTCTTTCTCTTGACTGAACATGAGTTAATTTATTACAATTAGCAGTTAGGTGCATGTGTAAGGAGCCTCACTCAGACAGTGGTTGCTACCTTATATGTTGCATGCATCAAAGTCAGGCAGCATTAGAAGAATTTTGCCAGATGTTATAATTCACCTTGCCTGGTGTAAACTGTTAATAATCTTTAGTACCAATTCATTGTTTATCCCTTGTGTTTTGATATGATGCAGTAGCCATAGACCACAGTAATGAGACCTTGATAAATGACATACAGAATAACCTCATACTATAATGCACCTATCACAGTAATTCATGACTACCACCTTAAGTGGTGAGACTAGCGGCTGCGTGGTTCAATGCATCTTTGCTGGTGGTGCTGTTATTACTGTACAGGCTTAGGAGCCATAAAGTACGTAGGTTGAGACTGTTTTCTAGGTATTGAAATTACAGAGTGGGACAGTTTTGTAATTTTATCCCTGAATTATGCAATTATCCCCATAGAAAATATACAGTATAGCAGGTACCAGAATTGTAATTACCTCGTTTTCTTGTCGTAACCATGAAAATAGAGTAGGTTCACTTTATTATGTTGATATCTTGGCTTGTGTTAGTGTTAATGCCATATGATCTTTGAATATAACTGCCTTTTTGTGGATTAATACTGAAAATTAAACTTCCCCACCTACTGGGGAAGTACTATCAATGCAAACCCCGACCAAGTTTCGACCTGCAAACCCTGAGAATACTGGAGCTAGGAGGGGATTTGTACAGTCATGTGGCATTGGTCTAGATCTAGCGATGAGTTGATGTGAGTGGATTGCATTGGGGTAGGAGGAAAAGGGTCAGTGTATATACTGTACAGTAGACCTTCAACCCTCGTTTATCCATACTTCATTTATCCGAAATTGGAAATGACTGTTCTATTAGAGTATTTTGAGTATAGGTGTACGTCCTATTAGAGTATTTCAACGGAGCTCTGTATATAAATGTATGGGCTTCAATTATCCAAACAATTCACTTATCTGAACACTTCTATCATTTCCAGGGTTCGGATAACCAAGGGTCCACTGTATCTCCAATAGCAATTTCATTCTGAATCCCAGATTCTGGATAGGGTTGCAAACAACCCATGAACAAGATGTTTTCTTGCTCCTTGTGCCTGCTTAGTCTTGTGTTCCTGACCCATAAAGGGTCTGGTGCCACTCAATACAATGCCGAGTCTAATAGAAGCCGTTTAAAATCGAGACTTTCAAAATTGTAAGTCACCAATGAGATTTGAGGTCTTCAGTTGTCTCATACTTGGCTAAACATCATAGTGTATCAATAAGATCATGTAGTCGACAAGCACAGGTTATGCAGTGGCGAATCTAGAAATTTTCAGAGGTTCAGGAAATTTTTAATAACTGTGATCCCAGACTGAGAAGTGTACATAGTCCAGCTGGGGTGAATGTTAAATTAGCCCATTGGCCTATAGATCTAGCTAAACAATGAATCAGTAAAAATCACTCAGCAACATTGCTTCACAGTTAAATCTTACTAATCCAGGCCTCTGAAGCAAAGCAGCACTTGTACTCATTAATACGATAATTATTTTTAGAGGTGCTTTACATACTTAAACACCATTATGGCATTTTTTTAGAAAAATTTAAAGGCCTTTTCCATAATGATATCACATCAATTTTCTATTTGGGGTACTCTTATATTTTCAAGTATTGCTTTCTATGACTACAAGTTTTTCATGAGCCATTTAGTTGTTAATAAAGATGATACTGAATCCAAGTGACCAGGTAAGGCTACAGTGTATATAAAGGAGTGTTATTTCTACTCAACCTTCAAAACCAGCCGAAATCTTCAAAACCCACGTGAACAATTTAATTCCGCTGTGTTATACCCATACCTGTTAGTTTTAGCTTGATATCATCTTCCTGAATCACACAAACGATCGATCTTCACTTGTCGCCCAATATCACCTGTACTTGAAAAAATTAGAGTACCCTAAAGAGAGTTCGCCATTTCTTGCTCTGATGTCATTATGGAAAAGGCTTATTGCCAAAGTCCCAATATAAATACACTATGTATAACTCCTGGTGATTTTATCACCCACATAAACCATAAATAAATTTGGGGCACGTGAGCTACAGTATTTTCATAGGGAGTTTCAGCTGAAACCATTGCAACCCCCCTGTATCCACCACTGTATTATGCTTGCTCAGTAATGAACAAAGGTCTCAATACCGTATTGCCTAAATATTTCAAGGGGTAAATTTTTCGAAGTTGAGCAATATTATGCTGTTAAAATAAAACTTTCACAGATTTGAAAACACTTCCAAAATGTATTAGACATATGGAGGTCTAGATATTTCAGGGATAAAATTTTGCTGGTAACCCACAAAACCATAAAATCAGCAAAAATTTTCACCCTCAAAATATTTAGGCTATATGGTACTTCGTAATATCTACAGCAGTTTCTTTTTTTAATTGCACATACAATGACAGAAAATAACGTTTACAATACAGCACTTCAAATAAATAAAAGAAAGTCTTAATGCTCAAACTATGGGCAGATAACTATGGGCAGATAAGTAAACTCTGCCCAATTCTGTGTCGATGTAATTGTTGCCATAACAGACACAGCATTGCCATGTTGAACATCGATAAAAACCTTCTGAATCAAAAATTGGGTGGTTCCATTATCTTCAGACCCAGGAACCTATCCGCCTTACTAATGAATGTGCAGATGATCCCCAAGCACCCAGGGTCTCAACACATAGAGGGGAGAAGTAAAAAGACGGAGTCAGACAAGAATACTTCCTGATCTTAGCTGACTCTGCAGAGTTTGCCAGCCACTTGTGGAAGTAGACAAAATAGATGGGGCTACGGTGTCTGAACAGATAAAGTCCAAGAGCAAGGGTAAGCCCCGCGACTAAGACATACCATGCGGCTTCTTACAATCATCACGACACACACCAACAGGCTCCAAAACAGCAGGTACACCTCCAGACACCAGAGTACGATGAATAGTTTCATTCGCTGCAGCATGCCGAAGACTATGGCCTCTATTATGCCTGCAAGACAATCCATGAGTACTAAAAACATCAACTTTATTGCCACAAAAACATATGTTCAACAATGATGGGAACACCAAGACATAGACCAAGAGCGATTCTCAAAGACTCATTATCCAGCTTACTGCCAAGGAAAGTACAGGAAGAGCACCAAGCCATGCACCAGACTCTGAGGAGGAAACTGACAAAAGGCAAGCCTTTGTTTTAGCATCAGAGACAGAGTCCAAAAATGATGAAAAATGGTGTTCATAAAGCAGTTCATTCCAACAATGTTGAAGATGTCTGCAGTCCCCAGGGGGCATAGGATACTCAGCAGACCATTGGTCAAGGGAGAGAAGATTCAACAGTTAAGCCCGAAGCAGACAATATAGAAGAAACTAGTTTGGATGTACTATGAAGGGACGAAAGATAACTGGGCATATAGCCATACCAAATCAAGTATTACGGATTCCCAAATCCCTTTTAGCAGTAGGAAGAATAGACTGAGTCCAAGCAGAAGTACTGTAGTAGTGAAGCAGATACAAAGCATTACGCTAAAAGTGAAGTGGAGGATGGATAATCGGCATTATCAAGAGGTGTTTACTGTAGAAGACAAACATTTTTGTGGCTTGTAATAATTTCATTGCTTACGTACAGTCATTTCAGGTTGCTTGCAAAATGCAATTGAACAATTCACACACGTGATTTAGAATAACATACACATGATTTGTCATGCGTGTGAATGTTTACGCGCAATATTTAAATGAGATGAATAGCTAGCTTAGTATACCCTTGGCATTATCATACAATCGAAGGTGGTGAGTGATTTGGTTGCATTATTACAAGGAGCTAGGCTGCAAAAAAGTGGCCCTAAACCACTTTTACCAAAGAATTTTCCATTGCAGACACCTAGTTGGTTAGACCAGATATCTAAGTTAACTGCAGTGAGCTATTTAAAAACACTGGAACATGGGTTTACATGGGCAATTATTAGTACCATTTTTCAAACGATCAAAAGCTTGGGATCCTCAAGAAAACAACTTTGACAGGTTGTTCTACAGAAAAGTGATGCACAAAGGGATGCATTTATGGAAGAAATGGGCTGCTTGTCTGCTGATATGATAGTATGGCTTGATGAAACTGGTTCGTACATTGGCATGACAAATGAAAATTTGGTTATCATTTATGTGGAATGATACCTAACAGCTACAGGTTAGCTGAAAGAGGGAAAAGGTTGTCTTGCATTGCGGTGATGTCCACGAGAGGTATGGAAGATGTGAATATGTCATACAGTACAGCAGGGACCACAAAGTAGCTACGCGTGACCCACGAGATAACATCACCCAAAAACCAGCCTCAATTTTCCCTGACGATGATGAGGCAGTATTGGTTAGGTAAAACTAAGCCCAAACAAGTTTTCTGATCGACCCAAAAAGCTTTCAACAAGTTGCTATGGAACAAAATGTTCTACTGACTGACTGAGTAACTGATTGAACGATGCCTTCAGACAAGCGTAACTCGATAACGACTAAGGCTATGGGCTTGATTTTTTTTCACTGTTTGACGTCGCTTCTGCCCAAGAGGTGCCTTTTGGCATATTACAATACATACAGTGCATTCTTCATGGAGTTACTAGTGTCCCCCTTTGTGTTCCATTCATCTTTGCTGACAGCGAAAAGTATGAATTTGGCAGTAGCATGTGATGGCTTCCTTTCGTAATGGAAATCGTCCGTATTTTTCATAGCGGCTATTTTGATAGTAGAGGTGCTTTTCAAACAGTTCTTGATTCGAAATGCTGCGTAACGCATTGAACATAGCTGACAACGAAGTATAACGGATACTTCATTTTTCAGATGACAATTGGGGCAAGTGGCACCATTTCAGATGCGGTATGGGTGGGCTCACCAGTCATAATAATTATTTACAAAAAAAGTAAACAAACAACTGAACAAGCACACAGAAAAATTTGGAATTTTCAACTAGAGTAGGGACCATAGCACATTGATAAAAAGTACTGAAACAAGCTGGAGTAGTGTATGATATTTAATCACAGTAAAACAATAAGAAGTGCTATATCCCTACTGTGCTCAGGATACCATAATGGAAATACACAGTAGGTATATAAACTTCTTATTGTTTTACTGTGACTTACAGGTTTTTGCAATTGAATTAGTCGACTTTGCAATTGAATCCATCCCGTTTGCAATTGAATTCGTCCGTATTGCAGTTGAATTCGCCCCGTTTGCAATTGAATTCGTCGGTTTTGCAATTGAATTAGTCGGTTTTGCAATAGAATTCGTCGCGTTTGCATTACAATTCATCATAAACAAAACGGCTCCAAGAAACCAACCCATTCATTAAGAGATGAAGTATTTACGCCTTGGAGAGTTACACTTGAGACACTAGAAGGTAATTGAAGCTGGTAGTACGCGAAGTTGATAGCTGTCTGACAAGTTAATTAACTTGCTTGCGAGTGACCACACCCATCACGAATGACGTAGTAGAGTTTGGAATGTTGCTGGATAGGCTGTAGAGGAAGAATCATTGCCTTATAAAGAGTTGTTTACTACAGTCGTACTTGAACAAGTTCTTGTAGCAGCTGCTACATCATGTTTTCGTGTTTGCTCCAGCTGCCATTCTTGTTACCGATGAATTTAACTGCAAAAGCGACGAATTCAATTGCAAAGCTGATGAATTCAATTGCAAACGGGACGAATTCAATTGCAAAAGCGACGAATTCAATTGCAAACGGGACGAATTCAATTGCAAAAGCGACGAACTCAATTGCAAACGGGACGAATTCAATTGTAAAGTCGCCGAATTCAATTGTAAAGTCGCCGAATTCAATTGCAAAAACCTGTAATATCACGCACCACTCCAGCTTGTTTCAGTGCTTTTTATTGATGTGCTATGGTCCCTACTCTAGTTAAAAATTTCAGTTTTTTCTGTGTACTTGTATATGAAGAAAACATCAATGGCACAATCTTTGCCAATTTTGCTGCTAGACGTTTCGTTCCCTTTTTGCAGCCATTTGATGGGAAGAGTCCAAGGTCAGTGGTGGCGATGGATAATGCTTCCATACATCATGTACGCCAGTCACAACACTAATACAAAACACAGGTGCAATCCTCCGTTAACTGCCAGCATATAGTCCTGACTATAATCCACTTGAAGAGTCTTTTTCTAAAGTAAAAGCATTTTTGAGAGAACAGATGTGTCACATGAAACGACACGTGATCTACGTCTCCTTATCATGATGGCCTTTAATTTTGATGATTGTGAAGGATACATCAAGTGTGATGATACAGCATTAATACCAAATGATTCAAGTAATCCACATTTAATCAAGTACTTTTGTTTAATTATTACAATATACTTATTCAATTTTTCTTCCACTTTTGCTTTCTTAGGAGCAGGAGTAACTTCATCTTCATCAAGGAAAATTATTGCCTTACTCACCCAGTTCCTCCCTTCACACCAGAGTGATTTTCCACTGTCTCAAAGTTGTACTAACTCTGTCTTGATGTCGTCAGTATCCACAAAACATATCTTACATGAGGAGGCTACAAAATATCCCACTGTACGTACATCAAAAGTTAAATCAAAGGATACAACATCTTTGTCCAACTGCTCTAGTATTTCCTCTTTATGTTTCAACACAAATACTGAGCATATAAGTTTTCGACTCTCTTTTCTTAAAAGGATTATTTACTTTAATGGGTATCCTATCTCTTACTCATCTTGTTTTGGCAGATATCAGGTACTACTACTACTCCTGTATCAATGTGGTTCAGACTCCCTCCTGTATTAGTAGTACACCTTGTGGTAAAACCATGAGCAGACACCACCAGACTCTCGAAGTTAGTGACATTAACCATATTCCCAACACTAACTGATGGGAAAAGCATTTTTAGTTGCTTAACCAAACTATCTCCCCCAGGAATAGTTTTCATAAGAGCTTCAAAATTTGGCTCCATGGTGGCCTCTAACCCGATTCTGTGAAACAAATACCGTATAGCGGGTTATTTTCGAAACAGAAATTTTCGCACAAGAAGCAAAATCTGAATTTCGAAAGATTTTAATTTCGAAAGATTTTAATTTCGAAGAGTGCATATTTCGAAGTCCGGATGGATTTCAAATAAACGGAAATTCGTGTCACAAATTATGAAGATTAGTGAATGTTTGCCGAAAACTGACTTACTGATGGAATAATCCCCATTCCTGTGCACTGGAGAGAAGACTGAGGGAGTCTCGGTTGGAGTGAATTCACTGGCACGCGATCACACCGGCTCGATCATAGCTAGCTATATCCTACCATAGATTCTAGAGCAGACTGTGACGGCATCAATTCCCATTCTGGATCACCTGTTTTCTGGTTATTGGTACAGTAATGATACAGTTTACCCATTTAATATCATCAGCAATACTGAGCTAAAACTCGAGGAATACACGAACGAATCGCCGAAAGTTGGACGGTTGCTTTCACTTGTGGGAATTTATTTTTGAAAAACAACCGGACGTGGGAATTTATTTTCGAAGAGAAGGGCCTCTTCGAAATATCCGAAAATAAAAACCTTTCGAAAATTACCAGCTATACGGTATGCCAGGCTTGATCGCACGTAAATCATCGGGCTTGTTTACATGTAAATTACGTGTGCAAATTGTTTAATTGTAATCATATGTGTGAAGCCTTTTCCATAATGACATAATGCTAATTTCTATTTGGAGTATACTCTTATATTACATTTTTGAAGGCTCCATTTCATATCAACATGTATTTAGCACCAATACAAGGATATGACAGCCATTTTCAAGAAAATACATGTGACAAAAATAATGAAATTATGTAATGTGACTATTTCCCTATAAAAGGTCCATGCTGTCGAGATTCATTGGTATTTTTCTTGGCTGTGACAGTCGGCACGTGTATAGAAGTTCAAACTGTCATGGACAAATAAACAAAGTAAGCCATCGCTAAATTGTGTGATAGCATCACTGTCTTGCAGACAGAGATATAGACGCTCAAGAGCGGGACCACACACAGTGGTAGTCATCCAGCCGGTTCGGAAAACAGCAACGTAAGTACCCGGCAACAATTGTCCTCCTAACAAGAGAAGGAAAACCGCTTCTGAAGCAGCTGACAAGGGAGATGACAATGATGAAGAGGACGAAGAACCGCTTGTGGACCTTCATGCGACCAGTGGAATGGAACAAACTTGTTCAAGTGTCCGAGGAAGCAGCTGCCTTCATTAAAACAACGTTTAAATCAAAGTTAAAGAATGCTGACAGAATATCACGTGCCAAGAAATACAGTGTGTCTGACTCTCAGTGGTCAGTGGCTGAAATGCCCCAAGTTAGATCCAGTAATTGAAACTACCATCCCTATTCCCACTCACAGAACGGACAGGGCTGAAAGCCACTTACAGAACTTTCTGTTAGATGCAGCAAACCCGCTAGTTTATGTGTTGGAAAGGACTGGAGCTTCCAGCAGAAATAATTTGGGGCCATACAGTCATCCCTGCAGTTATTAGGCAATGCTAATACACTATTGACCAGAGGAAGGCCACACTGGGCATGGTGATTTCAAGGAGGCTTCTCCCACGTTGTTTGAAGAAAACTTCGGTAACCTATAGCAAAGGAGAGACTTGATGCAGCAACAAAGAACCTGAGTATGGAAAAACAACCTCGACGGGATTTTATACATATAGATATACGCTTTGAGCTGGATCCTCAAAATATTTAATAAACTCACGAATGCAATTAATGATCTTGAAATTTGGCTCATTTGCAGCACTGCTTTACCCACTAAAAATCTTTTCATTCAAATGTCTGAACAATATTTACGGACAATCAAAATTTACACTATACATTTCCTATGGGTGAACCATAAAAGCATGGTATCCGTTATAGCTCTTTCTCAAACTTGTAATGGAGCTAAGCCATACATGTCTGTCGTTGTCACCCTTGCTGTCACCAATAATCATCTGGTTGGTTGAACTGTTAACTCACTTCATAAAAAATCTACTTTTGATTTTTAGCTGTTTTTCAGGATCCAGCTCAACTTGTACATACTATAGGTTGAGTAGCACCTGTACAAGTACCAGCTGAAGAGTCAATCTGAGTTGTAGGTCACCTGGATGCGTAAGTAATTGAAAGAACTACCAAGAAGCCAATGAAGCTCAACAGCATGGCCCTTTTATAGGGGAACAGTCACGTTACATCATTTATTGTCTTTGTCATGTTTATTTTCTTCAAAATGGCTGTCATATCCTTGTATTGGTGCCAAATACATGTTGATATGAAACGGCACTTTTCTCATGCAATTCCAAACAGCATGTAGGCACTTTATGCCAAGCCATTCATAAATTTTCGAGTACTGTTTCCTATGATGCAAATGTTTCGGTTTATTATTACCAGATTCAATGAAACCTATACTGAGGCACAGCTATCAGGTGTGGTTACTAGGTCATTAATAGAGTAATGTTTCCACCTTATTTAGAAAACCAGCCAAAAATTTTGTAAGTAGCAAAAATGAATTCCGTTCATAGCATTATACTCATACCTGACAGTTTTACCATGATAGTTTTTTTTCTGGATTACACAAATAATCGATCTTCATTTACTGCCCATAGGATCCAATACTAGAAAATATAGAGAGCTTGCATTGAGCCAATAATCTGTTGCTAGTCAGGCATACTTGGGGTCAGGTTTCAATGGAACCAAATGAGATGAATACTCTTGGTTCATCAACGAAAACTGCCAACAATGATTGCTGCTGTCAGGCATTAGGATAAGATTGGAAACAAATATTGAAAACTATATTTAACACAGACAAGCAAATTATTAATTTTTGATAGATTAGTGATGGATTTTAATGCTTTATACTTTTGAACATGGCTATCCTAGTGACTAACCTAGAGAATATGTCCATTCTCCACCTAACCATTGAGAATGACTGCAGCCTTCGTCATCTGCCCTCAAGTATGGCTGACCAGCAACGGTTACTAAGCATTTGTGATGCGCGTTTCATATGCAACCTCTCTATTAGAGTAGCCCAAATAAAAATCACCATTTTCATATCAAAAATTTTGACACATTTACTGCACATTTAATTTAAAATTACAGAAAATAACACAATTTTTCAAACAACGCATCGTAACTTCAGTTTACGGAGATGGGATTGCATTTATCAGAATCATTGATAAATTGCACATCGAGTATTGTGCAAGATTTTGTATAGCAACCAAAGGAAAAGAGAGGAGAGAGCCCTGTACAACAAATTTACGCATCCAGGTACGAAATTGTACTGAGAAAAAAACTTGTTTTTTCGTGTGTTTTGTGATGTATCTTTGTAGAATGGCTAGTTAAGACATTTTTTTGGGTGGATTCTTAATCTGCACGATTCAACTCATCAAATGAGACCAAAGACTTTGGGTAAGGGCAACCCACCGTACTTTTGAGGTTTGCATATTGAGGTAACGAATTTCTCCTATAGAAAATTGTATGGAGCATGCATTGTGGTTGACTCAACTGTTAACAACTACCACTATGAAAGTGTTACAACAAAAGTTTTGATGCCACTGTGTAGAGAAATGCAAGGGCTTTGTTTTTATGCATGGTTTGTCAGGCTAATTATAGATTCTAATGGGTGTACTTTTGCCTTATTTGTATATTTGGACAAGAAACAATGGCTGTTCAAAAAATATTAAACTGATCAGTGGGACTAAGCTAAAGTTACAAAAAGGACATGAAGTAGTTTTTAGGCTGTTTTAATGGATATTTCATAAGAATTAAGGTTAAAATTTAGTGCTTTGTAAAATTTCCAAATGTTACAATTTCCATTAGCCTTAAAAACCAGGCACGCACCCAGTCGGCCAAAGGCTGGCTGTGGGTACATGCCTGGGTAACTGAAATTGTTTTCGTAAAAGTGTTTGTGTGTGTGTGTGTGTGTGTGTGTGTGTGTGTGTGTGTGTGTGTATGTGTGTGTATGTGTGTACCTATCTATATACCTATCTATGTTTGTCCATACACACCTATGTGAGCAAATAGTTAAATGGTAAAAAGCAGCCAGGATGGAAGAATTGAAAGCTAAGTAAGTTCCCTTTCGGTTTTATAGACATTTAACAACTTCAAAACAACATTGAAGGCCTCCTAGGCTACCACAGATAGTGTATAGTTCGAGTTGAAAGGGGGACATTATCCATACTTACGTGAATGAAAATGAAGGGCAGCCTCAAGGGTTTCTCCAAACAATTTGTGTGAGAAAACACGATAGGCACACTATAAAACAGTTGAGAAGATAATAATTTGCGGTTTAAAAAAGTTTTTATAGTTATGCTTTAGTTACATAGCAACGTAATTATAGAATTACAAAGCATTCATGAATTACAAAATATGCTAAAGTACAGTATTTACAAATAATATTATCTAGCTGAATTAATAGCATGAATAAAATATACATGGTTGATCAATGGACCTTATCTGCAATGACATCACAGTCATAAAATGGTGGCGATAGTTGTGGGACTTTCGTAAAATTTGTATGAACGACTATGGGAAGAAAAATTTTAACGATCATATCTCTGCCAAGAAAGAAGATATTGCTTAGCTATGGCTATAAGACATTACAATACATAGAAGTGATTTTTGGGTGGTTTTCAAACTAACACTAGATAGTTATTCATTCTGTTACCATATAACCATACCTCCAGGTTAGAGTTAGACATCTTCTATCTTGGCTGAGATATCATCATTCAAAAGTTTTCCTCCCATAGTCACCCATACAAATTTTACGAAAGTCCCACAACTATCGTGGCCATTTTTAAGCATCTGACGTGATTGCAGATAAGGTACATTGCCTGTTTAGTTAGATATTAACTGCATGTCCACCTGCTTTAGAAGTAGCATAACATCAACTCTTTTGGTATGTTAACTTGTATGTTATTATGGAAAAGGCATATTGCAGTTTTGCAAGCAACCTGAAATCGATTGTAGCCCAAGCAATTGCTTGTGCACCACTCAACTCAGCATTGTGTGACACCAAACCCTTTATGGGCCAGGCGCACGAGACTAACGCCTGCTACACTATTTTTTTGCAACAGGCATGAAGATAGTCTTGCAGAGCCAGACCAGTACTTTTTCTTTTGTGTGTGGCGGGAAGAAGTAGCTATACCACGCCATAGATACTAGAATACATAATGGAATGGAAACCTAATACATTCTACGGTTATGGGCTCAGTACGGTCACGTGATTTAAGGCAACGTTACCAAGTGTAAACACTGTGGTTGTTCTTAACACTGAGGCTGCTATTACAGGTCTTATAAAGCGTTAAATTATTGCTAAAGGATTCAGCTATTTATTGAGTTGTGGCTGAAGGTTAATCATTTCGTACAACAGAAGGTGTGAAGGAAAGAACACGAAATTAGTGTATAAAAACTAGTGTGGGGGTTTTAATGTATATGGCGTATTACATATGAAGTTCTAGAAGTGTTGAACAGTTTCGCCACATCATAATGAGTGCACATAATTATTTTTAGCTCTGTACAGCAGTTGCTTTCCGTAAGTGAAGAAAAAGAATGGTTACATGACAGTAGTTGTTGTGGGAATTTTCCTGGCTTTTTGAAAACAAGTCTAGCGATATATACTTGCTATACTAAAGAAAAGTTCATACCTTCGAGAGTGAAATAAAATATGAATGAAGTGAACAAGGTATCTTTTTTCGAGAAAGCTCTGGGCGAACTCAACAAAAATGTATTGTGCCTATTGAAAATGCAGCTGTGCCCCATAAATGTCATCACGTAACCGTGCCGAGCCCGTAACCGTAAAATACATGAGCCTTATCCGAAATTATGTCACAGACATAAAAATGGCTGCTGTAGTATAGGGAAATTTGTAGGGTGACTATGGGACAAAAAATTTAAACAGCAATATCTCAGCCAAGAAAAAAGATATCAAACTCTAACTAGCAGGTATGGCTATAAGACATTACAATAAGTACGTAAAAGCGCTTTCGGTTGATTTTCAAAACAATGTTAAATTTCTATTCTTTCAGCTAATTTATCACCGTACCTGTTGGTTAGAGCTCAATATCTTCCGTATTGGCTGAGATATTGCTGTTCAAAAAATTCTACCCATAGTAACCCATACAAATTTTATGAACATCTCCACACTACAGTGGCCATTTTTATGTCTGTGATGTAATTTTGGATAAGGTACATTGCGTTTCCAATCCATTATGTATTCTAGTATCTATGACCACAGAAAAGAAAACGTAGTGGTATAGCTACACGAGACTAGCATGAAGAGAGTTGCATGAAACACAAAAACATAAGTTTTGCTTCGCTTGTAACCCTTCAAATGATCACCAAAATCTGAGGATTTAGAACGAAATGACTATTGGAGTTACACTAGACCCTGGCTTTTCCGAGTTTTTTTTTCTTTCTCCACCCCATTTTTATTCTTAGTTTTCAGTTCCAGTTTGCTAGGTTAGGAAATCCAAAGGCTGCAGCACATGTTGCTGTCAGACCTTCAATGCTGGTCACTGTAAATTAAGCTTTAATAGAGGACTTGCAGCATGACATAAATCATCGTAATTGCTAAGCAACCGTAGCTGTCGGCCATGTTTAGGGACAGCGTTGTGGCTGAAAAGTGCTTTCTCAGGATTTGGTACAGGCTGTAATGAAGCGAATCAGTGTTGAGTTGTGTTGTAAAACCACCCAGCTCGTTAAAAAAGGCGAAGAAGTTCAAATTGGTGAGTAACATACGAGGGGTCCGCCACTCAGGATTATGATCGACGTGATTCGGAATCACCGCGTAATTCCAGTTGATTCCTAGATTCCAAACGTTGAATCCTCTGATTCCTCTGATTCTTCCAGCGATTCCTCACGATTCCTTTATTCCGTCTAATTCCAAAAGGGATTCCTATAATTCCATATGATTCTAATAATTCCGGATGATTCCAACGCTGATTCTGTAATTCCAAGTTGATTCCACGATTCCCTAGAATGGATTCTGTACTATAGGCGAGCCAGAATGGTGACTATCGCAGTGTATCACTTTAGCTACCTCTGCTGAACCTACTGGTGAGTACTGAAGTCATGTTAAGTTCCACCCGGCATGGACTCGAGCCGCTGCGAGCCGCTAGAAATTCGCTGGCAATAGCCTATTTTTATTTATTTATTTTATCATTACTGGGCAGGCAGCTGTATATTTCTGCGTCTGGCAAAAGTGTCAGTGGACACCGTCACAACACTAGCTAACCCTGATGAAAGACCTTAAACTGGATCACATCTTTCCTGACTGGACGTACACAGAGTGTTGTGTGTGGTGGTTGCACTTCCACCCCCTGTGATGTTTTGAGTGGTGTCCCACAAGGTTCTGTACTAGGGCCTCTGCTATTTTTTACATACATAAATGATATCAATATGCTACTCGTACTACACAGCTATTTGCACAGCCACCAAGATGTAGAGTTTCTTTTACTCAAAAGCTTTTTAGATCTCAAGCTGCCCACTGGTGGAATGCAGTTCCTAACAACATGTTAACATCTCCAACTTTTCAGGGCAATTTATTTTCTTATTTGTATAAAATTTGTTGATGATTTTTATGTTTGTAAATTGTTTGCTTAATTGTTTTGTATGTGCTATGTGTGTTGTAATTTTTTGTTCAGTCTTTGTGTGTGTGCAGTTGTAATTTATATGTGTATATGTATGCTATTTTTGTGTTTCCTCCTCAGTCAGGGAAGAACGGCATTGCCGACTGACTTGAGGCTAATTTAAAAATCCAATCAATCAATCAAATCGATATCACTAACGAATTAAGTTCTATTTGTCGCTTATACGCTGATGACTGCATTCTATATAGGAGAATTGATAGTTTAACAGATGTTAAAGATTTGCAAGATGATTTACAGATATTGGAGCTATGGGAGAAAAAGTGGAAAATGTCTTTCAATGTTGACAAATGTGTGGTTGTATCTATAACTCTTAAACAAAACCCTATATACTCCAGTTACCACCTTCATGGAGAACAACTTACTGTGGTTCAGTGTGCCAAGTACCTGGGAGTCTCAATTGATTCAAAATTATCTTTTAACCAACATGTGGACAATGTGTGCAAAAAGGAAAACTCTGTATTAAGTTTTGTGAGGAGAAATTTTGCAAACTGCTCCTGTAAAATCAAAGAATCGACCTGTTTCTTACTTACGTCAAGCCCACAATGGAATACCGTATAGCGGGTTATTTTCGAAACAGAAATTTTCGCACAAGAAGCAAAATCTGAATTTTGAAAGATTTTAATTTTGAAGAGTGCATATTTCGAAGTCCGGATGGATTTCAAATGAATGGAAATTCGTGTCACAAATTATGAAGATGCGTGAATGTTTGCTGAAAACTGACTTACTGATGGAATAATCCTCATTCCTGTGTACTGGAGAGAAGACTCGAGTGGAGTAAATTCACTGACACGATCACGCAGCTCGATCCGGCATAGCTGGCTATCCTACCATAGATTCTAGAGCAGACAACATCAATTCCCATTCTGTATCACCTGTTTTCTGGTTATTGGTACAGTGATGATACAGTTTACCCATTAATCCATTATCATCAGCAATACTGAGCTAAAACTCAAGGAATACACAAACAAATCGCCGAAAGTTGGACGGTTGCTTTCACTTGTGGGAATTTATTTTCGAAAAACAACCAGACGTGGGAATTTATTTTCGAAGAGGAGGGCCTCTTCGAAATATCCGAAAATAAAAACCTTTCGAAAATTACCAGCTATACGGTATGCAGCTGCAGCATGGACTCCTTACAGCAGACGGTCAAAAACAAACTTGAGTTTGTGCAAAGATGTGCAGCTCGCTTTGTAATGAATGATTAATATCAAACCAGCAGTGTATCAAACATGTTCACGTCTTAACTCGAGCACCATTGAAACTCATTTCAAACATTTAAGGCTTCAGATATTCCATAAAATTATTCATAGCATTGCGGATGTATCACTTCCTGATTATATAGCTCATAGATCAAGGTATACCAGAAGTAGTGAACTTAAATTTATACAGCCAGACACAGCTATTGATTCTTATAAATACAGTTTCTTTCCTGCTTCAATTTGATTGTGGAACACTCTACCTAGTGATATAAATTGTGACAATATAGATACTTTTAAGGAACTTCTGAAACATATTACATTGTAATTTATTTTTATAGCTTATATTTGTAGCCTCATGATTTTACCTCTATATTGTAATATACTCACCCATATGAGTTCTGCAATAATTATAGTAAGAATGTATTGCAACTCATTAACAAGCTAGTTAGCTAAGGGTTAGTATAAGTCTCGTTGGGAACACCGGATTCAGGCCCCACTGAGAACTTGTAGGAGCTGTTATTGAAAATTGTTAGATTACAGGATGTTCTGGAATCCGGGAAGCCTCGATCCAACAGCCAGCCGAAAACCTCGATCCAACAGCCAGCCGACGAAGAATGAATTAGCTAGTATATATAGTGGCTGTAGTTAGCTGCTTCTGCAACGGCTTGTAGCAGTTGCACTGAAGCCATCTGACTGTGAACTCTAGTGCACAAACAAGTGATTTCATCATGCACACACTTTAATTATTATGTATCTATTTTTAGTAGTTAACCTTCACATTTTGTAATCCATTTAGCTTATTGTATTCATGTACTTGTAATTGCTTACAACCATATTCTTTTTATTAGTGGTCTTTTGTCCTTTTGTATTTTCTTGTGTATATGTGTATTGTACTTCCTTATTATGAACAGTGTTGTTATCAATCTACTTGTGAGTTGGAGCAAATTATCTTAGCTTTAGTTTGGCGACCGTACAGGCTCGCACTCACTCGCGAAGACTTAAACCTCACTAGAAACGCACAGGAACACTCACTGTAATACACATAGGCGTATACACAAAGTGTAAAACCAGGTGCAAAACAAGTGAGAGTTAGCGTCTTTAGCTTATGAGTGTGTTATACTGTGTTAAATGGTAATTTACGATATAATTTTCATAACATTTATTTCAAAATATTTCTAATTACAAAGTTAATTCCGCTTCAGATTCCCATAATTCCATGATTCCTTGATTGATTCCAGTGATTCCTGAGGTCTTCGACGTGATTCCGAATCGTGGCGGACCCCTCGGTAACATATCAAAACTTAATTAGCCACCTATTTCACGAAGCCAGTGATAAGATCTTCTATTTCGAAATTAGCCCCGCTTCCCAGTGCCACTATGCCCAACGCTTAGTGAATAAATCTCATTATCTCCATTCTGACCCAAAGTTGTCCGAAACATGCCCGCCTAGCAACCGTTGCTTCACGCGTGTAAGTCCTCTATAAAAAGGCGGGGGGAAACTAAAAGCGGACTGGGCACAAGACTACGCAGTAACTGCGTTAGAACGATAGATAAGAAATCTATGTAATAACTTACACTTTCTGTGGCATTTGATTCCTTGACGTTCTTTACAGGTACTTCCTGCGTAGTAGTGGTCCGTGTCACGTAACTATGCCGGATAACTTAATTAAAGGGAAATACCCAAATCCAAGCCCTGATAATGTGTTTCGAAACAACTTTAGTGGTCAGTGGACATAGCTTTCATTAAAATTTTTATAAAAAATAGCACACCACATTAGCATTAATCATAGACTAGTAACTAGTTACTTGCAATTGTAGCTATAAGGGGTACATATAGAGCAGTTTCAAAAATTACGCAATGGACCACACCCAAATCGCCATGTTTTTGTACCAGACTGCTTCATGTTGCAAGTTGAATTCCTCGCTAAATTCATGTCAAGACGTATTAGTACGTAAGTAAAATAGATGCCAGTGATAGAATAAAGTATGTAGGTGAGTTATTAGGCATTAAAAGATACGTACTGCCTCCCAACAGGGCAGTTTCGTAGGAAAGAGAAATGCGTAAAAATGTATTTGGCCAAATTGCGACCTATTCACCGCCCAAAGGTGGTTAAAACTAGGGGAAACTTGAAGTATAGGTCCAGCTATCCCAGCATTGTGTTTTTTCCGAAGTTAGGAAAACTTATTCTAAGGAATTGTGGCCTAAAGCAAGCTCCTGAGCATTTGGGTCAGATGAGTAGAATACACCATCTTGACATTAGCTACAATGAGATGAGTATACCACGTGAAGTGTACAAGTTAGAACATTTAACTACACTGGAGTAGCCAGAGCTCCTGAAAGGCACGAGACCGGTGATGGCGTACTACCAAACTGTGATAAAACGCCAGCAAAAGAAGACTCTAGTGGTGAATTTTGCTAGAGTTAAGTTTTATTGTCGAAATCAACCATCAGTTAAAGTTTAGCGGTCTTATTTTGGTGTCTGCTTTTTCACACGAAATGGGAATCCCCGGCGGCAGCACATGAGCGATTCTGGCTAACTCGGGGATGGCTGGATGTGGCTGTACGATGCTGTGGTGCTGGATAAAGACCTATACTTCAAGTTTCCCCTAGTTTTAACCACCTTTGGGCGGTGAATAGGTCGCAATTTGGCCAAATACATTTTTACGCATTTCTCTTTCCTACGAAACTGCCCTGTTGGGAGGCAGTACGTATCTTTTAATGCCTAATAACTCACCTACATACTTTACTCTATCACTGGCATCTATTTTACTTACGTATTAATAAGTCTTGACATGAATTTAGCGAGGAATTTAACTTGCAACATCAAGCAGTCAGGTACAAAAACATGGCGATTTGGGTGTGGTCCATTGCGTAATTTTTGGTTACCATGGTTTTGAAACTGCTCTATTGTTTAGGAGCTTTTGACCACTGCTTGGTTCCCATTTTGCCAAATGGAGTAACAAACATTACATGTTGACATTGGATAGCAGGAAATTCAGCACCTCTCTCAGGCCATATGACAATCACATCAAGATCTTGGTTACATCTTTTGCATCGTATCTTCTGTGTAATGTAAAAGTCTCCAGTTTGACCACAGCTATTGCTGTGCCTCCCTCGGGTGCATCTTTCATAGATACCTTTAGTAATAACAACATAGTGCGGAGTATCAGCAATGGTCCATAAATCTTCACCTCACACCTCTTGCAGACTATCGCAACTTGACTGGACTGTCACGGTAGCATTTTTGAGTCTTTCTGCATTTGTTGATGGAGTTCTCTAGCTGAGAGAAGTTGTCTCTGTCGCTTTGTTATTTCTTTTTTCAACTTTTCACCTTCAGGTAAATACTCCAAAGCTTCCATCATCAGATCTTCTTTTTCTTTGTTGAGTTGCTCTTGGGTGATGACTTACCTAAAATGGCTAGCAGCAACTATCTTTAGCCTGGGCTTGACCTTGTGCTTGCTTGCGTGCAATCTCATTTGTAACATGCTTGTACTGCACAACAAGCTAGATTACAGGCTGGAACATTCAATCTTTCCTCTAATGCTGATGTAGACACTAATAAGTTTAGTCTACCTTCAGTAAGCTGCTTGAATTGAGATGTCTTCACTGCAAAAACCAAAGTAATCATATAATTATAAACTCTGTACCATATTTGGGCAGCCACAGGGGGCATACCTTTTTTTGAGAGTAATCCTTAGGCCTTGTACTTTTAGCTCCCATTGGTATAAAATTTATACCACCCAATTATTGTAACCTTTGTACCACTCTATTACTATAGGTGTACAGAGACATATTTTTGGTCATATATGTGCACCACTCATATCAGTTACAGAAGAGTTCTACATATATGCAGAGTGCATCATCATGCAGTTTCATATGGATCCTATTGCGGAGTGCATCATTAGTTTCATATTGGATCCTATGATACAATGGCAGATCCAGTATGGGGCATTTGGGGCAAATGCCATCCCCCCCCCCCCCCAATAAAAAACCTGAGCCCCATTCAATGATTTTATATAATAGGTAATGTAGTACAACTCTTAACAAGTAAAAACTCACTTTCAGTAATTCATCTGCCACAAACGTAACACAGACAACGTGTCTATACTGTCTAAAACATAGATAGTGTATTCTCTGTACCTGGGATTGGAAGCTCTCAATGCTTTAATGTAAACATCAGCATCCCGCCTTCGGTTAACACCTTTTGGTATTTGAAAACACAGAATATGTCTAGTATCCGTCGAATTACGATTGGCTGTAAATATGAGTTGCAGGTGCTGCCACGTTTCTTCGTTATGAAGCTCTAGAAGTACGAGAGGAGCAATGTTTTGTAAGTTAACACTTGGAGTGTTTGTGCTTCAATAATTATGGTGCCATTTTGGCTGTATATAAACTGGTTTTTCCTCGGGGCGCTATCATTATTATTATTATTAGTGATTATTGTACAGAACTCAAAGTTGAGCGTAAAAGTACAAATTAATTATAAAGATTAGTTAAACTGTTCTTGAATTGAGACAAGGATTCTGACAATACCAAGACACTTGGTAACCTGTTCCACATACAAATAGTTGATGGAAAAAATGAATGTTTATATGAGTCAACCCTGGTATCTGGCTGAATGAATCTATGAAGATGGCCTCGGGAGATGTTGTTTAAGTTGGAGTAAGTTAGTGGTAAATTGTGCTGGATATAAATTAGTCCATGGATGATCTTGTACATCATTATCAATTTCATCTGATCTCTTCTTTCATGTAAAGTGGGCCAGTCTAGCTGTTGTAGGATGCTTGTAACACTCTGATATCTTGAATAACAGTTAACAGCAAACCTAGCTGCTCTTCTCTGGACAGCTTCAATGAGTTGAGTTTCATTGTTGCAATGTGGTGACCAAATACTGCATACACTCTAGAATAGGTCTTACAAGACTTAAATAGAGTGAACTTTTGATGTTGGTTGGGTAAGTATTGAAATTCCGCCGTATAAAGCCATACGATGAATTTGCCTTTTTAGTTATGATTTGGATGTGGTCAGACCATGTAAGCTTGTTGTTTAGTGTCACACCTAAGTATTTGGCTTGCTGTACTTCTCCAATCTGTGAGTTTAGAATGGAATATTGGAACTTGACAATGTCTTTGTTATTAGTAATTCTTAAGAATTCACATTTGGATGGGCTGAAACACATGTTCCACTTATGTGCCCAGTTTTCAAGGATAAGTAAGTCTCTTTGGAGTATTTTGCAATCATCATCTGAATCAATACATCTATAGATTAACACATCATCTGCATATAATTTTATAGAGGAAGAAATATCTTTGGTGATATCATTAATAAAGCACAAAAATAAGGGGAGCTAGGACTGTTCCTTGTGGAACACCTGAGGACAACGTGGATACAGAGCTTTTTTCTCCATTTACTATGACCTGTTGTGTCCTATCAGTTAAAAAACTCTTGATCCACTCGAGGAGGGGACCACTAATCCCAAGATGGCTCAGCTTATGGCAAACACGTACATGGAGAACTTTGTCAAATGCCTTGGCAAAATCCAGCAGAATTACATCAGTTTGTTTACCTGCATTCATATTTTCTGCAATATCATTCACTGTTCCAATCAATTGTGTTTCACACGATCTGTTCTGTTGGAATCCATGTTGCTATTCACACAAAATGTTGTACTTCTTTAAATGCAAAAATATATGTGAGTATATTATAACTTGCTCAAGTAACTTACTACACACACAGGTGAGGGACACCGGTCTATAATTTCCTGGGTTACTTCTGTCACCGTTTTTAAAGACAGAAACAATATTTGCTGTTTTCCATTCCATTGGGATTTTGCACTGATGGAGAGAGGCTTGGAAGATTAGTGTTAGAGCAGGAGATACTGAGGTGGAAAGCCTCTTTAGTAATATAGTTGGGATTTCATCTGGGCCCTTGGCTTTGTGCTCCTTAAGATTAGATAACAAGTTAATAATACTTTCATTGTGAATAATTACTGGGGAAATATTTGGAAAATTGGCATAATCTAGAGTTGGAATAGTTGACACGTCTTATACACTGAGGAGAAATAATTATTGAGAATTTCTGCTTTGTCTTTTGGGGTAGTAAAGGTTTTTTCATCGTTTAAGAGGAGCAATTCCACAGTGGTCAGTTCTTTTAGATTTAACATAAGACCACATTCTTTTAGATATATTGCTGTTATCATCAATTAAACTCATTACATAACCGTTGTATGCTTTGCGGCACTCACGTTGACATTCTTTCTTGAGGCAGTAGTACAAGGCCCAGTCATCTTGATGGAGACTAAGCCTGGCTACATTGCATGAATGTTGCTTCCTCTTAGATAATCTCTTAATAAACGGAGTGATCCAAGGGCGGGTACATTTGTTACTTGTGATGTGGAAGGGATAGTATTTAAGATAGACAGGCAGAAATTCTTAAATTCATTCCACATTTGATCTATTGGAGTATCAATTGAAAAATCGGAAATAAAAATATTACAAAAATATTTAGCACTGTCATGTATTTTGTCCCAGTCTGCTCTGTTCCATTTATATACTGTTCTTCTAGCTGCATGGTGATTGACGATTGGCTTTTATTAAAGAGTGAATTAAGACTGCCTCATGGTCACTTATTCCTGGTACTGGCTTACAGGTAGTAACTAATGATGGACGATTTGTGACAAAAATATCTAATATGTTCTGTCTTCTAGTTGGAAAATCAACCATTTGGGTAAGCCCATAATCTTCTATAAAATTTAAGAAGAGATTGCATAATGCAACTGTGTAGGTGTTTCTGCTGATACAACTTCTTTCCCAGTTAACATTTGGGAGATTAATATCACCAGCTATCCATATAGGAGAGTTAGGATGGTTTTTTGCAATGTCATGCAGCCAGTGTGTCACATAGGGTTTTCATATATATGCGGTCATTATTAGGTGGGCGATAAAGAGAGCAAATGATTAAAGGTTAGGATTCATTCTGGTTAATACGACAAGCAACTACCTCTGCATTAGTGTCAAGATTGAGCTCTTCACTGATAACGCCACTTTGACATGCTACAAAAACTCCTCCATATCCATCACTTCTATCTTTTCTATACACTGTATATCCAGCTGGAAAGATTTCTGAAGTAGAAACAGATGGAGATAGCCATGATTCACAACCAGCAATAATATCTGGTGAAAGATCAGAAATAAAGTTATCAAAAAAGCCTTTTTTGAAGAAATACTTTGACAATTCATTACAGCCATACTAAAACCAGGGGTAGTACTAGGGTTTATATTGTTGACAGGTAAAGGGGTAGAGTCAGAATCCCCACTGCACATATTCATAATTGGCACATCCCTAGTGGCATTAGTACGGAGGGGGGGGGCTGCAAATCTACTTCCTACCCCTCCGCACTATTTTCCCGTTTTTTATCATGTAAACATTTGAGACCTTGTTCATGTCTGCCAACTGTTGTCTCAGAGCCTTGTTCTTTGCTTGTTCAGAGGGAGACAGGTCTGGGGTGATATAAACTTTACGTACCTTCTCTGAGTTGCTTGAATCCTTCAATTTCCTTTTGTTTCGTAGTATACTGGTCTTTTCTTCAACAGATTGAACAGAAACTTTCAGGAGATGAGGCTTATCTTTCTTTTTACCAATACGAAAGGCCTTTGTAATAGAACACGGTACCTTTAAGACCTCCTGTAACACTTTGGAAACTTTAGCAATGTCCTCAGATTTTCTTTTTGCACCAGATGTAGCAGATGATTCATCAATGTTGTGAACAATGATATTGAGTTGTCTCTTTTCCTTGTCTTTTTGTTCAGCCACCAGTGTGGCTGCAATATTATTGGCTACAGAATTCAATGATTCCTCGTTGGTAGAAGTTTGCTGTGTAGTATTGGAATCCATCTTTTTCACTGCTTCGGTAAGTTTATCTTCAACTGACTTCAATCTATCTTCAAACTTCTGCTGCGGGCAAGCGATTCATCTTCTACTCTCAGAGCAAAAGGGATCCTAGTATAGCATAAACTGCAGAAGAACATTATTTTACATGATGAGGAACTGAGTACAGTATATTCCTCATGAGTTAGACTAGCACAGGAGCGATGCTCCCATTTAAAACACCGATTGCATTCAACACCTTTTTCTTCTACATCCTTACCACAAGTGACACAAGTATCACCTGATGTATCATCTCTGGGTTGTTTGTAAGACATTTTCGAGAGTGGAAATCCAATTATCGCGCACCTCTTCACGTTAACCAACAGTAGAATTTTCCCAGGTAGACTCTGCCGGTGGTAGTCTTCTTAAAGAAATTTAATACTAATCAACTAATAAAAAAATCACGAAGATTTCCCGGGTCTGACAAAGACAAGTCAGACCCTAGCCAAATACAATCACTATCTGGGGTGATGGCGACTGCCAAATAGCTAATTCGGTAGCTACCCATAACTCGTACATGGATAGCTGAAATAACTTCATATTGTTTGTACTAATTAAGTTTAGCGAATTGTACATACTTCTATCAATACATTTCTATTCCATGCTGTAATATATACAGAAATTGTGATCTTAGCTGTATTGTACCAGTACCCCTGGACCCCAATTATGACGTTTTTAAAATTATTACTAGGCATCTGGTGAAACATTTGTTATGTTTGTATGTACTTCAAGGTGTAAATTTTGGTTTTTAGGTCTGCAGCACTTATGGGATGAAAATTTCAAAGTACTGAGGAAAGGGTACTCAAAAAGCAAATTAAAGCTGGTAAAGCTCTGTCTATTTCTAAGGAAAATGCTGACAATGGTCATGTAGTCCAACTTGGGATAGAAGTTGGTGATGGACAGATGATGACAGAAGCTAGTGGTGGACAGATGATGACAGAAGCTAGTGGTGGACAGATGATGACAGAAGCTAGTGGTGGACAGTTGATGACAGAAGCTAGTGGTGGACAGATGATGACAGAAGCTAGTGGTGGACAGATGATGACAGAAGCTAGTGGTGGACAGATGATGACAGAAGCTAGTGGTCTGCAGATGATGACAGAATCTAGTGAGGGACAGATGATGACAGAAGCTAGTGATGGACAGATGATGACCCAAATCGCACATCAGGAAAAATCAAACTATCACCACCAGCAGATAGCTACACTATCGTACTACTAGTTTTGACCCTCAGTGCTACTCAAACTACAAAACCGATCCAAATCGCACATCAGGCAAAATCAAACTAAGACCACCAGCAGATAGCTACACTATCGTACTACTAGTTTTGACCCTCAGTGCTACTCAAACTACACGACGCTGGTTTTAACAGACGTCTTTTCTGGGTGGTGTGGAGTGGTCAAATGGCGGTTTCAGGCCTTGTGAAGGACCTGGCTTGGCAAGAATCAGTGGTTTACTGGTTTACTGGTGGACAGCCTTATAATGTTGGCCAGACGTGTTCCCTGTTGATTTTGCTACATATCAGCTACTAAGGAGCCAGCACAGCCCTGTAATCTCGTGTCTGGACTCCAATCATGGTCTGCCTCCATTTTGAGGTCTATCTCTTGCCCTCCCCGCCACCCCCCACCCTCCACCCCTTTGTGAGCACTCGTGATACTACTTCACTCGTCCAACTGCTCAGATTTTCTATCTTATTTGGCGGGAAACTCTACAAGCAACTACAAGTACTAGAAGTGGCCTGAAAGGTAACAGATTGATGCATCTTTTGTGTAAACTTCATACTCGTGCTTGCTATCCTTGGAGAGTTATGCTGGCTTCAATTCTTTAAAACCGTTTATCTCGAAACTTCTAATGTGCAATTTGGATCATTTTTCCAAAATCCAGTCACAATTGCTTTCTCACATATCTCCAGTAGTACTGGACCAGGTAAACTATTTCATGGCATGTTTGGCCCAGTATGTATTCTTAAACTTTTGTTTCTTTTAGGGGAAAACTTTGGCAGTGCTGCACAAATAGAGTGTGAAGGCAATAATGATGAAAAGTTTACGCCTTTGATTGCAAGATTCAAAGGAGTATTTAAAGATACCTCAGGTAGGTTTTATTGGATAGATGGGATGAAAACAATTATGATACTATGGTTGTCGGTCATTTAGGAAAGGTTGTTGCATACTATGATTACAAGAAGTCAACAATCAGGCACATTAACTGTTCAGTGCAAATCTCTGAGTTGTCTCCATCAAAACGATGAGAACAATGTAGAACCTTTCGAGACAATTATCTCCATAAGAGTCTTAGTCGATTATTAAAATCCCACGAGGAAGAAACCATAGAAGCCAGATGTGATATTTATAGTCACACTACCTTCACAAACCTGACAACACCACTGAAAGCTCAAAGATATACAAATGTGTGGAATTCATATCAACAGAGCCAATGAAAGGTACACAACTTGGAAAAGCACCTACAGAGATTAATTCAAGTTGATGGAGTGAATATCGATGAAGCAACTCACAAAGGTCTTTTATCTATCCTTGAAAAACATCAAGAAAAGTCACCAGATTCAGAATCATTTGAATCAATCTTTTGGCAGCAACAATTCAAGGCTGCTTCATTAAAAGATAAACGAGGAATGAGATGGCATCCTGCCATTATCAGGTGGTGTCTGTATCTGCATTATAAGTCAAGTGGATGTTATTCAACTATTCGTAAAGCAGGTGCTTACACTACCATCAGACTGCACCTTAAGAGACTACAAGCATTCTTCACCATCAAAAAGTGGATTTTCGCATGAGCTGGATTTGTTATATGAAGCTGTGTCTCAACAGAGACCATCTCACCTGGAAAAGTATGTTGGCCTAGTATTAGATGAAATGTACGTGAAAGAAGGACTCTTTTTAAACAAGCACACCGGAGAGTTGGTTGGTTATGCAGACCTGGGGGAAATAAACAATTTACTTGATGACTATGAACAGCAAATAGATAGATCAGAAACAGCCCCTAGAGCCCTGTGGAAATGTATGCTGGTGTTCATGGTCAGAGGATTGTTTACCCCTCTCAAATTCCCTTATGTGCAGTTTCCAGCTACAAATACCAAAGGAGCTGATACTTTTCCATTGGTTCGCCAAGCCATAAAGCATCTTACCAGGCTTGGATTGGTTGTTGCTACCATTACATGTGATGGTGCAAGTGATAACCGTAGAATGTTTACAATGTTTAATGCCAAGTCTGATTTGTCATATAAAACTGACAACATTTTTAGTGCTGACTGAAGAAACGTATTCTTTATTTCTGATCCTCGCCACCTCTTAAAAACAATTCGTAACTGCTTTGCAAGAGGAAAGCTTTGGGTAAGTGAAATGTCATTCATTTTATTGTAATTATGGTTTCTGCTTGTTACACATGTAGTGTGCTGGATATAAGCTTGATTGGGAGCTAATTGTCCAGCTGTATCAAAGAAATGCTGGATCAATAACTTCTACCCCTGGATTAAGTTTGGTACCAAAGATTAAATACGAACATGTGTACCTCACAAATTTCTCAAAGATGCGGGTTGATTTGGCTACACAAGTGAGTTGCCATACATGTACAGGTATATACAATTCCAGCCTTTATTTAAGCACATACTATTCTAGTGACTCATCATAATAACATTATACTCTATACATGTAGTTGTAACACAAATTGCATCAATTGTTTATTATATTATACCACGTGCACTGTAGGTTCTGAGTGAAACAGTATCCCATGCCCTGTACTTCAGAAAGGACAAAAATGCATTTGAGACGGCATACTTTATCGATAAGATGGACAAGTTCTTCGACACTTTAAATGTTTCTTCTTTTAGTGCTGGAAAACGCAATCGAAAACCATCCCAGGATCCAATCAGGGGCCCATCAGACTTAAGAATGATTACTCTAAAAATTATATGGGCATGGCTTCCTGGCACACACAAATGTCAAAGTTGTAATTCATACGTATATGTGACAAGGCCAGCATAAAACAGAGTATGTGGGCACATAAAATTTGACTACTTTTTCAAACTTTCATGACTCATAACTTTTTTGCTGATCAACTATGGCCATGAAATTTCCCACCCCTATTAAATATTTAATGGGCTATATTATGCAAGTTACAGAACGCAAATTTTCTTTTCCAGCACTGAGAAATGACCTGTAATGTGATGGGAGTGTATAGTTTGTGCCCACATGCTCTGTTTTCGTAGGCCTGGTCACATATACACGTTACATATCATTATTATATCATATTTCACTTCACTAAATTCTACAGTTCATGAAAGAATTGTTGTCATACCTGGACCATTGGAAGAATTCTGTCAAGAAACGGAAAGGTCCCACTGTGAAAAAAGAGGAATATAAGATGGTATATCTAATGGCTTAAACTATACAAATAATCTCAGTATAGTCTTGCATTATACTAACTATCTTATACTTTAGTAAAAACCCCATCTTATATTATGGGAAACAGATTATACTTTAGTTTAATACACATTCTTTGTATGGCTTTGTTTGCTTAAATAACTTTTTAGCTTCACCATCAGATCAGCCATTATTGTCTCATTTTTAGCTTCACCATCTCATGTGACTTAAGATTTTTTTTGTACCAAACAAAGTCATGATGATTTTACAATAAGTAGCTACACTTCTGTTAATCACTATAGCTAGCTAACTAGCTTCAGTTTGTGATAATTTCATACACACACATTTTCATACAGTCAGTAAAGCATATAATACCAGAAAAAATATTTATTCAATCTAAGAGTCATACAAATCTAGATTTTCTTGCTCAGTTAGCACACCTGCAAAAGTTCGTAGTACCGGGGTTTTCAAGTCCGTTGTCCTATGTATTTTGGCGCATGCGCTTAGCAGTGCGAAAGAAATGGCAGATTCAAGTGAGATCAGGTAACTGTGTGTGCCCTATTAGGATGGATGATTGTAAATGTGGTAAAACTATTACTCACTGTGTTGTTGTGACTCCTTTATCACCAGTGAATGGCCCTTCGGTTAGTAGGTTTTTAGCGCATGCGCAATTATAATAGGACAACGGACTTGAAAACCCCGGTAGTAATGCTTGTTTAAAATTGAGGGGTCAGTGGTGTGCACATGCGTATTAGATGCAATTAAGTCGCCATCTTTGTCGCTATTGTTGTATCACTATCAGAGGTTGTAAATGTGAGTGATATGACGGTGACGGGTGTATCTCGCGGAAAGAGTGTGCGCGATCGACGCCATCGTCCAATGAGCCACGATGATAGTTATGGACCACAACTGTACATCCCCTCGTACATCCCTGTTGGCTGTAGTGGTGAAGTGGCGCGGCCAAGTGGACAATTCCTTCGATGGCAGCAATCAAAAACAGCTCTAGATGAGTAAGTATTAGACTAAAATGATAGCTTGTACGATAGGTTTAGCCGTATTAAATTGTTTATTGTGTATTGTATGACAATGACCTGCAAATGATTCAACTTTGGTGTTCAGTGCTGTGTACGTATTACATGTTTTATATCCTGTTATCTCAGCTTATGGCGGATGACGAGTGGACACAGTTCATCAACAGTAAGAGTATGCATGATCTGCTGTTATGATTTTGTATATTATCTCTTCAGAGGTACAATTTCTTGTCGAACCTCTTAGTTCTACAGGCTGTCAGTGTACAACATCTGCAGTGTTAGTTTCTGTGGCGGTTGCTGCGGTGCGTTCACTAACAAGTCAAACAATTATTAATAATTCTGTTAATCAATACAACAATCACCAGCACACTCAAGATTACAAACTCATGATAATTACAATCACGCGACTCTACTCTACATTACATCACTCTAAGAAGTCTGTTCATTACGTAATACCACATCTCCCCCTTAAGAGAAACGGCGGGGGGGACGAATCTCAGTCCCAGTTTGACTTCTAGTCATCATTCGGTGAGGCTCTTCTGGTTCTGACAGTTCTTCAGGAAACCCAGCATTAGATTCTTGAGGAACAACTCTTAATTGGATTCTGTTCCTCTGAAGTTGACCTGAAGGAGTCTCTACAAGATAGGATCTGGGGGTTTCTGCTGAAGTAACCACTCTGCCCGAAACTGGACCATTATCAGAGTCTATCCAAACGGGAGTGTCATCGGGGATCATAGGTAAATCCTTGGTCCTATGACGTTTGTCAAAATTGTCCTTCTGTTTCAGCTTGTATGTGGCATCAGACTTCTGAAATTCTTCCAAATAGGTCCATTGAGGAATCAGCTTACAGTCTGCAGTAGGAACACAAGTTCGGATCTGTCTCCCCATACTCAATTCAGCTGGGCTCCTTCCACACCAGGGAAGAGGTGTTGACCTATAAGTAAGCATCGCCATGTATGGATCTTTACTGTTTTTCAGTAAATGTTTAACAGTTTGAACCATGCGTTCAGCTTGCCCATTACTTTGGGGATACTTGGGGCTGCTTGTGATGTGACAGAATCCATATTCATTTGCAAACTGAGTAAACTCTAGAGCTGAGAATTGTGGACCATTATCGCTGCGAACTACTTCCGGGATTCCATGATGTGAGAACACATTTTTGAGGTGGCTAATAACAGCTGCTGAGGTAGTTGTAGTCAACTTGGTTACTTCAGGGTACCTTGAAAAATAGTCTACTGTTAACAAGTACTTGGTACCTTCCAGTTCAAACAAATCTGTCCCTATAATTTGCCATGGATAATCTGGGAGTGTCGACTTGATCAGGGGTTCTCTCCTCTGTTGGGCTTCTCTAGCACATGTGGGACACTGACGAACTATCTCAGCAGTATCCTTGGTAATCCCAGGCCACCAAACGGAGCACCTCACTCTGGCTCTACAGCGTTCAATCCCCTGATGCCCCTCGTGAATCTTTGCCAAGGTCTCCTTTCTTAAAGAAGAAGGAATAACAATACGCTGGTTATATAATAGCAAATTATTATGAAGCGAAAAGAAACTTCTCACCTTCCAAAATGCACTCAGGTCAACATCTGTAGGAGATTTGGCAGGCCAACCCTCTAGGCACCATCTTTTCACTGTCATGCACGTCGAGTCATCATCCTGAGCATCTTTGTACTGTTTCAAGCGATGCTCCCCAGCTGGTAGAGCTGCTACTACAGTATCAACAAACCATTCTACTTCTTCTTGAAGTTGTTTGTCACAAAGTGGGGATGGTGCTCTTGATAAGGCATCAGCTGTAGTCAGTAGCTTCCCAGGTACATGTGACACAGTGTAATTAAACCTGGCCATTCTGAGTCTAAAGCGAAGAATTCTAGGAGGTAAATGGTCAAGGTCTTTGGCATTCAACAATGGGATGAGTGGCTTGTGATCTGATTCTATTAGAAAGTAAGTACCCAGTATGTAGTTTGCAAATTTGTCACATGCCCATGTAACTGCCAGGGCCTCTTTTTCTATCTGGGCGTAGCGTCGTTCAGTCTCCGTCATGGAGCGGGATGCGTACGCCACTGGCTTCCAGACTTGGCCTGACTGTTGGAGGAGAACCGCACCCAACCCGTAGGAGGATGCATCAGCAGATACTTTGCTGCTGGCTTCAGGGTCATAAAGTGCCAGGACTGTTGGTTGTGTCAATTCAGCTTTAATTGCTATGAATGAATCTTCCTGTGTTGGGCCCCACACCCAAGCATGTGACGGACTCAGTAACTCACGTAATGGCTGACTAATTTGGGATAGCCGGGGAGAAAATTTCCCTAACTGGTTAGCCATTCCCAGGAACCTGCGTAGCTCAGTAACACTAGTAGGGGGTTTCATATTAGATACTGCTGCAATCTTCTCTGGGTCTGCTCTGATTCCTTGACTATCAACAAGGTGTCCCAGGAATTTCACAGATTTTTGGTTGAATTCACACTTAGTACGGTTCAGGGTGACATTAGCTGACTGTAGTTGCTGAAGTACTGCCAACAATCTAGAGTTGTGTTCTTGTGGGGTGGAACCAAACACAAGGATATCATCCATCTGGCATACTACCCCTTGCAGACCCTCAAGAATTCTCTTCATTCGTTTCTGAAATAGTTCTGGGGCACTTGTGATGCCAAAAGGCAATTTGTTAAAACAATACCGCCCAAATGGGGTTATGAATGTTGTAAGGTGGCGAGAATCTTTGGCAAGAGGAATTTGCCAAAACCCACTATTGGCATCGAGTTTGGAAAATATAGTGGCACCAGCTAACAAGGCTAAAGTTTCATCTACTTTGGGCATCGGGTGTACTTCTCTGAGAACACCTTCATTCAACTTCTTCAAATCGACACAAATTCTGATAGCCCCAGATTTTTTTGGAACCACCACCATCCCAGCACACCATGGTGTGGGCTCGTCAACCTTAGAAATAATACCACCAGACTCCATTCGAGTTAATTCTTCTTGGACTTTCTTACGAAGCGGTAGTGGTATGTTACGAGGGGTATGAAGAGAATGTGGCTGTGTATCATCCTTGAGTTTAATCAAATATTCATCCCCTAAAGTGCCCAAACCTCGAAAAACTGTGGGAAACTGGCTGTAAATGTCCTCAGCAACCATAGTATGAATTCTGCAAATGAGTTGCAGTGCTGTAATGGCTGGTAATCCTAAGAGGTTGTGTCTCAAGCCCTGTACTACGAAGATTTCCTGTCTAGATGACATCTCTTTGTTAGACAGAGCACCTGTAAATTGTCCCAGTACAGTCAACTTTTGGTTGGCAGGTCCTGACAATATTTTAGAGGGCTTCTTCAACTCTGTTTTTGGAAGTGCACGGTATGTTTCCTCTGATATGGCTGTTACTGCAGCACCAGTGTCTAGTTTGAACTGAACAACTTTGGTATCCAGAGTCACTGTAACATACCAAGACGATTCTGAACTGGTTGCCATGGCATCTAGGAATGCAGTATCAAGGGACAGTTCTTCAACAGGAGGTAGTTTCTCACTGGGTGTGGTATCTACAGATAATTCATCAGTGGGTGAAGTGTCGACTGAAAATGCTTGTTTCTTAGTCTTGGAAAAACAAAGTGAGCTGTAATGCCCTCTTCTGTTACATCTGTGGCATGTGGCACTGGTAGCTGGACACTTAACACCTTCTGGATGTCTACTATGACCACACCTACTGCATGCTTGTGCAGATTGTTGTCTGTCTGGCAACATGCCTCCTCTGAGTTGCTGTGGGTGGGGTGTGGTTTTTCCACCAATGGCTCTCTTGTTGGAATACTTGGATACAGCATCCACTACTACAGGATCTTGCATAGTCCCTTCACCTTTTAACTGACGTTGCTGATCTTGTACAGCTTCGTTCAAACGTACTTCCTTCTTAGCTTTGTCGAGCGTTAGTTCCGGGTCGAGCTGAAGGCGTTTGGAAATGGCTTCATCTCTTATTCCAACAACAATTCTGTCACGGAGCATCTCTTCTGTTAAGTTTCCGTACTCACAAGTCTCTACTAAGGCATAAAGCTCGGAGATGTACTGCTCCACCGTTTCACCAGGTAATTGGTTGCGACGATTAAATTTGGCTCTTTCAAAAATTACGTTCCTTCTAACTTTGAAGAACCCGTCAAGTTTGGCCAGGACAGTGTCATATTTCTTTCGTTCTTTACTAGTAATTCGCGTGGAAGTTAGAACGTTGTCGGCATTTTCTCCCATCGTATACAACAGTGTGCTCACTTGTCGAGTTTCAGATTCTCCCGATAAACCAGACGCTTCTCTAAACTGTTCGAATCTTCTTTTCCATTTGGACCAGCTGTCTGGATTATTGAAGTCGAAAGGTTCCGGCGTTTTCAACTGAATGCCAGCCATCCCACTTCTGACACCATGTGGCGGTTGCTGCGGTGCGTTCACTAACAAGTCAAACAATTATTAATAATTCTGTTAATCAATACAACAATCACCAGCACACTCAAGATTACAAACTCATGATAATTACAATCACGCGACTCTACTCTACATTACATCACTCTAAGAAGTCTGTTCATTACGTAATACCACAGTTTCCTTCAATGGCAGCTGCTTCCTTTAAAGAATCTGGTAGCAACCATATGTGGACAGTTTTGTTCTTTTTTCACGTAGTTGTCCAACGTCATCTTCTAATTACTTACAGCTGTAAGTGCATTAAGCCTGATTGGGTTTTTATTCATTTTCTTTTCAATAGGGTAGGAATTACAGACTTGGTCTCAGTTCTAGGAGATTCTTCTTATTGCTAACATCTGTAAGTAAGTACACTGAGAGTGTCCAGTATACAATTTATATTTACCTTCGTTTAGGTTTGTGGAAACTGGTCTCATTTCTTCTGGGAACCGGTCTCATTTCTTCATGTTTTTCACTACTTTTTATCAACAGCTGATGGCTGCTACCTTGTCTGGCACTGTAAATGAGTTGAGTGCTTTCAAGAACCTGTTCCGTCTTGTTTGTCCTTATTTCACTGACCATGCTCGTATTGCTAACAAAAGTAAGTTCACTGAGAGTATGCAAATTATATTATATTTAGTCTTGTTTCAGTTGTACTTAGTGATTACAAGATTCTTGGACTTGGTTATCAGTGTATCAGATGCTTCTTGTGAGCTTACGTAACACGTTATCCCAACAATGTCACATACTAAGTGGCTGTTTTATGTCTGGTTAGACTCACTGATAACACCTGTAAGTACACCAAATAATCCAGAATATGAATTATGTTTGCCTCCACTTAGGGTTGTGAGACCTGGTCTTATCAGACTTGTCTTAGTTGTACATGGATTGTCGGTCTCAGACTCGGTTTCAGTTTTAAAAGCTTGTTACAAACTGTAAGTACAATGATTGTTCAGTATACGCATTATATTTACCATCTTTAATAGAGTTGTGGGACCTAGCCGCCGTTCTACATGGTAATACTAGGTTTCCAGACAAGGTCTCAGTTTTATGAGATTCTTATTGTTACAGACTGTAAGTCCAATGATTGTCCAGAATACACATTATATTTACCGTCTTTGTATTAGAGCTGTGGGACAGTTCTACCAGACAACTAACAGATTGTCACAGAGTTCTACATAGTGATGATAATACAGGTAATTTGTAATGGAACTTGTGAATTGTATTTACTGTCTTACCTACTGCAGTTGGATAAAGACTGATAAATGACGAAATTGATTTGATACTGTCATGGCCAAGGAGACATTGATTTACTAGCTGTACCTATTGTGGTTTTAACATATTTACAGAATTAAATTCATTACAAATATAATTATAGAAATTATTTAATTAAGGTTATGGAAAGTAAAAAAGTACAGTAGTATAGTAGCCAATATATGGTTGAAATAGGCTTAGTATAGTCTGATAATACACTGCACTATACTAGTGATTTAATCTCTAATATATGACTGTCTTAAATGTATTCAATAAGCTTGTTATAGTAAAGTCCTAATCTATTAATATACGCTGCACTATTTCATTCCAATACCAACATAATAAGACTGTTATAGACCTTATTATTCTGAGCTTTTTTCACAGTGTCCTTTTTCTGCTACAGAGAGAAAGCAGATGATGCTTAGCGAGATCACACAAAATGGAATACGAATGACTGGTACGTATGAATTATAGGCTTCTGACCTTTATATTCATGCTTGTTTCCACTTTCCATAGTGTCTTCTTTTCTTGAACTGATACCAATGCTTTTCCAAATTCCTGGTGTAACCTGTTGTTTGACTGAAAAACTCAGTCAAGATGCTTTGGAAAAGTTTTTCAGTATACAACGACAAATGGGAAAGACCAATAATCCTAAAGTTCATGTATTTTTAAGTAATTCACAAACTCTACGGATAATAGACTCCATCAATGTTGCAGAAATAACAGGAAGCTGCCGAGGAACTAAAAGAAAATGCTATGATTTGGAATCTGTGGACTTGAATAGACCACTTAAGAAGAGACGGCGCCATGTTTCAAAGCACTTATATGGCTTCCCCATAGACAATGTATTGTGAAAACTTTGATTGGCCGTAAATATCATATCAAACATTTGAACAAAATAATTTTGAAACATTTTTAGCGGGTGAAGCAGTACTACAAATTCGCCAAATTTCAAGATCGTGTGTAATTGCATCCATGAGTTATTAAAATGTTTTTGAGGATTCAGCTCAACATGAACATACTATAAGTGGTCTTGGGGAATGCCACCATCTTGAAATAGCAACTCTGAGAATGCATCTGGGATCTGGGAGTGTTTTCAGACAGAGATGTAAATATTCAGCTATATTGTTCAATGACTGTTCTATTAGAGTATTTATTGCTTGACTGCTCTATTGGAGTATATCAATCATTCTGTACTTATCAATGAATAAAACCTACTATGACCGTACCACTGCCATAGTGCCATGAGGATGACCTATCAACTTGGTTTGCCACTCGTAGAATTAGATGCTTTGCTAAGGGTTATGAAAGAGATCACAAAAATCGTACTATTATTTTTATTTCACTACATACAAACACACACTTTCATCATATACAAGCAGAAGATGCACACAAAATGTGCAAACACTATACACACATGTTCACAAACATACACCACATATTGGTTGTACTCAAGTTAATATCACATCTCTTGTGAAATGCTCTTGTAAGAGAGATGGTAGTGCCTTTACTTGGTGCTAAAAAGTTCTTGCAGAAAGAAAATTGTGTTGTAGATACTGTTTAGTGCCGGTTAATTACACATGTCACTCCATAGTTAAGCCATGAGGATATCCAAGCAAGTGTCTTTGGTGTTGCGACTGATGTTCCAAGTTAGTTGTATGTGTGTTTAATTTAAGGTTAAGTTCAGTGCCTGCTTGTTCTTTTACAGATCTCACTTAACCTTGTGTCGTCATGCAGACATCTGAATATTGTGCAAGCTCTGTGCAACAACCCCAACTCATATACACAATCATTGACGACCACGAACCACATACATATGTACATTCAGGCAATCTCTGTTATAAAAGTTGAAAGCCACAACACAAGCTCATACCAGCAAACCACGAACCACATTCCAGCAATTTGTTACAAACTTTGTTGCACCATGGTATGTGCATAATGATCAATTAATGAAAGCCACAACACAAGCTCCATGGTGCATTAATGGAAATAAATAAGTTTCACCTGACTGACAATTATCACCTGACCTATTTAGGGGATATCCCTTGGAAAGACCCTGCACAGTAACACTTCAAGTGAAAAGTGAATGACACTTGATACGTGATTTATATTATTATTGATGGCAGTCCATGTCTTGAGGGAGAAGTATATTATTATTAAACACTAAAGTACAAGTACCGCATTGTAGAGCCATAACCAAGAACAAGTTCCACTTGACTGACAATGATCACGTAGCCTATTTAGGGGAAATCTGTTGGAAAGTCCCTGTAACACCTCAAGTGAATACACGTGATACGCAGTTTACATTAATTATTGATGGCAGTCCATGTCTTGAGAGGACTGAATACTACTAAATATTTGTTATATTGTGACTGGATTTCAATGGAGCGGCGAAGCGTACTTAACTGATTGGTTCTACACTGCATTGTAAAAGGCGATATTCTGGAATACCGTACGCAAGGACATTTTGACGTCAAAAAAATTTGACGAATTCAGACTTCAGCAGATTTGACGAATAAAATGTTGACGAAAATCAAGAAATTGTAGGCAAAACCTGTACTTTTAAGGGCGCTTATAAACATTTGACGAATTAAACCAATTCGTCAAATTTTTTTGACGTCAAAATTTCCTTGCGTACGGTACACGATAGTCGGATCTCTACCAAGCTTTTGGTGGACCATCAGTGATAAATTTGCAAACTTTTAGCGCATGGGATTATAATTGTTATATTATTATTATTATTATATTGTTTAATTAGCAGAGCCCGCCTGGGGCATAAGTGCTAATGTACATTAAATTAAAAGTGATTGTATAATAATTGTTTGAAGCTGTCAATAGTTTGTTGGTTGATGATGTCTTGTGGTAGTCCATTCCATTCTGGTATTGTTCTTGTTGTGATCCATCACGAAGTTACAAGGCCCGGAAGTCGAAGTTCACTCGCTCTTTGTTTTATAACTCAAGAAAGAAGAAGTGCAAAGACAAATCTCTGCGCTAAGTTTCCACAAGTTTGTTGAAGAATCTTCACAGCGAATTTGATGCCTGTGCAAGCAGCCAGTATCTCGGAATAAGAAAAATGTATGGGTTGACTTTGAGGGACTATGGCGCGTGAATGAAACAAGGTACAATATTATACTTTGGTCTCTGTATAGTAGAAAGTTAGGTCAATCTTCGAAGCAGTAGTTTAGATTCCTGTAGCTTCCTTTTTGCCTGTATCAAAGGTAAAAACCTCGGTAAAAACAACAGCATTTGTGTGGCTTCAAAAAGGCAATGTCCAGTATAGCCAATTAAGGACTTTCTAACAACTAATTTTGCCAAATTCACCATGACGGTACTTATTGAATAATTATTGAAATTAGTTCATAGTCCATCTCCACCCATGAAGTACCTATGGTAGGATCCGCAATCCGAAAAATCAACTTCTACAAATCAATCCCCCTACCATTGTGGGATGTTCATTGTAGTATCCCATTGCTTGATCCACCATGAAACCGGAGGCACGATTGTTGTCTTCACAGAAATATCGTTTTCAGTATTTCGCAAGATGCAAAATTTATTTTTTAAATTTCGTGCTCCACACAAAGGACCGGATGAAACTTGCTACTTAGCCAAATCGTATCCAGAGTTGTTGTAGTTGAAAAGTACGCACAAAAATAAGCAAATGGTTCACTGGGTGCCCGGCACAGGGTTGCTTTCTTTGAAAAAAACAGACAAAGAGATACGAAGTTTCGAATTCAAACTGCCCTACCACCCAGGGCAAGAGAAGCCAACTCTTCCTCATAGTGTTTCGATACGGTTGGGTGCATAGTCTGTCTATGCTGTTAGTTTGGAAAAGATCTGAGACTTCTCACCATCTGGGTGACGAGCGTCAAAAGTTTCTGCAGCATCAAAGAATTGTGTCGCGTTTTCTAGCCATTTCCAGCGCTTCTGCAGCCACAACAATCATCAATTATAAACTAAAACTATGGCAAAAGATGTCCCTGAACGTTTGGTAGCAGCGGTTGTCAATCATTATTTCATGCATGGCTTCCACGCCTCGCTCTAAGCTATGCATCAAGGGAGGCAGCAAAATCGACCAAATTTGATTTCACCTCTCACGCTCCACAGCAGTTTCAAATCTTCACTAGATCACCTTACATCACCATTACGCTGCAATGCATCCAAAAACAAACCGAAAACAGCGCAAAATCTTTCATTTTTGATTCGAGCTTGGTGGAGCTGCTGGTATACTGCATCATATGAAATCACAGAAACACCAACTACTACTACTACCAAACGTTTTGATCCATCATTAATCATCATTCTAAACAAAATTAAGTGACCAGTGTGGCATCAGAAGTACTGGAAAGCACTTTGGTACCATTGAGAGAATCCCTTGAAATGACGCACAAAAATTTTGACGTTCTTCACCCAGATGGTGAGAAGTCTCAGATCCTTTCCAGACTAACAGCATAGACAGACTATGCATCCAACCTTATCACATCACTATGAGGAAGAATTGGCTTTTCTTGTCTTGGCTGGTAGGGCAGTTTGAATTCGAAAATTTGTGTTTTGTTTTCTGCTTTTTGAGAGAAAGCAACCTTGTGCCGGGAACCCAGTGAACCATTTGCTTATTACTGTGCGTACTTTTTAACTACATTAACTCTAGATAATATCTAGCTAAGCAGCAAGTTCTATCCTGTTCTTTGTGTGGAGCACAAAATTTAAAAAATAATTTTGCATCTCATGAAATACTAAAATTGATATTTCTGTGAAGACAACAATCGTGCCTCCGGTTTCATGGTGGATCTAGCAATGGGATACTACAATGAACAACCCACAATGGTAGGGGGATCGATTTGTAAAAGTTGATTTTTCGGATTGCGGACCCTACCTATGGCACTTCAATGATATACCAATGAAAATAAATTTCAAATGAATATGCTAACTGTGAAAAATATTGATTTCTTCAAATTAAATCCATAGTGGCAAGAGTACATAATAAAAATACTATTTACTCTTGATGGAGGTACCATGGGTACTTTATGGGACATTTTTCAATTTCATTGCCAATTCACTGAAAACCCTGTGAATACTTTCTGTTTCATACTATGTATAATTCATGACAAAATGAGTTCCACTGTACCTTTGTACATACATAGTGATAGTACAAAATTGCAATTCCTAGTCCTGTGTAGTATCTTATTGCATGGCTAGTCTCCCAGTATTTGTGCTAATTTAAAGTTAAAATATCAGTTTTCAGATATTCCCTTTGATATAGATATGCATTGCCTTCAATCCTTTTAAGCTTCTGAACTGAAAAACAGTTACTGAGGGGTGTAATAATCTCATCAAATGGACAGTGATTTTAGTGTACTAATATAATTTGATCCTGATTGTTGTTCACATGTATTGAAGCCATTTATTACAAAAATGCACAGGCATACTTATGGCTACCTACCTGTACAGGCTGGTAGCTAGGCAAAAACAGGCCATGTCAGTAGCTCCCTACTTTTAGTATGACAGTTGTGTAAAGTATATGGTACGTACCACTCAAATGTAACGTTGTCTCATGAGAGTGTGACCAATTAAAAATGCTAATTAAAGGGTGTGGCACTCATTTTGCTTGTGAATATTCATCCTGTTTTGTTTGACATGAATACTCATGAGCGAAATGGGTACCACACCCTTTAATTAGCGAGTTTTACACTCTTGCAAGGCGATGTTGTATTTGAGCGGTACCTAGCACACTGTTTACAAAAATGTGTTGTTTCCATCTAGTCATTCTAGCATGGTAGTGTATGTTGTAAGATCTGATTGTTATGTATTTGGCAAAATTCCTTTATAGTGGTGATCATTTCTGATATTACTAATGCACAACAATGTTCTAGTGGACATAATATTGAGTTATCAGTGGATGATCAACTAGTTACTACAACACTGTATAAACCTGTTAATTCTTCCTTTACTGTCAGATGTAGAAGATGTACTGGGAATAGGAGACCATCTTGGTTCGGAACTAAAATATCATCATCCTGTGGTAGTGGTGTTCCAATATGTACTAAGAATGCTAATGAGAGTCAAGTTAAAGATTTGATGTTTTCGTCATTTGGAGAATCATTAAAAGGAATGTATCGGTGCACAGGAAACAATGAAGGGGCCACAGAAATTGAAGTATTAGGTTAGTTGTGGATCCTAGAGCCTCTTTCATGTGTATACTCAAATATATACACAAATAGCTGAATTAACGTACGTGATATGTACGTATTTGTGTTGTGCATGATATAATGATCCACACAAAAACAGCTAAGTGGTGAAAAAAGGTGTGGCCTTAAAAGCCTGAATGAAAAAAAGGTGCCAACAAATGACTGAAATGATTGTAATGCTAATGCAATTATTAAAATTTATTAGCATTGCAGCCATTTGGTGGCTGCCATCCTTGATTTCACAACTTTTTTCATTCAGGCTTTTAAAGGCCGCACCTTTTTTCACAGCTTGGCTGTTTTTGTGCAGATGTCACTTTTTTGTAATTGCAAGTTTTAAAGCCATTGGCCTTGATACTTCCTTTTAATTTCCTTTACTACAGGAATTGTCAAAGACTGCATGGCTATAATATGTATTTGCAAAGAACTGAAATAAGATGAATTTTGAAGGTGCATATATATACCCAATGATAGCTGGGAGATTTGACTCAACTAAAATTAGGAAGGGGAGATGCCCTACCTCGAAGGAGTATCCATAGCAAAATCAGTTAATTTCCATTCAGGAACTATTGAGCTATAAATGCATGAATACAGCATTTTCTTGGTTCCTGTAAAATGCACACTTGTCTGTTGCACACTAGCTGTACTTAGCCACACGACAGGTGATAATACCGCATATGGTATAATCCATGTTATCAGTTGATTTAATTGCACAATGGAATGAAGGGAAACCTAGAATTATGAAATGTAAACCTTTGTAAAACAAGTTCCTCCTACCATAGGTGGTGGAGATGGGGGAGCTAGGGAGGCCATGCCACCCCCCCTCCCCCACTTTTATGGGAGACTGTTTGCAAGAAAAGATCGAGATACTCTAATAGAACAGTCAGGATCTGGATACTCTAATAGAGTAGTCCCAGTATTCAGAGAAGCAGTGTAGCAAGCTACTTAGTACGTATGTGTAGTTATACATAAGGAGATATAATTGGTGGAGAGTAGCTATCAGGCTGTGACCTTTTTTTTTTGGTCGTCAATTTACAGCTGGCCTGGCCCCCTCACTCTTTGGCTCGCTCCACCGCCCCTGCCTTCTACAATACCTGTTCATGAAAGTTTTGAGGCACAAATCAATGATAGCAAACATTTCAAGATATATGTTGCCATTGCAGTTTACTGAAACCTTTCAAACAAATTTATTTTATTGTAAAAGGTTATTAAAGCATTCATTACACTATTAAAGCGTTCAGCGTCGTTCATAAGTTACTCTATTAGAGTGTTCAGCTAGGTGACAAATCACTGTGTAGAGAGTTCAGCTATGCAACAAGTCACCCAGTAGAGAGGTCAGCTAAAACAAGTACCCAATAGAGAGCTAAGCTACAAAAATGTCACCCTGTAGAGAGAACAGCTACAAACAAAATCACCATTACCCTGTGGAAATTTCCATACAGAGAGATCAGTGTAGAGAGTGTAGCTACAATCTAGACCTGACAGAGAATTCAGCTACAACCAAATCACCTTGTGGAGAGTTCAGCTATAACAAGTCACCTCATGGAGGGTTCAGTTACAAACAATTCCCCAGTTCAGATACAAGCATATCAACCTGTAATGAAAAAGTCACATGAGCATTTAAATCTTGAAATGATTGTTCTATTAAAAGTATTTGAAGGTATAAACAATATTTAAAAAGTAGAATAAGTAGGTGATTTTATACACAATTTTATAGATACAAACTTAATTATCCAAATAGTGGCTTGCCCCAATGGATTTGGGTAACTCATATATGTAGTTGACTGTTGTACTTTACAGGTCCTCCAGAGATCACAGATCACCCAACAGGTGGTGATGTACCAATGGGAAGAAGCATCACTCTCATGTGTAGAGCTAGTGGTCTAGGAACACTAGTATATTCCTGGGAGAGAAGAAGTTCTGGTAGAAGTTGGACTACTGTTAGTAATGATAACACAACATCATACACTACTGATACAACACTGACTATTGGAGAGTACATGTACAGGTGTAGAGTCAGCAATGACGCTGGATCAGTTGTGTCTAATAGTACTACCGTGAATGTGTATGGTGAGTTTATTATGTGAGAGCATGTAAGAGAGTAGGAATTTGCCAAACTAAATTATCAAATAAAAATGAGATGGGTAATACATGTATACGTATTCAAGGGAATTAAATATCTACGTACGTTGGGATAGTTTTACAACTATCCCAACCACCATTAATTTACAAGTAGCCAAAAGTCATTTCCAATCATTTACAGTGGCCACAACTAGCCCCTCGGCCCTGAATGCTATGACATTTATATATGTGTGCAACCTATGTATCTGCATCCATGCAGTATCTATTCATATGTTAATCTAGTCCTATGCAACTATTCTGAGCCCAATTTGTATGAATTAGGATGAATTGGTGAGCTAGTATGCTTGTAAATTGGATAGCTAGAAGGCACAAATTGTCCTTCATAATTATGGCTATATAAACATAGCTAAATCTTCCAAGTGTTTGCAAAGGCAGGAAGTGTGATAATTGCGCCTTCAATTGAAACGGTGCCGTGGTACCAGGAAATTGGCTTAACAAGCCACCATAAAAGGTAGCGACTGCTATACGAAGGAGAAAGTTATGTATTCACTGATTCATAGGCAAATTCTTGGTTGGCCGTTATACGCGTTAGACAGGTGACCGCTTAATGCAGACCACAATGCATACATTTGTATGGGAAAATATTTGGGACCTCGTGACCATGGCTGTTATGCAGAGGTGACCGCTTAATCCAGGTGACCGTAACACAGGTCCCACTGTAGTTGTGTTTAGATAGCATATGACTGTTTTACTAGAATATCTTAAGTCTTAAGTGGAGGGATTTTAGCCCCATTCTCCTCAGATTTATTTGTGCTATACTTATTGTGGAAGTTATTTGTATATAGTCAAATTTGGATAACTTGTTACGCCAAAAGTTATTTAGATGATGGTTTCAAGTGAATGAGTAACATTGTGAGAAATGGAGAAGGGGGTACCTTAAGTCTTAATAAATAAGATAAGAAATGAAATAAAAAGAATGTCTTCTAGTTAAAAAAAGAAAACTTTTGCTTGCCTATGTATGGATAATTGAAAGATACTTGTGTATGTACTTGCAATTGATCACCATTGTAGTTTTAGCAGAACTGTACAATTATGTAATTCTATTTTTGACATTTAGAAATCACCACTCACCCATCAGGTACTACTGTTATAGCATTACAAAATGTCACATTAACTTGTTCAGCATCTGTTGATGGTGTGACATATTCATGGCATCGTGATGATGGTAGTCTTCCCTCCAAATCAAAAGGCCGGAATAGAAAAACATTGACTATTCGTACCGCAGATGAGGGAATGTATTATTGTATGGCTAACAAGGAGGGAATTAGTGTGGAATCTAATAGAGCTACATTGACTGTAGATGGTAAGAGAATTATTCTTTGCTACAGTAACATACATACATTGTACATGTACTTAAAAATTTTATGTAATATTTCCTTTGATGCCTGAGGTTACTAAATCCAGTGGCGGGGTTACTAAACTTAGTCAGTAACCTGTGGTCTCACTGGTGGTTGTTTACTACATTCATCAAATGAAAATCGGCAAAGCTAAAAACAAGATGTCCTTTACTGTTAGCTTACTTTCTGGACAAGACAAGCATCATTAGCATTCAGCTAGGTATTAAACCCAATGTCTGGCACAGTGTGGCGCTGACACAATAAACTTGAAGGATAAATCTTGGTGCTAGCACTCACAATTCGCTTCTTAATAGCTTACTTTCTAGACACGACAGCGTCTTCCTAGCCCAGCATAATAATTACTTTTGGCACTATCTTGGGCACTATATAGTCACACAACAGTTATGAATGTCACGCCAGTGCAGTAGCACTGACACAATCAACTTGACTTAAGCCCAATGTTAGCACAGTAATGTACAGTTTGCCTCACTCTTTCTTAACTTAGGAAATTTTCTATATCACTTGGAATGGGTTGACATTGGTTTCTATGCTATTTAGAGCCCCTCAGACCATGTGGGTAATTAATTTTACCTCGGCCTGTGGCCTTGGTAGTTAAATTTGTAGGTATCCTCATGCACCCACATCATCCTCGGGTCTCTAAATAGCGTAGAAATCTTGTCGACTCATTTTAACTAATACATGTTAACTTTTCACCGTTGTATTCCATATGTGACTGGATTTTGGAAAAACAATCCAAATTGTGCATTAGACATTTCAAGATAAAATTAATGGTTTTAAGAATTCAAGTCAGTATAACTTGCCAATGATAACAAGCACGGTTATGAAATTTACATAAGAGAAGCATCAATCTATTACCTTCAGACCACTTCCAGTACTTGTAGCTGCTTGTAGAGTTTCCCAGAAAATCTGAGCAGTTGGGCAAGTAAAGTAGTATCACAAGTGCTCACAAAGAGGCGGAGGGTGAGGGGTGGCAGGATGAGCAAGAGATAAACATCAAAATAGAGGTACACCATGATTGAAATCCAGACATGAGATTATAGGGCAGTGTTGGCTTCTTAGTTGCTGATATGCAGCAAAATCAACAGAAAAACCGTGTGGCCAACCATCCAACAGTACACCACTGATTCTTGCCAAGCCAGGTCCGTCACAAGGCCAGAAACCACCATTCGAGCTTGCCACATCACCCAGAAAAGATTTCTCTTAAAGCCAGCTTCGAGTATTTGAATAATGCTGAGGGTCAAAACTATAGTGTAGCTATCCAATGGTGGTGTTAGTTTGATTTTTCCTGTATGATTTGGAACAGTTTTGTAAAATCTGGTTACGTATAAGGTTCTAGGCATTATTGATGTACTTCAACTGATATTGTTATCTGGTATTTTAACTACATTGATATTAATATTTAATATTGCATGTAGTGTTGTTTGGTTCTATAATTATTTCAATCTCTGGTGCTGTAGATTTGTTATTTATCAATGCCACATCAAATAACTTCCTAAAAAATTAAACAGAAACTGCTCAGTTGACTGTGCTAGCTGATGGTATAATGAGGAAGAACTTTGTATATCTGTGGAAAGTCAAGAATAAAAATGATCTTCCTGATAAAGTTACCGGTGTTAATGGAACAGTGTTAACAATTCCTAATCTTGTTAAATCTGATGAAGGAGCATATTATTGTACTGTGACTAATGAGTGGGGTAGGAGTATGGAGTCCAACAGTATCACTCTGACTGTTTCAGGTATATGAATTTTGTTAAATCTCACTTGTTGTATTTCATAAAGAAATAAACATAAACAAAAGTATGAGTAATATAAATTTAAGACAAAGGTACTGCATTTCTTTGCATAAAAGCCATGTTCAAATAAACGCATGTCTCGTCTATAAGCTGGGAGAGGTTTTCCAGTACATTTGGAAATAAACGTCTGGTCTCATATATAGGCCTGGGCAATTAATGGAGTCTACTGCTAATTCTTTCTCTTGCTGCTGTTTTTTTTTCAGCTTTGTAAATACTAAGGTGAAGGTGCTACAAGTAATCACATGAGTAGTCCATGTGAGTTTGTATGCTTGCAGATACTGTGTGTATCATAAATCTGTATTTTTTCAATCGTTTTTAGCCTTGACTACACTCGTTTATAAAGTCAACAGGTTCCCCCATGCTAACCATTACAATAATTTACAACTCGAATTTGATTTAATTCCAAACTTCACTAGGACCTAAAGACCTAGTCTCAAATAAATTTTACAGGCCGGGTCAAAATGCTAGCTGGGAATTAAATAAAAGCCCACGACAATATACTAGGTTCATTCTTAACTATTGACATTTTGTTATTATACCTTATCACAGCCAACCAACCACAGCCAGCTGGGACCAGTGACGACAGCAGTGGTGGTGGTGGTAGTGTAGTAGTACCAGTTGTTGGTGTGGTAGTATCACTTATCATCATTATAATCATCATCATAATTGTCATCTTGATGTTGCTGTAAGTCATTTCTTATCATTAACATTTTGTGTACAAGTTTACCACCATTAAGGTATTACAAAAGAAGGTCTAAGCCACAAGACCGGAGCATGACAAGTACCACTAATGGTATACCAATGAGTGAGAAAAATGCTAAGAAAGGTTTACAGCCATCACAGGATTTACTAGAGAAACACCAATCAGAGATGCATCGTTTAGTAAGCATAATCTTACAAGTGGATAACTCATGTTGGATTTTAATGCGTCTGTCTTTTTAGCAATTTGTATAGAGTCTGATAAGATGGACACATCAGTTGGCCAGCCAACTACGCTATTCATTGAAATTCCTGATCTTCACATACCGGAGGTTACATGGTTGAAAGATGAGAGACTAGTTAACCATCCAGTACTCCCAGATGGATCTCTGTTCATTATCAACACTGAGATCAATGATCAGGGAAAATATACTGTGACTGTGTCAAGTGATGGAAATGTGGCCTCTGAGAATATTCAACTCACAGTACACAACCCTCGATTGCCTGTTGGTTAGAAGACAGAAAGTTTTGTCTCTAAGTGTTTATTGTATTGTTGTAGATACTTCTGAATTTAGCACAATTCAAGTAGAAGATTTTGCTGAATATGTCATCTTAATGAAAGATGAAGGAAATGCTGTAATTTCTGAAGAATTTGAATCAATAGTTGTTGATGCCCCTTTTACTCAACATGCTGGAAAGATGATTTGTAACAAACCTAAGAATCGATATAAGAATATTTTACCCTGTGAGTCTATCTGCTGGTAAATGTACACTTATTACTAGTTTAATGATAGATGATCATTCTCAGGTGGTGTTAAGTCAACAAGACCAGCTAACTGGTAGTGACTATATTAATGCATCATTTGTTAATGTGAGTAAATAGTAGTTTATACCAGTTCAGTTACTTGTTATCATCATTTAGGGACATGGAGACTCCAGGGTGTATATTGCTGCACAAGGTCCACTCAAGAACACAGTTGCTGACTTTTGGAGGTTAATATGAGAGCAAAATATAGCCACAGTTGTTATGGTGACCAGACTGGTGGAAGATGCTAAGGTGTGCACATAACACTTCAGCCATTTTTGTGCTTTTTTGTAAAAATCAGTCTTAAACTACTCAAAGCATTGCCATTGCATAATGCTCTGAATAAACTTTTGAACTATTTGGTACATAACACTGTTTATACATACAGTAAGGTACCTCACTGACATTCCTGAATCCACAGAGTATCTAAAGCTATAAGGAATTTCTTTAGAAATAGCACCTCTTGACTGACTTCAGATTTAGGGATGGTATATTTTGGTAGGAATTACATGCACCATTACCTTAGCAATATGTCACACTTGTGCAGTGCTCGAAATAACGTTCGACAACCGGACATTATCCGGACAATACACGGAATGTCTGAATAAGTTTCTATTTATCTGGACAAATTGTCCAGACAAGAGATTCAGTGAAGATACTGCTAACAATGGCTGCGGAGGCACTAAGAACCGTGTGGTAGTGAAGAAAACGGTGGAGAAGTTTGTGTCTGAAATGATAAAAGTCTTCAGACGATACAATATATAAATCAATCACGATGGTTGCGGTTTGAAACAACGTCCGGTGATCGGGAGCACGTGACCCGCATGCAGGCTAAATGTGAAGTCTAATGGTAAGCTCTGCTCGAAGCGACAGTATAGGCCAGCCTTTATTGAAGGCACAATCAATATTCACGCTTTGACCTGATATATAATTATGCGAGGATATATGCACAAGCGAGCAATGGCATTATAGAGGCCAAGGAGGCAGCCAGTAGTTTGATGGAATATGCACCAATTGCAAGGGCAATGGCTCAAGCCAATCTTAGCGAGGCTGCGAGGTTGAAGAATAAAAGAAAAATGGATATTGTTTACACAATCACTAAAAAAAACCTTAACTAAGATGGGAGTTATTTGTGAGCTTTACATTGCTGACGGAAAGCTATGACTGTATCACTCACTGTAATTATCAATGTAATAATACTATGAATAATTGTAACATTAATTTTATTGTGATATTACATGTAAGATACAAATACAATAGCACAAACTGATCAATTCTTGTTTCCTGTCAATAATAAATTAATCATACATCAATGTTTGTAAGTGTTTCACAGATTAAACTTACCCTTTCGAAATACTTCCAGATGTGATCTCAGCTGTAATTCTAAAACATTTCCTGGGGGAGCATCTCCCCAGACCCCCCTAGAATGAGCATGCTTCGCCTTCACGTGCTAAAGTAAATTTTGAATGTGACTGGACAACCACAATAGTGACAGGTCATTGGTGACTTTGTCCAGACATTTTGACAGTGGAACATTTTGACACTATTTCGAGCACTGCACTTGTGTGGTACTTATATTGGCTTGTAGATCAAATGTCAGCAATACTGGCCCAATGATAGCTCCAGTGTTTTCGATAATATCAAAGTGACACTTCAGAAAGAGGAACAGTTAAGGAGCTATTGTGTTCGTCAACTTCTATCACAAATGTAAGTTTATCTTGCCACAAATAAGTAGCTATTGATAATTCATAATAGGTATCGAGCCTCAAGAGAGAGACTCGTGTTGTTCATCAATTTCATTTTACAGCATGGTCTGATCATGGAGTACCAAAATATGGTACTACTCTCTTAGAATTTCAAAAAAGAGTTGATAAACACTACATCAGAAAAAGTTCTAAACCAATGCTGGTACACTGCAGGTGAAGGAATTCTGTACTGTGTTTGTGAGTTTGTTCTAAAATTTATATTCACTTCACAGTGCTGGTGTAGGTCGTACTGGAACATTTATAGCTATTAACAATGAGATACAACGTATAAAACAAGAGGGAGTGACTGACATTCATAGTTTTGTATGTCAGATGAGGTTCTGCAGAAACTTTATGGTGCAGACACTGGTAAGTGTAATGACCACCTAGTTGACCTATAACAGATTACTTCATTGTCACTTTCTAGCCACAATACATGTTCATTCATATGGCTCTGTTGGAATACATTAATTGTGGGGATACCTCTATTGTTGCTCCAATCAACAATGTGCAAAATAAGATTGATGAATTGTCTACTCTAAACCCCAAAAAGGGCAAAACTGGATTTCAAATGCAGTTTGAGGTGTGTAGAAATATATTCCATATCATTTTGTTAAAGGTGTAAACAACCTTAGAAGCTTGATAGGAACAGTTCTAAAGAGAGTGATTTTACATATGTCGCAGTGGTGTCATCTAAAAACAAGAGTAAAAATCGTTGTAAACAATTTTTGCCACGTAAGTGTGTGACAATTTTGTAGTCATATATTTGGACATACATATAGCTGAACCTGCCAGAGTGATTGTGCCTCAATATGATGGAAGCTCGGATTACATAAACTTTTGCTTTGTCGATGTAAGTATTAAAGATTACATGCTCATGTCACAGGAAAGTTTGTATTTTTAAAAGGGCTACTACAAAAGTAAAGCATTTTTAGTTGGACCAGGACCCATGCAGTCAACTGCTACAGATTTCTGGACAATGGTGTGGGAGAAGAAATCTTATGCTATTGTAATGTTGGGACAGATAAAGAGAATGAAGCTGTAATTATCTTACCTTACGCTGACATATATATGTATATTGACTGTTCTATTAGGAAGCTTCATTTAAGTATTGGCCAGTTGAGAATAAGAGTGTTGAGTTTGGCAGATTTTTAATTGAAACAATTTCAGAAGATGTTTGGGACAAAGACATAGTAAAGTGTACTTTTAAAGTCACTAATGTACACCAGGCAAGGAAATGCTAGTTTTACCACATCATTTGTAACAAACTCTATCCTACAGGATACTACGAGGACTATTACTCAATTACAGTATGTGGAATGGCCACAAGAATCTTGTCCCAATAGTCATACCCCAATAATTGATTTAATCAAAGTGTTGGAATATGTTTAGCATGAAAACGGCAATGGACCAATTACTGTCCACTGCAGGTAACATTGAGTGATGTCATAGTAAAATCCACACAAAAACAGCCAAGCTGTAAAAAAAGAGTGCGACCTTTAAAAGCCTGGGCGAAAAAAGTTGTGAAATCAAAGGTGGCGGCCAAGAAATGGCTGCAATGATGTTAATGCTAAAAACATTTAATAATGGCTGTGTGCATTGTTAAAATTTATTAGCATTAACATCATTGCAACCATTTCTTGGCTGCTACCTTTGATTTCACAACTTTTCACCCAGGCTTTTAAGGGCCACACTATGTTTTTACAGCTTGGCTGTTTTTAAGTGGATTTCACTTTTTGTATTTCAAAAACCAAATCCTGTACCTTTTACTGGGATATGATTTCCAGGCTGTTGTATCACAAGTTTTGCTAGCATATAGCACTTATTATGATGATTATGATGATGATGATTGGCACGAGTCAGTCACATTAGTCTGCTCGCAGACCGCCTGGGGGCAAAACTAAATTAATACTACAAATATACCACTGATCGATACGAAAATGGCTCTGATTTGATGAAATAGCTACTAGATTGAGTCTCAAAGTGTTGCAACAACAATAGTATGGTGCTAATGCTCTAATAGAGCGCATGTTATTGCTTTCGCTGAAATCATCTAATAGAACACACAGAATGTTCTAGAACAATCTAGATTTTCTATTGGTAGATCAGTTTTACTTATTAAGCTAGAATTTTCATTTATAAGGTAGAAATTAAGTGAAGTGATCAGCCAAGATAGCAGTGGTTCAGTGGTTAAGGATGCAGGCGTTAGGTATGGAGTGAACTCTGGTCATGATGAGTTGATTTTTTTCTGACATTTTTTATGCACGTTTTTTTGCCCCCCCCAGTGACTGCTCTATTATAGTATCTCGATTCCGCGATTTTACACTTGCTCAGTTTTTGCTTTATAACTTTGTAGCTGTAAGTCTTTTGCTGTTCTAACCACCAAAAGGCACTCCTACGATGATCAGCCTATGTACACAAGAATTTTCAAGTTATTCCTCTACTCAGTTTACCCTGTAGCCGTGACAAAAGTTTCATTTTTTTTACGTGAATAAATGCTCATAACTCCTTGGATATTTGCCAGATTCATAGCAAACTTGGTACGCCAATGTACCTTTATACGCTCTTTACTTGTGTTAAATATCGATACAATGGAGTTACAAGTTTGTGTTTTATAGCAATTTTTGCAAAGTGTGCAAAAAGAAATCAAAGCCCTTGTAGCTTCCTACAGCAAAGAAAAAAAAAACCCGAAGAAATTAAAACGATACTTTGGCCACTCATATCTCAGAAACGGCTAGGGAGATTTCTGTAGTGAAACTAGTTCCAATCGGATAAGGAATCATGGAGCTACAAAGGTGTGAAAATCGCGTTTTCTTTCTTCCTGTAAATATACTCACATTGTGGCACGCCAGCTTCTTGGGCCGCACGACACACTACCGTGTGTCTTGATATGTACAATATATTTTATGTTATATAGTAATGGAGTTGGACGTTCTGGAACATTCTGTGCTTTGCTGATCTGTATCAATCAGTTTAAACAAGAACAGATAGTGGATGTGTTCCAAACTGTTCAAATAATGCACTCCCAGAGGCCAGGATTAGTGGAGAATATGGTATGTGTTGATAGTATACAATATATTCACACTGGGTAGAAGTACTGCATTGCATGTATACCTCTCGGACCGAAGCAACATTGAGCAGTGAAAAAATCAAGCCCGTAGCCTAAGCCATTGTCAAGTTACACTTGTCTGAAGGAATCAATCAGTCAGTTATTCAGTCAGTCAGTAGAAAATTCCGTTAATTAAAAAAAAAAAATTCCATAGCAACTTGTTGAAAGCATTTTGGGTTGATCTGATGGCTTGTTTGGGCTTAGTTTTGCCTAGTCAATACTGCCTCATCGTTGTCAGGGAAAATTGAGGCTGGCTTTTGGGTGATGCTATTTTGTGGGCCATGCCTACTCCTTTGTAATTCCCTATTATACAGTACTATCGTACTGTATGATGGCATGTACTACTCCAGCTTGTTTCAGTACTTTTTGTCGATGTGCTATGGTCCCTACTCTAGTTGAAAATTCCAATTTTTTTTTATACTTGTTATATATAGTAGTTATTGTTCATAGTTTTATTATCACTCACACCTTATTATTCATGACAACATATTCTTGCTCTTTGAAGCATTTGTGAATTGAAAAACTACATTCTCTGGATATTAAAACAAATGTTGCCATGCATTTAGTTCTCAGCATATACACATAACCAGACAACATATTGAATAACATGCAAAAATCTTACTAGTCTTGCACCAAATTCTTGCAAGAATCTTGCAAATTTGTAAGGAAATCTTTACTTGTAAGATTCTGTGTGACCTTGTAAGAGCTTGCAAGTTTTTTTCTTGGAATGTATTTATATTTTATACTTTGTTTTTCCTCTGCAGGAACAGTATGAGTTCATTCACAGAGCACTTGTGGCTGCAGTACAAAAGCATTCTTCATAATTAATTAACAATTTATTGATTATAAGGGTAAACATAGTGTATTTTTAATTTTTTTATAAAGTTTTTATCCATTTGTGCCAGCGTCCCTTGTCAATACCCCCGGCACGGTGTATAATAGCTACACAGTGAGTGTTAGCTAGGTTATATGATGTGTTGTACTACATGTTCTTGTACATTTTAAGCAGTGTTTAGTCATCTCCGTGCATAAACATCAGTGTGAAATTACTAGTGACCATGACCATACAGTAGCTATGTATTATGGTGTACATTTCCAGTTTGTTGTCAAACATAAAACTCTGCAGATGCTCATCAGCAACATTGCATGCAATACAAATATGTGACTGAATTTAGGAAAATAACTCTTATGGGTGCATTCAACATATTAAATATGTAGTACATTATAAGTTAAATTCCTACTCATTTAAGGGTAGGATAAACTTGAATTACAAGAAGCATTTTAGAAAAGTGCTTTCTGCTATAACAGCACCATGCTAGTTTGATTGTTTTAGACATGACCATAAGGGTGATTTCCCAAAATTCAGTCAAGACACTGTTGAAGCATTTGCCATCTTAAATCTGGCAGAGGAATCTCTTAGATAATGCTCAATGGAAAGGCGTTCTGGGATAGTTCTGGAAATTATATTAGCTGTTTAGATATGACCTTGTGGATGAAAATGGTATGATGAAGTTTTAGATATGCATACTGACTTTCCCAAAATGGAATGGACTTGCCTATAACTCCCATCTTAAAATTTATTGCATAATCTATAACAGTGGTTACTGACTGTATGAAGCAAAATCAATGGTGATTTTGTTATTTCTATATTTTATATCTTATTGTTTGAATCACAGCTACTGAATATGCCATGATTTTTTGTACTGGTGAATTATGTTCAGAGTATTTTGTAATTCATGAATTATTTTGTAATTTGGTAATACATTGCTATTTAAATTCACTGGATAGACATACAATGTCTGATGCATCCAGGGGGCTAGTCCAAAGAATACAATCATAATACATAGGAAATTTGTGTGTGTGTGTGTGTCTTTGCTATAAAAATTAATTGTCAATCAAGAGTCGAGTAGTGTTTGCAGTTTGGATTTGAACAGGGGTAGAATCTAGTATTACTTTCAATCAAGTCATTAGGTAAATCATTCCAATCTCAGAGTGTTCTTGCATCGGGAAAAAAGATAAATTGGTAATAAAATGGAGAGGGTGGTACTTTTAGGTTGATCATTGGGTTTGGGTGAAGTATAGTGGTATCTTGCTCATTGTTATCATTAAGAGTTACGTGGATCAACAATTGATCACATTATCAGGACTACACTAACATAGAGACACCATGTACAGTTCATATCAAGACACACGGTAGTGTGTCGTGCGGCCCAAGAAGCCGGCGCGCCACACCCGTGAGTATATTGACAGGAAGAACGAAAACGTCATTTTCACACCTTTGTATCTCGGTGATCACTTATCTGATTGAAACCAAATTTGCTACACAGTTGCCCGCCAGCCAAGGGAGTCTACATTCCAAATTTGAAGGAAATCGCTCAAGCCATTTCCGAGATACGAGCTGCCAAAGGTTCGTTTTTTTTTCTTCGTTTTTTTTTTCTTATTCTTCTTCTTCTTCGTCTTTTCGCACACTTGCAAAAATTGCTATAACAAGCAAACGCGTACTCCGATCGCCTTGAAATTTGGCACACAGAAAGGGAGTCCAAAGGCGAATCCTAGCATCAAATTTGGTACAAATCCAATGAATGGTTCAGGAGTTATGACCGATTATTCGCGTAAAACAAGATCGATTTGTTGTCACGCCTACAGGGTAAACCGCTTCATGAAATGAGTTGAAAATTGCTATGTAGATGGAGTAACCATTGTAGGAGTGCCTTTTGGTGGTTTGAAAGGAATCGAGATAAAGACCATGGAGATATGAGACAAAACCCAACCTGTGTCACAATTACGCGATCGATTTTTATGAATAAAAAAGTATTAGTTTTCACGCCTACTAGGCAAACCGCTTAGAGCAATGAGCTGAAAATCGGTGTATAGCTGGAATAATCTTCATAGAAAGTCCTTGCAGTAGTACAGAAGAATCGGATTACAAACCACTGAGTTATGATTCGAAAGCCAACTCCGTGTAGCAAATGCGAAATCGAGATACTCTAATAGAACAGTCACCCTAATAGAGCATTCGGCTAATTTATTTATTTCATTATAGAATTTTATTGCATCACAAGTTATTCTGTAGGGAGTTCAGCTGCAAACAGTTAATCTTATAGACAGTTCAGCAAGAAGACAGTCACCATGTGGAGAGTTAAGCAAATATATCACTATAGAGATTCAGAACATTACAAGTCACACTGAAGAAAGTTCAGCTATAAACAAGTCATGCACTGTGTAGAGAATTCAGCTACAATTAAGTCACTCTCTAGAGAATTCAGTTACACAGAATTCAGCTACACACAAGTCACTGTGGAGAGAGTTCAGCTACAAACAAATTACCCTTTAGAGTGATCAGCTACAAACAAAACACTTTGCAGGGTGTCCAGCTGCAACAAATCAACCTTTAGAGCGATCAGCAATGAACAAATCAACACAAATCTACCTGTAGAGAGATAAGCTAGAAACAAATCACCCTGTAGAGAGATCAGCTACAAACAAATCACCCTGTAGAGAAATCAGCTAGAAACTACACACAATGTAAGGAGTTCAGCTACAAACAAATCACCCTGTAGAAAGTTCAGCTAAAACAAATCAACCTGCAGAGAGATCAGCTGCAAACAAATCACCTTATAGACAGTTCAGTTACAAACAAATTACCTTGTAGAGAGATCGGCTACAAACAAATCTACCTGCAGAGAGATCAGCTACACACAATTCAACTTGTAGAGAGATCAGCTACAAACAAATCACCCTGTAGAGAGATCAGCTAGAAACTAGACACAATGTAAGGAGTTCAGCTACAAGCAAATCACCCTGTAGAGAGTTCAGCTACAAACAAACCAACCTGTAGAGCGATCAGCTACAAACAAATCACCCTGTAGAGAGATCAGCTAGAAACTAGACACAATGTAAGGAATTCAGCTACAAGCAAATCACCCTGTAGAGAGTTCAGCTACAAACAAACCAACCTGTAGAGCGATCAGCTAGAAACAAATCATCCTGAAGAGAGGTCAGCTACAAAAAATCAGCCTGTAGAGATATCAGCTAGAAACAAATCACCCTGAAGAGAGGTCAGCTACAAAAAAATCACCCTGTAGAGAGATCAGCTACAAACAAATTGCCCTGTAGAGAGATCGGCTACAAACAAATCAACCTGCAGAGAGATCAGCTACACACAAATCAACTTGTAGAGAGTTCAGCTACAAACAAATTACCCTGTAGAGAGATCGGCTACTAACAAATCAGCCTGTAGAGAGTTCAGCTAAAACAAATCAACCTGCAGAGAGATCAACTACAAACAAATCACCTTATAGAGAGTTCAGCTACAAACAAATTACCCTATAGAGAGATCGGCTACAAACAAATCAACCTGCAGAGAGATCAGCTACACACAAATCAACTTGTAGAGAGATCAGCTACAAACAAATCACCCTGTAGAGAGATCAGCTAGAAACTACACACAATGTAAGGAGTTCAGCTACAGATAAATCACCCTGTAGAGAGTTCAGCTAAAACAAATCAACTTGCAGAGAGATCAGCTACAAACAAATCACCTTTTAGACAGTTCAGTTACAAACAAATTACCTTGTAGAGAGATCAGCTACAAACAAATCAACCTGCAGAGAGATCAGCTACACACAATTCAACTTGTAGAGAGATCAGCTACAAACAAATCACCCTGTAGAGAGATCAGCTAGAAACTAGACACAATGTAAGGAGTTCAGCTACAAGCAAATCACCGTGTAGAGAGTTCAGCTACAAACAAACCAACCTGTAGAGCGATCAGCTAGAAACAAATCACCCTGAAGAGAGGTCAGCTACAAAAAATCACCCTGTAGAGATATCAGTTAGAAACAAATCACCCTGAAGAGAAGTCAGCTACAAAAAATCACCTTGAAGAGAGATCAACTACAAACAAAACATTTTGCAGAGAGTTCAGCTACAAACAAATCAACCTTTAGAGCGATCAGCAACAAACAAATCAACCTGTAGAGAGATCATCTAGAAACAAAATAAACCTGCAGAGTGATCAGCTACAAACAAATCAGCTTGTAGAGAGATCAGTTACACACAAATCAACCTGTACAGAGATAAGCTAAAAACAAATCAGAGTTCAGCTAAAACAAATCAATCTGCAGAGAGATTAGCTACATACAAATCACATTATAGATAGTTCAGCTACAAACAAATTACCTTGTAGAGAGATCGGCTACAAACAAATCACCCTGCAGAGAGATCAGCTACACACAAATCAACTTGTATAGAGATCAGCTACAAACAAATCACCCTGTAGAGAGATCAGCTAGAAACTACACACAATGTAAGGAGTTCAGCTACAAACAAATCACCCTATAGAGAGATCAGCTACAAACTAGACACAAAGTAAGGAGTTCAGCTACAAGCAAGTTACCCTGTAGAGAGTTCATCTACAAGCAAATCAACCTGCAGAGCAATCAGCTAGAAACAAATCACCCTGAAGAGAGGTCAGCTACAAAAAATCACCCTGGAGAGAGATCAGCTAGAAACAAATCACCCTGAAGAGAGGTCAGCTACAAAAAAATCACCCTGTAGAGAGATCAGCTAGAAACAAATCACCCTGAAGAGAGGTCAGCTACAAACAAAACACTTTGCAGAGAATTCAGCTACAAACAAATCAGCTTGTAGAGAGATCAGTTACACACAAATCAACCTGTAGAGAGATAAGCTAGAAACAAATCACCCTGTAGAGAGTTCAGCTACAAGCAAAACACCCTGTAGAGAGTTCAGCAACAAGGAAACCACCATGTAGAGAGTTTAGCTGCAAACAAATCACCTGTAGAGAGTTCAGCTAGAAACAAAATACCCTGTAGAGAGACCAGCTAGAAGAGGTTACCTTGTAGAGAGTTCAGCTACAAAGAAACCATCCTGGTTATAGTTCAGCTACATTTCAAGTCACCCAGTAGAGAGATCAGCTGCAAAATAATATCCTGTGGGGAATAATGGGCATGTAATAAATATATGTAAATAATTTGTATAATTACTAATAAAATCAAAAATAATTGAAGTACTAAAATTCTTCTTTAAGTTCTTTTCTTTTTCCTGTAGTAAAGAAAAAAACACATGGGTTAAAAAAGCCCCAAAGCCAGCCATAGGCCGGCTTTGCAGTATACAAATACAAAAAGAAGTGATATCTAATCAAAAACAGCCAAGCTGTAAAAAAAGGTGCGGCCCCCAAAAAGGCCATGGTGAAAAAAGATGTGAAATCCAAGGTGGCGGCCAAGAAATGGCTGTGACGGTAGGTTAATGGTTACATTTTAATAACGACAATTCAGGTGAATTTTGTGCCGCTTGGTCTTGGCACCAAATTCAACTGAATTGTTGTTATTAAAATGTAACCATTAACCTACCGTCACAGCCATTTCTTGGCCGCCACCTTGGATTTCACATCTTTTTTCACCATGGCCTTTTTGGGGGCCGCACCTTTTTTTACAGCTTGGCTGTTTTTGATTAGATATATATTATACAGACTCAACATCTATCACAGATTCTGGTATATGTGTCAGTTAAGTTGTCATTGGTACACTTATAGATTCTTGCTGTTCAAAAACTTTAATCCTATTATACTTTTTGTCATAAAGTATTAACTATATTCTGAAAAATGACATTTATGGACCCACAATAGTTTATCTAGACACCAGGGCCGGAGCCCAGAGATTTTGAGTGGTCCAGCCATCCGTGAACTGAAATGGAGGTAATAGTCATGCACACTATTGATCTACTGTGATATCTGCTTTCATGTGATACTCAACTACATGTGCCAAGCTAGAAGCGAGGGTCTGGGGGCATGCTCCTCCCAGGGAAATTTTTGAAAACAGCTGCAGACCTAAATATTTTGCAATTCCTGAAGTTTTATCTGAAGGAGGCTGTGCTGTACTGTAATAAAAGGTTTGTTGAATTGGTGGTAGCACTTCATAAGAAACCATTTGCTCTGAAATGACATCTGGAAGTTATCAAAGCCTCTTTCTCCAGCATCAAGGATATATACCCTGGTAATTTTGTATTACAGTATACCTAATAATTCAATTTCACATCTAATTTTATACTTTTAAAAAATCAGTGGAAGCTAATTAGTTCCTTGAGATACTGAAGACATTAGGATTGCAATTGCTAATACATGTATTAGCTTAGACTAAACAGTGTAATTAGAACAGTGGCTATACTTTATACCAAATGCTCCATATATTTGAGTATTGCGATGACTGTTCTATTAGAGTATATTTTACTGACTGCTCTATTAGAGTACCGGTATCTTGATCCTTTACAAATTCAAGTAGCTGAAAAGTGGCCGGACTGGCCAGACCATGGGCTCCGGCCTTGCTAAAGACTCCAGATACCTCTTCACATATATGGATATCATTGATCAGGACATATCATACTATTAGTTACAGTCCCATTCAAAGGTATGTTAGTTGATATATATAGTGGTGTGTGTGTGTGTGTGTGTGTGTGTGTCTGTGTGTGTGTGTGTCTGTGAATTGTAACTTAAGACTTCCTGTATGCACACAGGCTGAATACCATCAATACAAACTACTTTCTCATCAAGTGATTTCACTGCTAGTGTTGTTGGGTGACCAACTGACAGATTCAATTTGATAACAAATTTGATTTATATATAATAAAAGCTGCACCTGTAATAGTATACTACTCTGGGATCACTATGGTTACATGTGTATTACTTTATTATTATAGGAACACATGGACAGGTAATCGTTGCAATTTCAAACATAACTACAATGATCAAGAACTAAACTTTTACACAATTTTTAACCATTGTGCCAATTGTTGTTTTATGTAAATTGACCAGAGCAGCTATACACAACTGATCATGATGTACTTATTTGTCATGATGCTACCAAACTTATCACTATATTTCTAATAGAATACGCTCATGTATACAGATTGCTCACAACAATATTAATGATAGTGGCATGTAAAAGAGCTATAGTATACTGATTTAGTGTGATAAACATCATGAATTACAACTTAAATAAGAGACAAAGTCGCTGAATGCATAGAATTAGCTTTAATTGTACTTGGAACACACACAATATGCATATTTACACACTTTGAAATCTTCTCAAAGTGTCTAGATACAATTACCTTTAGTTTCTTCAAGGGACAGTAAATAACTAGGTTTAAAATTTAGGCTGGGAAAGAAAGAAAGCTTAAGGAGGGTAGATAGGATCTGCCCTCATCCAAGTGTCATTGTGTGGCACCTCCTCATGCAGAGGAGATAGGAATGTATGCAATGTTTTTAATTGGCTTGAAGGAAACACCAGGGAACTGTGACTCTGCTTGGTCTCCAACACATGATCAGAGACTAATCTGATGAAGCCAGCCCCTTTGCAGGAAGGTGACTTTAGCAGTAGTGGATGCAATGAAGAACAATGTGATGATAATCGTCATTTGTGCTCCAAATAGCAAAAAGCACATAGTATAACTGTTTACAGCTTCAGATGTAATAGGCAGTTACAAATTATATATCAGTTCCAGCTTTTAATCAATTCCCTCTTTTTTCATTAACAGAACACCTATGGACAACCGTGAGCAGCCTCTCCCTGTCCCTGTCACACACACGCACACATTCGCGTCGAACCGAAGTAGGCTAGCTACACTCAATGGATGTACTGAATAGCTACCAAGACAGGTACGGTAACTACTCGGACGGTTAACCATAGGTAACCATAGCAACTAGCTGAGTGTACCGTTTATCTAACAGCATTGTAATCCCGAGAGTAATCCGCTTACTCTGTAGAATGAATAGTAAACGAATATATAATCTAGTTTGTTAAACTTCGTTCAAGCTGATATAAGGATTTCGAAGCACATTATTAAGGAATGGTTAGATGCTGCTGCCTCTGCCAGTATCTCTGCCTCTCAGAGAATTTTTCTAGCACGAAACTGTACAGAGTGGTGCACAAATTAGACAGTTTTATTTTTGTAATTACAGTAATTAGTCTTTTTTGTTGTTGTTTTGCCTTGACATGCCCACAGTGTAGTCCTCTACTTTTTGTGTTCGCATGCTGTCCGAGGTTTCACATGCCTATTTGTTTTGTTGTACATCTTTTCATCACAATTGTCAATGATGGTTCTCTCTCTAGAATACATAAAATTGCGTAATTTGAGCATCACGTGGTCATCATAACATATCCTAGTCTCGTGCCCGAGACTAAACCTATCCGGGTTTCGTTACTTTCACATCGTTTGATGCTCTATGTAAAATTACGTAACAACACTGCTCTATAGGCGCTTTTATAAAATAATAATTATTAAGCACACTGACACGCTTTATCAAACCTCGATTCTGGGGAGAGGTGACAGCAGCCAGTGGCCTGTGATGACGTGCTACTAAGGGGTCTGCCAGGATAACAGAAGTGAGTTATGTATGCATGAGTATGTATCACATCACCACCAAGATCACCACTGTTTGCCTGGTTGTAATGTTTTATGCTACAATGCTATGAACAGAATTCTTAACATAGACATGCTGATAATTCCTTTAGTCCAGATATATTTCAACTTGCCTTGGTCAATTATAGTAGAGGGGCAGAGGCTTAGATTGTCCCATGCAGTTGCAGTGGTGTTGATGGTTTTGCAGTGTTGGTAGTTGAACTAGACCTACATAATCGCCCCCTTCCCCTTAGAATTGCCTGTGAGCATAACTACATAGCTAATGGATAATGCTATAGTACAATTTCTGAAACAATATTAACTGTAAATTTACAACAGGAAAATTTTTACAAAAATAAAATTTGACAAATTGGTTAATTTGTCCAATAAGCACCTCAAAAGTCAGTGTTTAGACCTGTTATTTTTTGCTTTTCGTCAAATTTTATTTTGTCAAAGCTGATTAATAATATTGTGAATTCTTCAAATTTTTCTTTCGTCTACTTCCTGTTGTATCTGTAAAATTTTGTTAAATATCTGCATACCTAATCATCTGTGCAGCGCTGTCTGCCTTTCATTTGTGACAGTTAGCTATAGTGTGTGGGTCATGCCATTCTACAAGTGTATGTTATATATTACTCCACCATTACTGAAGCTCAAAGCAGCCACTGAAATCAATTTATTGTCATGCACAGTGTTGTATAGGTTGAGTAGCTGTATTGCTTGATTAAACACCTTAAATTAATTTTTAATATTTCATTGAATTAGTTAATACAGAAATATTGGCATTAAATTACATTTGCAATCTTTGCTGATAGTACAGTCTCGTGCAAGGTTTTGTACCCTGCCCCATGTTGTGCGTGCAGATAACCTTTGTTATTTTATACAATTAGGCACGAGCAGCTGTTACTTCATAACATAAACACAATGGGCTGCTTATGTTGGGACTGGTGGGATACAGGGAATTTGGGGATTCACCCATTCACCATAGGGACCTGCAATATATTAGTACAGACTGTCCCAATATTAAGTAAACTCAAGAGGGTTATCATTTCTGCCATTTGTTATCCAGCGTGTGCAAGTTCAACTATTGCTCGTGATTAGATATAATTGAATCACTCCAGTCTAACAGTTAAATTTCAAGTACATTTACTGCAAAATGGTGTTACACTGCACACAATCAGTAGAATCTGAGTTAAAAGACAAACCAAGTGAATCGCCTCAGTTAGTAGGCATCAAATCATCCTCCATAATCAGTAGCAAACAAATTAAGGTACAGCAACATGTGTGCGCCTTCAAAATACCAACTATACTGTTACAGTATGTACTAAATTGAAATTGTTTACAAGAACTTTGTCCTGTACACTGTCATTGTAAGGCACACCCACAGAATGTGGACCATGTCAGCGTGTCCAAGTGTGAAGTAATTTATTTAGCTGGTCTGCACTTTATTGAACAGCGACAATTCAGCACGTGCACTATTCTTTTTCCCTACATTAGGACCCTTTCCCCTTTCACTAAAGGCTTGAAACATGCCATTACTATGTAAAGCTGCTCCTGTACAACTGTAGCTACTCTATTTATTAGACTGAAATGTTGTTTAAAAATCCATTGCTTTCGTATCATGTACAGCACAGCGTGTTTTGCACTGCTAGGGACATTAAGTATGTATAGGCTTCAGATGAAGTGATCCAATTCATGTGTGGTAACCCAGGGGTTTAAATCAAAGGTAAAGCGCAGTTGTGATTCTGTGTACAGTGAATATGTATGGGGTTTGTTGGAGAGTCCACTACGGAAAGGTTATGAATAATACTTAATGGTGAAATCGTACTTAGAACAAGTAATGTCCCCTCTGTTGGAGAAGCGACAAGTTCCTGGTGATAACAATTTGACTGAGTGTACAAATGATAATTATGAAGTTGTAGATAATGACACTCTTGAACTGTCTAAACTTACATGAACATTATTGTTAATGTCTCTATTGATTATGCATTCCCCCTCCCCCCACTGGATGCATCAATAATTACAGACTGTCCAGTATAATAAAGAAATAATGGTTTGGTTCCAAATTCAGAAAAGGAGACCAAATGGTGTGTTTCCTAGTACATATAAAACAGTGAAATTGTCAGACCACATAGGACATTTGAAATAAAAACTTCAGGGTGTTTTAGCAGGTCAAGCATTACTACGAATAAGCCACATTCCATTCATAAATTATTAGGGCTACCATCTGAATGTAATAGAGGTAACATACTGTACATGTTCTGTTACAGAAAGAAGTTACAGTAATATTGGATCTACTATAAAGATGTGATAACAAAGGGTTAGTTATTTGTAAACAAAAAGATGTGATATTTAAACAACAATAATATGATCAGTTACAGCATGTACATAAAACTTGGAACAAAAAGTTATTGAGCGATGTACCACAGTCTAGCATCACACTATTGCAAATGCTGCAGCTCTTCAGCAAAAAAGTCACCCTTGATGATAGAGTTCTATGTACAATATGAGGAGATACTGGCCAATTTTACCTGCTGTGCGAGTAGTCATGACTGACCCACAATTAGACGATGACATCATTGCTACCTGCATTAACAAAAACAAACAAAACAATTACTATTGTATTTCATTTTACAGAGTATGTCTAAAAAAACTTTGCAAAATGACATTTGTATTAGGAGAACGGCAGAATTCTACATGGAAAGTCACTACTGTCATCAAAATGAAGAAGTGAACACATACATAGTTGTAGAAAGAAACTCAGTCATTACTGATGACATTACTGATGTGCGTAACATGCGTATGTGGGTAAAATCCAGTGGGTTTTTCCCTGAATCATCTTGGTGCTGGATGGTTCAAAATTTTTGCGTTTTGATTTCTTGTTGTTAGCCCTCACTCTCCATTGTTGTATTTAGTCTTTCATTATATGTGACTGGATTTGCGAAAAGGGGTCTTCCACACACATCCAATTCTATGAACTCAGAAGACCATAACTCAGTATTTAAGAAACATATTAACCTGAAACTTTCTCCAACTACTAAGCTATGTTGGTGCGCAGTACTGACCAAATTTTAAATCAATAGCCATTTCCAATCTGAAGTTATGAGTTGTCAAAGTTGGTAAATTGGATGTGTGTGGAAGACCCCTTTTCGCAAATCCGGTCACATATTCTATTCACTTATGAATGTAAGTTTTCAGGTAGTCGTGCTCCTGGACTTACATATGGTTATTGTCTTGTATCTATGGTTACTAAGTATGTTGTTGGTTGTTTGGTAACAATGATGTTATAGATTACAATGGGCAAACAGGGTGTGGGTTATTTGGAGTATGGTGGAGGGGGTTAGACTGTGACTTCAGAATCACCTGTTTAATTGTAGTGCTAGGCTTATAAAACAAAACACTAGGGGTATCACGTATCACTTACTAAGTCAATCTCAATCTGTGATTGTGGTCAAACTCACAGTCAACAGTCAAGACTACAAAATATCACTACAGTGGGAGATGGGAAGGAGGTGTTAAAACTCACAGTTACCTATAAATAAATATTAAAACTTAGAAGATAGAAAAACTTAAAATGTTTCAAAGCTCTGTAACAATTTCACTGTGATTTCAATGATGTATCTTTCACAGTTGTAGATCAGAGGGGTAAGACAAGATCACGTGCACTACAAAGCACTAACAAAAATATTTTATTAAACCATAGTCATACTACCTGTTGAAAGTAATAGATCATACAACAACGATTGTATTGTAATCATTGATGCCTACTGTTACTGTTGACATGAAAGTCATGGGACAAAGTGGCAGTAAAGAGGGGTTTCTAGGGGTCTGGGCATACTCCCCAAGAATTTTGAAACATAAGTGTGCCATGATTGAACCTGGAAATGATTTTAGAGAATGAGTGAGATCTGGAAATAATTAGCAAGCTGAAGGGACAAAATAACTATGTATAAAATTATGTGCATGAAAGCATTGATTTGATGAATGTGTTGATTTTCAGTTTATAGTGAACTGTAAGAAAGAAATTAAAACTAGTAAGGTAATTTTTAATCAGAGTAGTAGACCATGAAATAGAAAATTTTTGAAAATGGCTATCTCAAGATGTATCTTTAGACTTTTAGTCAAATCCCTGTGGTAAATTGTAAAAGAGTTAAGAGGTACAATACGTACGTATACTTTCCTGTAGTAAACCTGGCTATTTTGTCTAAATTTTAGAACTAGCCCAATCATCATTTACAACTAGCTTTTTGGCTACAACTAGCCCCCCTTTTTAGCCCTTGCCATAACAGCAGCATCTTTCCAATCATGAATCACACCATTACAAGCAACAAACTAAATAGAGCAAAATATGTATCAAGCCCCTTCCTCTACTTTTTGTACAGGGTCTATTCAGTTCACATGAAATACTTTAAGTACTTGTGCAACATTATTACGCATTCACGTGGTCTTGTTCTACTCCCCTGGTTATGTAGATAGGATGTATTAAGAAAGTTTAAAGCACAGAACTGGTGTGTTTGGTAAATGGATATAATAAACCCAACACTTAAAGTAACAATGAAGGTGTACGGATTTATATCTAGCTGGCTCACATGGCCCAGACAGCAGCTTTCTTGGTTTACTATAGCTAGTTATACTAACTTTTAAAAATGCTAAATGGCCACATTGGATGTGGCCAGGGATGAAAACCTAACAATTAAGCCTAAAACAGCAGACAAAATTTCAGGAAGATGCATTCAAGTCAGGTCAAAAGCTGTAAGCCAAAGGCTAAGGTAAATTTTGTCTTTGACGCAGATCATCCAATAGTGAGTGCTTGTGTGACACCCCAGTGAAACAAACGTACACTAGGTCCCTATTAAAAGATGGTCACCAGTAGGTTGAAATATCCCTGAAATAAATTATCACCATACTTGTGCTAAGAATTCTGTTCATAGCATTTTTAAAACAGTACACTCAAGGATAATGGAAGGTAACAGAGGTGATGTGATAATAATGCATACATACCTCTGTTATCCTGGCAGAGCAATTAGTCGCACATCATCTTCAGTCATCACAAGACTGGCTGCTGTCACCTATTGAGTTTGACGTGTCTCAGTGCTTTATCAATGTGCCTATAATGTAGTGTTGTTACATAATGGTATGTAGAGGTGCATCAAACAATGTGAAAGTAACAAAAACTGTTTCAGAAATTGTAAGATAATGTGAGTTTCAGACCCTTGGGAAAGAGGCTACAGTATTATCCATTAGCTACAGTTATGCTATTCCTCTAGTAAAGAATACTTCAACTACGAACACTGCTGCAAAACCATCAACACCACTGCAACTACATGGGACAATCTGAGCCTCTGCCCTTACTATAATTGACCAAGGCAGGTTGAAATATATCTGGAGTGAAGGAAATTGTTACCATGTCTGTGTTAAGAGTTCTGTTCATAGCATTAATAGCGGTATTGCAGCATAAAACATTACAACCAGGCATATTAAAGTGATCTTGGTGGTGATGTGATACATACTGCTGCATACATTACTTACCTCTGTTATTCTGGCAGACCCCTTAGTCACAGAACACTAGCTGGCTGCTGTTACCTCTCCCCATTAGATTCTATGTATCTGGTTTGATAACGCGTGTCCTCGCGTGTCTCAGTCAGTGCTTAATAATTATTTTATTAAAGCGCCTCTAACGCAATGTTGTTACGTAATTTTACGTGGGGCATCAAACGATGTGAAAGTAACGAAACCCAAACATATCCATATGTCGAAGGATTAAGTTGCAGCACAAGTGATCGAGATATTCATGTTGTCTTTTACACTAATTTATGGTTAGTAGAGTATAGTGTATTAATTTTGTTGTGATCTCTACCGTATCATGTCGTGTGTCTGGTCAGTCTCACGGTATACTGAGTAGCTTGCTACGGCCGCGGTATTAAACAGTTGAATTAATCGATCGTACACTCATCCAAGCAACTGTATATTCATCCCACCCATCCACTGGTAAACACTTTATTCCTCGTGGTAGCGTCAGAAATTTACCTGGGTGCTTCCTCCCCTCCCCCTCATCGGCACACGAACACATGATGTGCCGCGGCCCCGGGCGCACACCAAGAGGCACACATAATTCACTACCAGTACTATCTATTACATTGTATGTCAAGTTGGATTTTCTCGTTGGTGTATGATGTACATAAAGTTCCCTGGAGTTATGAAATTATCACTTAACATATAAAGTGATCCATTGACAGTATTGCCATATATGTGTAGAGGGTATGGCCAAGTAAACAAACAGAATCTGTAGAAAAAGAAGTGAAGAACTAGCAAACCAAATTGTGTGTCATCAGTTGTGTCAACTTGATGACATAAAATCATTTCAGGTGTACTGCTATTATAAGTGACTTCTTCAGTAGAACATTGCTTATATTATTTGGTACTGTAACAGAGTCGAAGAACCAGGCTGTATGCTGTGTATATCACTATAGTGTATGTCATGTGTTATGTACGCATGCGTGTAGAAGTATTGAGACGCGTTATTAAAAATTGTAGTGAAGGAAACGCGTAGTCCAGTCCTTGCACTGTAGCAGGGCCCCCAGCCTGTTACAGTACTCAATATTGGGTTTTAGTCTAAGCATGGACCAAACCTACTCTCCAAGCAGTGCTTATTATAAGTGCCTTGCTGCTTGTAAGATAGTTTATTGAAGCCAAGCCTTTAGTGAAGTGACAGACTAGGTATGAGACTTGGCAAGAGGTTTAATTGAACCCATTTCCCACTGGATCTGTACCTCTCCTAGTTGTTTTTACTAGTTTAGGCAGAAATTATTAATTATTTAAAAAAAAAAACCATTTGTCAGAAACTAACTGTAAGTACCTAGCTACCAAGTTAACTATTTAGAGACATAAATTTACCTGCTGTATTGTGAAAATTGTAGAAAATATGTAATTAAGCCTACGATAGTACAAAAAAGCCATTAATTAATAATTAGAGATGTATGCTAACATTTGTAAACAGTAACAGTTTCACTATCCAGGAATGTAGTTACTTATATGAGTATGTAAGACCAACTAGGTGCTTGACATATGATGTACTTTAGTATAGCTGTCTGAGATGAAATTAAAATGCTTTAATACTTTTAAGGTTATGACTTTTGTGATTGATTGTATCAAATTTTGGGTTGAAAGTTGTATTAAAATTGTATCATAATTTTCTTTGATGTCTGTAGGTTTAATGAGGTAGATTAAAAACCTACAGTGAAGTTACTAACTAGTTGGTGGCCTGTGGTCTAGCTTGTGGTTGTTTACTGTAATCATCTAGCAAAAATTGGCAAAATCAAAAGCCTTCATTATTGTAACCATTTTCTGGACCAGACAGGCATCATTGGTAGTGATACATTAACATCACCATGTGGCACTGGCTTTATGACTTCGAAAAGTAAATCTCAAAATACTCACAGCCTAAGTTTTGCCACTTTCTCTTTACCTGCTTTCCTCTAAGAAATAGTTTTACTGTTAGCTTACACTATGGACAAGACAGACATCATTAGTGCTGATGTACTAATGTCACAGTGCAACACTGACACAGTCTCAGGGGTGGTGGAGCATGCCAAAGAGTGAGGGGGCCAGGCCAGCTATAAGAGAAGACCAAAAAGAAAGGCAACTACCTGCTGACAATAGCTGCTCTCCACCAATTATATCTCCTTATTTATAGCTACACATACGTAGCTAAGTAGCTTGCTACACTGCTTCTCTGAAGATTGTGGCTGCTCTATTAGAGTACTTAGAATGAGCCAGCATTGGTTTCTATGCTATTTAGAGCCCCTCAGATGATGTTTTCTCGCAATTATTACTGAGGCCACATACCTCGCTCGGCCTGTGGCCTCAGTAATCAATTTGTAGGGAGCTCTCACTCACATCATCTTTGGGTTTCTAAATAGCATCAAAACCTTGTCAATTTGTTATAACTATCAGGCACTTAAAATGGTATGCCTACGTACATGTGTAAGGGCATTATTGTCATTTTCTTTAAGAGAATACAGTGCTGACCATACATCTTAAATGCTACCTCACCAAGAAAACTAAAAATTAAATTCATGAATCAGAATCCAAACAGCTATTTGTTAATCAGATCAAGATCAAGTATCTATTGCCTCATTGTACTGCATAAATGGTTAATAAAGCCTCAGAAATTTCCAGTATGAAGAATAAATGCAATAGCAATTGAAGGTTATTATGTAATACCATGACTGTGATTAATTATAACTCCTCAATTTAAATTTAGTGGATGCCCCTTCTCACTTTATAAACCTACAGGTAACTATTGTGTTCAAATCTTGTCTGTTATGTACTTATGTGTGGTTGTGTTTCTAGTATTGATTGCCTTTGTGTCGCAGTATTATTGAATTTCATGATCAATAAATATGCTATGAAAAATATTTATTCATTGATTTAAATTCATAGACGTACCATGGATATTTCATGGGGCGTTTTTCAGTTTCATTGCCAATTCATAGAAAACTTTCTGTTTCATATGTAGGTATGTATGTTCATGTAATTTCACGACAAAATGAGTTCCACTTTGTAACATATACTCATGTACAATAGTACAAAATTGTAATTCATAGTTCATGTAGTATCTTATTGCATGGCTAGTCTCTCAGTAGATGTGTTAATTGAAAGCTTAATATCAGTTTTCAACTATTCCCTTTGATACAGATATACTTCAATCCTTTTCAGCTGCTAAACTCAAAATCATTACTGAGGAGTATAATGATCTCATCAAATGGGCAGTGATTTTAGTGTACTAATATAGTTGGTTGTAATTTGATCCTGATTGTTGTTTACAAACACCGAAGCCAGTCATTACAAATATGCATAAGCATACCTATGGCTACCTACCTTAGCCATGTTGTCATGAGGCTGGTTTGACAAAAAGCCCAAAACTCATGATCCCTGTTATATACAGTAGGTAATGTAAAACTACAAGAACAAGTAGCATAAGCCATGTCAGTGGCTCCCTGTGACATTTGTGTAAAGTATAGTACACTGTTACCTAAAGGTGTCTAGCACATTATATGTTATGTATTGGCAAATTCTTTCTGTAGTGGCCGTGGTCATTTCTGATATTACTAATGCACAACGATGTTCTAGTGGACGTGACATTGAGTTATTGGTGGATGATCAGCTAGTTCCTACTAATACTATACTGTATAGATCTTTTAATTCTTCATTTTCTGTGAGGTGTAGAAAGTGCTCTGGCACAAAGACGCCATCTTGGTTTAATTCTAATGGAACTGATATATCAACTTCTTGTGGTAGTGGTGTTCCAATATGTACTAAGGAGGCTAATGAGGATCAAGTTAATGATTTGATATTTTCTTTTTTTGAAGAATCATTAGAAGGAGAGTATCGGTGCACAAGAAATAACAGAGATGGAGCCATAAACATCACAATAATATTTGGTTAGTTGCATTTCAGATTTGTCATACCACAAAGCTACAGTAACTAGCACAATTTGTCAGTATGTTGTGGATAATTTAATTAGAACAAGTATAAGAGAAAATTAGGAATTTTAAATTAGAGTAGGGACAGTGTATAGTGGCTGCAATAAAAAGTACTGGATCGGAGTAGTACGTAATGTCCAAATACTGTAAAACAATAAGAAGTGAATATCCCTACTGTGCATTGAGTGTAGCACAGTAGGGATATTCACTTCTTATTGTTTTACAGTATTTGGACATTACATACTACTCTGGTCCAGCTTGTTTCAGTACTTTTTATTGCAGCATTATACACTGTCCCTATTCTAATTTAAAATTCCTAATTTTTTCTTGTACTTGTTTATGGAGTTTTTTGCAAGCTCATGACCACTAAATAGCCTGCTTTTCACAAAACCAATTGCAATATTTTAAGAGTTAATCACAGTACTATTATACTAGATTATGACTCATACAATAACAACTGATTAGTGGGCATGGCTGTACAAAGCCTGCAGACAGCAATGTACGTGGATTTTTGTGCATACCTATAGACTGATGAACGGGCGTCGCTACCACATGTCTACAGACAGTAATTTACGTAAGTGGGCGTGACTCACGAAAGAAGTAGGGCTACGCTATGATGTGTAGTAACACGTCCACATTTTAGAGTGTTCAGCTGTGTCTTTCCGAGATTTTTCCAAATGTTTATAGTAGCAGCTCTAGGATGGTCAACTGTATTTTTATGAGATTTCTCCACCTCTTTGTCATATGATGCTTTGGTGCTTTCAGCGGATTTCATACATGAACCTGTCACATGTTTGTAACATTCATCAAGGTGGCGCTGTTATCTGTCTTCACTGCTGTAATTTTCCTTTTATTTAAGAGTATGTCATCTTTGTGAGCTTCATAATAGGCCTTATTTTACTTTCCTTCTATTCCTCTGTGCCGCTTCCTTTGAAGGCATTATTGCTCCGAATATTACCTCAGAAAAAACACAAAGCAATAATGACAATAAAACCCTTCAGTTGTATTTTTTCACACACAATTATGTAACAACAGGTTTAGCAAGACTAATACTGTAATAGCGAAGAATATGTTAGTCACAAAGAAATGCAATTAGAAACACAAGTCCTATCCACTTAACTTTGCTAACAACAAACACACTAATACTAAACAAGATGTCTTATGCGTGTATTTTGTCGACGACGTACGATAGGTCCCACATAAATCAAACATCAAAATCACAAACATATTCTAAAAGTTTGGTGAGTATTCCAATATATTGCTGCACAATGTATCGATATGATTATGGAATCCCTACTGATGAGCGATGGTCACGATAAAGAAGGATCAAAGGAAAATCAGTAAGACAATAGTGCATACATTGTAGGATATTTTAAATACTAAAGGTTTCATCTCCATGAAATTCTAAGAATTTTTTGTGAAAGAAGTAAGGTTGTAGCTGTAGCCAATTTTCTGCTACGCTTGACTGAATGCATCAGGCAGGCAGTGAGGCAGTAGAAAATTCGTAAAAATATAAAAAAATATTGTAGTACCTAGTTGAAAATGTTTTGGGTTGTTTTGAAGACATGTTTGGGCTTGATTCTACCTGACCGATACTGTCAAATAGCCATGAAGGATTTGCGAAGATGATTTTGGCTTGATTTATTTTTATGTACCACGCCCACACCTTATACAGTACTATCGTACCATATGATACATGTTGCAAAGTGGAACGGAGGGAGCTTTGATTAATTTGAAGACCTATATGGAATTGCCAAATGAGAATTGTCAGATACAAACCTACATAAAATAGGTCCCCCTATTTGTGGAAATTTGTTATTTGAAAGACAAGTAAACTTTAATGATGGGAAAAGTTTTAAATATATGTTGAAGTATATATGGGTATGTTACCACCAGGGCCAATGCCGGACCACTTTTCAGCCACTTGAATTTGCAAAAAGATCGAGATACTCTAATAGAGCAGTCATCGAAATATACTCTAATACAACAGTCATCGTGATACTCTAATAGAGCATACAGTATAGAATATCAATGCTCTTATTACACTGGTTGGTCTAAGCTATTACATCCATTTTAATTGTCTTCAAATTACTTTCCAATGAGCCATCTGCATAGAATTGCATAATAGGCTAGCTAATTGGTAATAGCTACATGTTATGCATTGGCATTTTACCATCAAAATTGCTTCTGTATCTCAAAAGAACTAAACTCACTTTGTATCATGAAAGTAAAATTAGCTACTAGCTATATATTAAATTGAATTGATTGGTATACAGTAGTACAAAATTACCTGGATATATATTCCTGTGTTAAATCAGAAAGAGACTGTGTTTGTAAAATAGTTTCCAGGTGCCATTTTAGAACATGTATTTTCAAAAATTACATAATGCTCTGAATAAACTTTTGAACTATTTGGTACATAATACTGTTTATACATACAGTAAGGTACCTCACTGACATTCCTGAATCCACAGAGTATCTAAAACTATAAGGAGTTTCTTTAGAAATAGCATCTCTTGACTGACTTTGGCTTTGTTCACATTTTAGGGATGGTATATTTTGGTAGGAATTACATGCACCGTTACCTTAGCAATACGTCACACTTGTGTGGTACTTATATTTGCTTGTAGATCAAATGTCAGCAATACTGGCCCAATGATGGCTCCAGTGTTTTTGGTACTATCAAAGTGACACTTCAGAAAGAGGAACAGTTAAGGAGCTATTGTGTTCGTCAACTTTCTATCACAAATGTAAGTTTATCTTGCCATGAACAAGTAGCTATTGGTAATTCATAATAGGTATCAAGCCCCAAGAGAGAGACTCGTGTTGTTCATCAATTTCATTTTACAGCATGGCCTGATCATGGAGTACCAAAATATGGTACTGCTCTCTTAGAATTTCAAAAAAGAGTTGATAAACACTACATGGGAAAAAGTTCTAAACCAATGCTGGTACACTGCAGGTGAAAGAATTCTATACTGTGTTTGTGAGTTTGTTATAAAATTTATATTCACTTCACAGTGCTGGTGTAGGTCGTACTGGAACATTTATAGCTATTAACAATGAGATACAACGTATAAAACAAGAGGGAGTGACTGACATTCATAGTTTTGTATGTCAGATGAGGTTCTGCAGAAACTTCATGGTACAGACACTGGTAAGTGTAATGACCACCTAGTTGACCTTATAACAGGTTACTTCATTGTCACTTTCTAGCCACAATACATGTTCATTCATATGGCTCTGTTGGAATACATTAATTGTGGGGATACCTCTATTGTTGCTCCAATCAACAATGTGCAAGATAAGATTGATGAATTGTCTACTCTAAACCCCAAGAAAGGCAAAACTGGATTTCAAATGCAGTTTGAGGTGTGTAGAAATATACTCCATATCATGTTGTTAAAAGTGTAAACAACCTTAGAAGCTTGTTAGGAACAGTTCTAAGGAGAGTGATTTTACATATGTCGCAGCGGTGTCATCTAAAAACAAGAGTAAAAATCGTTGTAAACAATTTTTGCCACGTAAGTGTGTGACAATTTTGTAATCATATATTTAGACATACATATAGCTGAATCTGCCAGAGTGATTGTGCCTCAATATGATGGAAGCTCGGATTACATAAACTTCTGCTTTGTTGATGTAAGTATTGAACATTACATGCTCATGTCACAGGAAAGTTTGTATTTTTAAAAGGGCTACTACAAAAGTAAAGCATTTTTAGCTGGACCAGGACCCATGCAGTCCACTGCTACAGATTTCTGGACAATGGTGTGGGAGAAGAAATCTTATGCTATTGTAATGTTGGGCCAGATAAAAGAGAATGAAGCTGTAATTATCCTACCTTACGCTGACATATATATGTATATTGACTATTCTATTAGGAAGCTTCATTTAAGTATTGGCCAGTTGAGAACAAGAGTGTAGAGTTTGGCAGATTTTTAATTGAAACAGTTTCAGAAGATGTTTGGGACAAAGACATAGTAAAGCGTACTTTTAAAGTCACTAATGTACACCAGGCAAGGAAACAGTTTTACCAAATCATTTTAAAACAAAAACTCTATTCTACAGGATACTACAAGGACTATAACTCAATTACAGTATGTGGAATGGCCACAAGATTTTTGTCCCAATAGTCATACCCCAATAATTGATTTAATCAAAGTGTTGGAATATGTTCAACATGAAAACGGCAATGGACCAATTACTGTCCACTGCAGGTAACATTGAGTGAGGTCATAGTACAATCCACTCAAAAACAGCCAAGCTGTAAAAAAAGAGTGCAGCCCTCAAAAGCCTAGGTGAAAAAAGTTGTGAAATCAAAGGTGGTGGCCAAGAAATGGCTGCAATGATGTTAATGCTAATAAATTTTAACAATGCACACAGCCATTATTAATTTTTTTTAGCATTAACATCATTGCAGCCATTTCTTGGCCGCCACCTTTGATTTCACAACTTTTTTCATCCAGGCTTTTGAGGGCTGCACTCTTTTTTTACAGCTTGGCTGTTTTTGAGTGGATTTCACTTCTTTTTGTATTTTCAAAAACCAAATCCTGCACCTTTTACTGGGATATGATTTCCAGGCTGTTGTATCACAAGTTTTGCTAGCATTATAACACTTATTATGATGATTATGATGATTGGCGCGAGTCGGTCACATTAGTCTGCTCGCAGACCGCCTGGGGGAGGAACTAAGTTAATACTACAAATATACCACTGATCGATACGAAAATGGCTCTGATTTGATGAAATAGCTACTAGATTGAGCCTCAAAGTGTTGCAACAATAGTATGGTGCTAATGCTCTAATAGAGCGCACGTTTTTGCTTTTGCTGAAATCATCTAATAGAACACACATAGAATGTTTTAGAACAATCTAGATTTTCTATTGGTAGATCAGTTTTACTTATTAAGCTAGAATTTTCATTTATAAGGTAGAAATTAATTGAAGTGATCAGCCGAGATAGCAGTGGTTCAGTGATTAAGGATGCAGGCATTATGTATGGAGGTAACTTTGTAGCTGTAAGTCTGTTGCTGTTTTAACCACCAAAAGGCACTCCTACGATGATCAGCCTATGTACACACGAATTTTCAAGTTATTCCTCTACTCGGTTTACCCTGTAGCCATGACAAAAGTTTCATCTTTTTTTAACGTGAATAAATGCTCATAATTCCTTGGATATTTATCACATTCATAGCAAACTTGGTACGTGAATGTACCTTTATATGCTCTTTACTTGTGCCAAATATCGATACAATGGAGTTACAAGTTTGTGTTTTATAGCAATTTTGCTAAGTGTGCGAAAAGAAATCGAAGCCCCTGTAGCCCCCTACAGCGAAGAAAAAAAACAAAGAAATTAAAACGAAACTTTGGCCACTCATAGCTCAGAAACGGCTAGGGAGATTTCCTTCAAACTTGGTATGTGGCGTAGCCTACCTGTCGAGCACCTCTGTAGGGAAACTAGTTCCAATCCGATAAGGAATCATGGAGCTACAAAGGTGTGAAAATTGTGTTTTCTTTCTTCCTGTAAATATACTCACAGTGTGGCGCGCCGGCTTCTTGGGCTGCACGACGCACTACCATGTGTCTTGATATGTACAATATATTTTATGTTATATAGTAATGGAGTTGGACGTTCTGGAACATTCTGTGCTTTGCTGATCTGTATCAATCAGTTTAAACAAGAACAGATGGTGGATGTGTTCCAAACTGTTCAAATAATGCGCTCCCAGAGGCCAGGATTAGTGGAGAATATGGTATGTGTTGATAGTATACAATATATTCACACTAGGTAGAAGTACTGCATTGCATATATGCCATCATACAGTACAATAGTACTGTATAGTAGGGGATCACAAAGGGGTAGGCATGGCCCACAAAATAGCATCACTCAAAAACCAGCCTCAATTTTCCCTGACAACAATGAGGCAGTATTGACTAGGCAAAACTAAGCCCAAACAAGCCTTCAGATCGACCCAAAATGCTTTCAACAAGTTGCTATGGAATTAAAAAAAAAAATTAATGGAATTTTTTACTGACTGACTGAATAACTGACTGATTGATTCTTTCAGACAAGTGTAACTTGACAATGGCTTAGGCTACGGGCTTGATTTTTTCACTGTTCAATGTTGCTTCAGTCCAAGAGGCGCCTTTTGGCATACCGTAGTATGTACAATGCATTCTTCATGGACTTACCATTGTCCTCCTTTGTGCCCCATTGATCTTTGCTGACAGAGAAAAGTGTCAATTTGGTGGTAGCACATAATGGCTTCCCTTTTTAATGGATATCGTGTGTACTTTTCATAGTGGCTACTTTGATTGCAGAAGTGCTTTTTGAACAGTTCTTGATTCATACTGCTGTGTAATGGGTTGAACATAGCCGACAACAGAGTGTAATGGATACTTCACTTTTCAGACGATAATTGATATAACTGGGGCACGCAGCACTATTTATTTATTTATTTTGGTATGCGTGGATTGCAGATGTGCTTTTCGAACAGTTCTTGATTTGAAATGCTGTGTAACGGGTTGAACGTAGCTGACAATGGATACTTCACTTCTCAGACGATAATTTATATAGCTGAGGCGTGCTGAGCCATTTCAGATGCGGTATGCGTAGGTTCACCAATCATAATGATTATTTACAAAGAAAGTTAACAAACAAGTACACAAAAATTTTGTAATTTTCAACTAGAGTAGGGACCATAGCACATCGATAAAAAGTACTGAAACAAGCTGGAGTTGTCCATGATATTAAATCACAGCAAAACGATAAGAAGTGTTATATCCCTACTGTGCATTTCCATTATGGTATCATGGAGCACAGTAGAGATATAACACTTCTTATTGTTTTACTGTGATTTAATATCGTGCACTACTCCAACTTGTTTCAGTACTTTTTATCGATGTGCTATGGTCCCTACTCTGGTTGAAAATTCCAATTTTTTTTGTATACTTGTTATAGTAGATATTGTTTATAGTTTTATTATCACTCACACCTTATTATTCATAACAACATATTCTTGCTCTTTGAAGCATTTGTGAATTGAAAAACTACATTCTCTGGATATTAAAACAAACATTGCCATGCATTTAGTTCTCAGCATATACACATAACCAGACAACATATTGAATAACATGTAAAAATCTTACTAGTCTTGCACCAAATTCTTGCAAGAATCTTGCAAATTTGTAAGGAAATCTTTGCTTGTAAGATTCTGTGTGACCTTGCAAGAGCTTGCAAGTTTTTTTCTGGGAATGTACTTATACTTTATACTTTGTTTTTCCTCTGCAGGAACAGTATGAATTCATTCACAGAGCACTTGTGGCTGCAGTACAAAAGCATTCTTCATAATTAATTAACAATTTATTGATTGTAAGGGTAAACATAGTGTATTTTTAATTTTTTTATAAAGTTTTTATCCATTTGTGCCAGCGTCCCTTGTCAATACCCCCGGCACGGTGTATAATAGCTACACAGTGAGTGTTAGCTAGGTTATATGATGTGTTGTACTACATGTTCTTGTACATTTTAAGCAGTGTTTAGTCATCTCCGTGCATAAACATCAGTGTGAAATTACTAGTGACCATGACCATACAGTAGCTATGTATTATGGTGTACATTTCCAGTTTGTTGTCAAACATAAAATTCTGCAGATGCTCATCAGCAACATTGCATGCAATACAAATATGTGACTGAATTTAGGAAAATAACTCTTATGGGTGCATTTCAACATATTAAATATGTAGTACATTATAAGTTAAATTCCTACTCATTTAAGGGTAGGAGAAACTTGAATTACAAGAAACATTTTAGAAAAGTGCTTTCTGCTATAACAGCACCATGCTAGTTTGATTGTTTTAGACATGACCATAAGGGTGATTTCCCAAAATTCGGTCAAGACACTGTTGAAGCATTTGCCATCTTAAATCTGGCAGAGGAATCTCTTAGATAATGCTCAATGGAAAGGCGTTCTGGGATAGTTCTGGAAATTATATTAGCTGCTTAGATATGACCTTGTGGATGAAAATGGTATGATGAAGTTTTAGATATGCATACTGACTTTCCCAGAATGGAATGGACTTGCCTATAACTCCCATCTTAAAATTTATTGCATAATCTATAACAATGGTTACTGACTGTATGAAGCAAAATCAATGGTAATTTTGTTATTTCTATATTTTATATCTTATTGTTTGAATCACAGCTACTGAATATGCCATGATTTTTTGTACTGGTGAATTATGTTCAGAGTATTTGTAATTTGGTAATACATTGCTATTTAAATTCGCTGGATAGACATATAATGTCTGATGCTTCCAGGGGACTAGTCCAAAGAATACAATCATAATACATAGGAAATTTGTGTGTGTGTGTGTGTGTGTGTGTCTTTGTTATAAAAATTAATTGTCAATCAAGAGTCGAGTAGTGTTTGCAGTTTGGATTTGAACAGGGGTAGAATCTAGTATTACTTTCAATCAAGTCATTAGGTAAATCATTCCAATCTCAGAGTGTTCTTGCATCAGGAAAAAAGATAAATTGGTAATAAAATGGAGAGGGTGGTACTTTTAGGTTGATCATTGGGTTTGGGTGAAGTATAGTGGTATCTTGTTCATTGTTATCATTAAGAGTTACGTAGATCAACAATTGATCACATTGTCAGGACTGCACTAACATGGAGACACCATGTACAGTTCATATATATTATACAGACTCAACATCTGTCACAGATTCTGGTATGTGTGTCAGTTAAGTTGTCATTGGTACACTTATAGATTCTTGCTGTTCAAAAACTTTAATCCTATTATACTTTTTGTCATAAAGTATTAACTATATTCTGAAAAATGACATTTATGGACCCACAATAGTTTATCTAGAGACCAGGGCCGGAGCCCAGAGATTTTTAGTGGTCCAGCCATCCGTGAACTGAAATGGAGGTAATAGTCATGCACACTATTGATCTACTGTGATATCTGCTTTCATGTGATACTCAATTACATGTGCCAAGCTAGGAGCGAGGGTCTGGGGGCATGCTCCTCCCAGGAATATTTTTGAAAACAGCTGCAGACCTAAATATTTTGCAATTCCTGAAGTTTTATCTGAAGGAGGCTGTGCTGTACTGTAATAAAAGGTTTGTTGAATTGGTGGTAGCACTTCATAAGAAACTATTTGCTCTGAAATGACATCTGGAAGCTATCAAAGCCTCTTTCTCCAGCATCAAGGATATATACCCTGGTAATTTTGTATTACAGTATACCTAATAATTCAATTTCACATTTAATTTTATACTTTTAAAAAATCAGTGGAAGCTAATTAGTTCCTTGAGATACAGAAGACATTAGGATTCCAATTGCTAATACATGTATTAGCTTAGACTAAACAGTGTAATTAGAACAGTGGCTATACTTTATACCGAATGCTCCATATATTTGAGTATTGCGATGACTGTTCTATTAGAGTATATTTTACTGACTGCTCTATTAGAGTACCGGTATCTTGATCCTTTACAAATTCAAGTAGCTGAAAAGTGGCCGGACTGGCCAGACCGTGGGCTCCGGCCTTGCTAAAGACTCCAGATACCTCTTCACATAATTATGGATATCATTGATCAGGACATATCATCCTATTATTACAGTCCCATTCAAAAGGTATGTTAGTTGATGTATACAGTGGTGTGTGTGTGTCTGTGTCTGTGTGTGTCTGTGTGTGTCTGTGTGTGTCTGTGTGTCTGTGAATTGTAACTTAAGGCTTCCTGTATGCACACAGGCTGAATACCATCAATACAAACTACTTTCTCATCAAGTGATTTCACTGCTAGTGTTGTTGGGTGACCAACTGACAGATTCAATTTGATAACAAATTCGATGTATATATAATAAAAGCCGCACCTGTAATAGTATACTACTCTGGGATCACTATGGTTACATGTGTATTACTTTATTATTATAGGAACACATGGACAGGTAATCGTTGCAATTTCAAACATAACTACAATGATCAAGAACTGAACTTTTACACAATTTTTAACCATTGTGCCAATTGTTGTTTTATGTAAAATGACCAGAGCAGCTATACACAACTGATGTACTTATTTGTCATGATGCTACCAAACTTATCACTATATTTCTAATAGAATACGCCCGTGTATACAGATTGCTCACAACAATATTAATGATAGTGGCATGTAAAAGAGCTACTGATTTAGTGTGATAAACATCATGAATTACAACTTAAATAAGAGACAAAGTCGCTGAATGCATAGAATTAGCTTTAATTGTACTTGGAACACACACACACAATATGCATATTTACACACCTTGAAATCTTCTCAAAGTGTCTAGATACAATTACCTTTAGTTGCTTCAAGGGACAGTAAATAACTAGGTTTAAAATTTAGGCTGGGAAAGAAAAAAATCTTAAGGAGGGTCGATAGGATCTGTCCTCATCCAAGTGTCATTGTGTGGCACCTCCTCATGCAGAGGAGATAGGAATGTATGCAATGTTTTTAATTGGCTTGAAGGAAGCACCAGGGAACTGTGACTCTGCTTGGTCTCCAACACATGATCAGAGACTAATCTGATGAAGCCAGCCCCTTTGCAGGAAGGTGACTTTAGCAGTAGTGGATGCAATGAAGAACAATGTGATGATAATAACAATGAGAACGTCATCTGTGCTCCAAATAGCAAAAAGCACATAGTATAACTGTTTACAGCTTCAGATGTAATAGGCAGTTACAAGTTATATATCAGTTCCAGCTTTTAATCAGCTCCCTCTTTTTTCATTAACAGAACACCTATGGACAACTGTGAGCAGCCTCTCCCTGTCCCTGTCTCTGTCACACACACGCACACACACACATTCACGTCGAACCGAAGTAGGCTAGCTACACCTCGAGCTACACTCAATGGATGTACTGAATAGCTACCAAGACAGGTATGGTAACTACTCGGACGGTTAACCATAGGTAACCATAGCAACTAGCTGAGTGTACCGTTTATCTAACAGCATTGTAATCCCGAGAGTAATCCGCTTACTCTGTAGTCTCGTGCCCAGACCCCACCCACTGCGTTGAATACTCAATGCAGTGGGTGGGGTCTGGGCACGAGACTACTTACTCTGTAGAATGAATAGTAGTCTCGTGCCCAGACCCCACCCACTGCGTTTGAGTAGGGTCTGGTGACTTATGCAATGTTTTTCGGCCCGCCGCCATATTGTTTATGCATTTGTATCCATAACTATAGTTGGCCATTTTCCTAGTTCCAGCCTATCAAATCGCGTTGTACCTGAATCAAGGTGTCCGATTGGTCAGAAAAGAAAAATGGCGTAGGGCCCAAAACTCCTGCAAATGTCACCAGACCCTATTCAACGCAGTGGGTGGGGTCTGGGCACGAGACTAAATGAATAGTAAACAAATATATAAGAATACATAAAATTGCGTAATTTGAGCATCACGTGGTCATCATAACATATCCTAGTCTCGTGCCCAAGACTAAACCTATCCGGGTTTCGTTACTTTCACTTTGATACCCTACGTAAAATTACGTAACAACACTGCGCTATAGGCGCTTTTATAAAATAATAATTATTAAGCACACTGACACGCTTTATCAAACCTCGATTCTGGGGAGAGGTGACAGCAGCCAGTGGCCTGTGATGACGTGCTACTAAGGGGTCTGCCAGGATAACAGAAGTGAGTTATGTATGCATGAGTATGTATCACATCACCACCTAGTCTGGGAAAAAAAAAATTAATAAAAAAATAAATAAAAATAAAAAATAAAAAAAACCACCTAGTCTGGCGTAGCCGACCCGCGCGCGTAACGCGAGGGTCTGGTGACAGCCGCATTCAGTACCTGTACCAGCCTTACGAAAAACTGGTGCGTCCAATCAGATCGCTTAGTGACCAATTAACAACATTCTATGACGTTATTCCGATTTGGCCACTGATTATGGCGAGCTTCTTATGTCTTTTCTACAACCAGCACAAATGTAAGGGTTTGTAGAGGAAATAGACGTCATTCAAGTACAAGTACAGTAGCTGTCGCGCTCTGTTACCGGAAATTGTCCAAGTGTTTCGCGCGTATTTTCAAATTTAATTGCATTCCATCTGCACAGGTACTGAATGCGGCTGTCACCAGACCCTCGCGCTACGCGCACGGGTCGGCTACGCCAGACTAATCACCACCAAGATAACCACTGTTTGCCTGGTTGTAATGTTTTATGCTACAATACTATGAACAGAATTCTTAACATAGACATGCTGATAATTCCTTTAGTCCAGATATATTTCAACTTTTGCCTTGGTCAATTATAGTAGAGGGGCAGAGGCTTAGATTGTCCCATGCAGTTGCAGTGGTGTTGATGGGTTTTGCAGTGTTGGTAGTTGAACTAGACCTACATAATCGCCCCCTGTGTTTTTGGATCTGGCTAAGGCCTTTGATACTGTTGATCATGCGATTCTGTGCTCTAAGTTGCAGTGTTATGGTTTTCACGGAGCGTCTTATGCCCTGTTATGTGACTATCTGTTAAATCGACAACAATGTCTGGTGTTTAATGGTAACACATCAGACTGGGGCACTGTTACAATTGGTGTGCCCCAAGGATCTGTTTTAGGTCCATTGCTTTTTGCTTTATACATCAATGATTTGCCATCTGTCGTTGATTACTCTACTATGGACCTGTACGCTGATGATGCTGAGTTACATTATAGCCATTCAGACTTGGGTGTTGTGGAAGCACAAGTTCAATCTGATTTGGACAAGGTAGCTCGGTGGATCAGTAGTTCTCATTTATGTCTTAATGTTGTGAAGTCAACTGCCATGCTCATTGGAAGTCGGCAAAGAATTTCGGGCAAAAGTTTTAATGTCTCAATTGGGGGTATGGCTTTAAGCCAAGTTGACTCTGTTCGATATTTGGGTGTTATAATTGATCCCACATTATCGTGGTCCTTACATATCACTAATATAGCCTCTAGAGCTAGATCAAGACTCTCATCAATCTTTCGGTATGGAACTTTGACACCTGCAGTGCTATGTTTGCTTTATTCAGCTTTTGTCCTACCATTGTTTGATTACTGTGATGTTGTGTGGTGCCCCACCACCGCTAAGTTTACTGCACTGATTGAAAGAACTCACTCTAAGTTTATGAAAAAATTGCCAGCATTGTACCAGAGCAAGCTTTCCTTTACTTTGGTGGAACGTCGTAAGTTTCATACAGCTATACAGATCTTTAAATCTATTCACCAGAAGCTACCTTCGTATCTCCACAATATATTTCACTATTCCAGAGATATCACAGGTCATATTGGTCGAAACATTAATAGACTCTTTGTTCCTAGAGTAAACAACAATTATGGGAAAAGAAGTTTTTATTACAGGGGAGCTATGATATGGAACAGTTTACCATCAACTGTTACTGAAGCAACCAACTTATCTAAATTTGTACGGTTATATCATGATAAATTTAGTTGATTGTATCTGTGTAGTTTTGTGTACTGTTCTTTGTATACCCTTTTGTGTTGTATGTTTATGTATGTATGTATGTATGTATGTATGTATATATGTATTTGTGTATGTATGTATGTATGCTTGTTTCGCAGGGCTCCACTGAAAATCAGTGTTTTTCACTGAGTGGAATCCCTGTTTAAATATTACAATTACAATTACAATTACCCCCCTTCCCCTTAGAATTGCCTGTGAGCATATCTACGTAGCTAATGGATAATGCTATAGTACAATTTCTGAAACAATATTAACTGTAAATTTACAACAGGAAAATTTTTATAAAAATAAAATTTGACAAATTGGTTAATTTGTCCAATAAGCACCTTAAAAGTCAGTGTTTAGACCTGTTATTTTTTGCTTTTCGTCAAATTTTATTTTGTCAAAGCTGATTAATAATATTGTGAATTCTTCAATTTTTTCTTTCGTCTACTTCCTGTTGTATCTGTAAAATTTTGTTAAATATCTGCATACCTAATCATCTGTGCAGCGCTGTCTGCCTTTCATTTGTGACAGTTAGCTATAGTGTGTGGGTCATGCCATTCTACAGGTATATGTTATATATTACTCCACCATTACTGAAGCTCAAAGCAGCCACTGGAATCAATTTATTGTCATGCACAGTGTTGTATAGGTTGAGTAGCTGTATTGCTTGATTAAACACCTTAAATTAATTTTTAATATTTCATTGAATTAGTTAATACAGAAATATTGGCATTAAATAGTGCTGGCCACTGTAAAGTGCTAATAATAATAAAATAATAAAAAATTACATTTGCAATCTTTGCTGATAGTACAGTCTCGTGCAAGGTTTTGTACCCTGCCCCATGTTGTGCGTGCAGATAACCTTTGTTATTTTATACAATTAGGCACGAGCAGCTGTTACTTCATAACATAAACACAATGGGCTGCTTATGTTGGGACTGGTGGGATACAGGGAATTGGGGGATTCACCCATTCACCATAGGGACCAATATTAAGTAAACTCAAGAGGGTTATCATTTCTGCCATTTGTTATCCAGCGTGTGCAAGTTCAACTCTTGCTCGTGATTAGATATAATTGAATCACTCCAGTCTAACAGTTAAATTTCAAGTACATTTACTGCAAAATGGTGTTACACTGCACACAATCAGTAGAGTCTGAGTTAAAAGACAAACCAAGTGAATCACCTCAGTTAGTAGGCATCAAATCATCCTCCATAATCAGTAGCAAACAAATTAAGGTACAGCAACATGTGTGTGCCTTCAAAATACCAACTATACTGTTACAGTATGTACTAAATTGAAATTGTTTACAAGAACTTTGTCCTGTACACTGTCATTGTAAGGCATACCCACAGAATGTGGACCATGTCAGTGTGTCCAAGTGTGAAGTAATTTATTTAGCTGGTCTGCACTTTATTGAACAGCGACAATTCAGCACGTGCACTATTCTCTTTCCCTACATCAGGACCCTTTCCCCCTTCACTAAGGCTTGAAACATGCTATTACTATGTAAAGCTGCTCCTGTACAACTGTAACTACTCTATTTATTAGACTGAAATGTTGTTTAAAAATCCATTGCTTTTGTATCATGTACAGCGCAGCGTGTTTTGCACTGCTAGGGACATTAAGTACGTATAGGCTTCAGATGAAGTGATCCAATTCATGTGTGGTAACCCAGGGGTTTAAATCAAAGGTAAAGTGCAGTTGTGATTCTGTGTACAGTGAATATGTATGGGGTTTGTTGGAGAGTCAACTACGGAAAGGTTATGAATAATACTTAATGGCGAAATCGTACTTAGAACAAGTAATGTCCCCTCTGTTGGAGAAGTGACAAGTTTCTGGTGATAACAATCTGACTGAGTGTACAAATGATAATTATGAAGTTGTAGATAATGACACTCTTGAACTGTCTAAACTTACATGAACATTATTGTTAGTGTCTCTGTTGATTATGCATTCCCCCTCCCCCACTGGATGCATCAATAATTACAGACTGTCCAGTATAATAAAGAAATAATGGTGTGGTTCCAAATTCAGAAAAGAAGACCAAATGGTGTTTCCTAGTACATATAAAACAGTGAAATTGTCAGACCACATAGGACATTTGAAATAAAAACTTCAGGGTGTTTTAGCAGGTCAAGCATTACTACGAATAAGCCACATTCCATTCATAAATTATTAGGGCTACCATCTGAATGTAATAGAGGTAACATACTGTACATGTTCTGTTACAGAAAGAAGTTATGGTAATATTGGATCTACTATAAAGATGTGATAACAAAGGGTTAGTTATTTGTAAACAAAAAGATGTGATATTTAAACAACAATAATATGATCAGTTACAGCCTGTACATAAAACTTGGAACAAAAAGTTATTGAGCGATGTACCACAGTCTAGCATCACACTATTGCAAATGCTGCAGCTCTTCAGCAAAAAAAGTCACCCTTGATGATAGAGTTCTATGTACAATATGAGGAGATACTGGCCAATTTCATCTGCTGTGCGAGTAGTCATGACTGACCCACAATTAGACGATGACATCATTGCTACCTGCATTAGCAAGAACAAACAAAATACTTACTATTGTATTTCATTTTACAGAGTATGTCTAAAAAAACTTTGCAAAATGACATTTGTATTAGGAGAACAGCAGAATTCTACATGGAAAGTCACTGCTGTCATCAAAATGAAGAAGTGAACACATACATAGCTACAGAAAGAAACTCAGTCATTACTGATGACATTACTGATGTGCGTAACATGCGTATGTGGGTAAAACCCAGTGGGTTTTTCCCTGAATCATCTTGGTGCTGGATGGTTCAAAATTTTTACATTTTGATTTCTTGTTGCTAGCCCTCACTCTCCATTGTTGTATTTAGTCTTTCATTATTCTATTTGCTTATGAATGTAAGTTTTCAGGTAGTCGTGCTCCTGGACTTACATATGGTTATTGTCTTGTATCTATGGTTACTAAGTATGTTGTTGGTTGTTTGGTAACAATGATAGATAGCCTGCTACAGTTGCTAGTGGTGCAAAACCCAGATGTTATAGATTACAATGGGCAAACAGGGTGTGGGTTATTTGGAGTATTGTGGAGGGGGTTAGACTGTGACTTCAGAATCACCTGTTTAATTGTAGTGCTAGGCTTATAAAACAAAACACTAGGGGTATCACGTATCACTTACTAAGTCAATCTCAATCTGTGACTGTGGTCAAACTCACAGTCAACAGTCAAGACTACAAAATATCACTACAGTGGGAGATGGGAGAGGTGTTAAAACTCACAGTTACCTATAAATAAATATTAAAACTTACGAGATAGAAAAACTTAAAATGTTTCAAAGCTCTGTAACAATTTCACTGTGATTTCAATGATGTATCTTTCACAGTTGTAGATCAGAGGGGTAAGACAAGATCACGTGCACTACAAAGCACTAACAAAAATATTTTATTAGCTAAACCATAGTCATACTACCTGTTGAAAGTAATAGATCATACAACAACGATTGTATTGTAATCATTGATGCCTACTGTTACTGTTGACATGAAAGTCATGGGACAAAGTGGCAGTAAAGAGGGGTTTCTAGGGGTCTGGGCATACTCCCCAAGAATTTTGAAACATAAGTGTGCCATGATTGAACCTGGAAATGATTTTAGAGAATGAGTGAGATCTGGAAATAATTAGCAAGCTGAAGGGACAAAATAACTATGTATATAATTATGTGCATGAAAGCATTGATTTGATGAATGTGTTGATTTTCAGCTTATAGTGAACTGTAAGAAAGAAATTAAAACTAGTAAGGTAATTTTTAATCAGAGTAGTAGACCATGACCAGTGTTGGGAGTAACGCGTTACATAAGTAACGCGTTACGTAATATTATTACCTTTGTGGTAACAAAGTAATATAACGAAATACGCTATGAAAACAGGTAATATAACGCAAGATACTTTACTTACAAACGTAACGCGTTACCTAAGTAATATAATTACTGTAACGAGTCTAATATGACGTAATATTATTACTAAAAGTAACGAAGTTACTAATCTCGTTAGTAATCCTCTGAGTAACGCCTAACCACAATGGAGTAACGAGGCCTATTGAATGAAGCTTATTCACTAGCTTCTTACTTATAACCAAGATTTGTACATTGTCCAACAACGCAATCATGTCACGTGATAAGGTGGTAGTTTCACACGTGACAGCTTAAGACTGTGGACACAAAGTAATATAATATGTAATATTATTACAGTTACTTTATTTTATGGGTAATATGTAACTGTAACTAAATAGTTCTGTTGCAAGTAATATGTAATATGTAACTAGTTACTTTTACAAAGTAACTTGCCCAACACTGACCATGACATAGAAAATTTTTGAAAATGGCTATCTCAAGATGTATCTTTAGACTTTTAGTCAAATCCCCGTGGTAAATTGTAAGAGTTAAGAGGTACAATACGTAAGTATACTTTCCTGTGGTAAACCCGGCTATTTTGTCTAAATTTTAAGAACCAGCCCAATCACCATTTACAACTAGCTTTTTGGCCACAACTAGCCCCCCCTTTTAGCCCTTGCCATAACAGCAGCATCTTTCCAATCACGAATCACACCATTACAAGCAACAAACTAAATAGATCAAAATATGTATCAAGCCCCTTCCTCTACTTTTTGTACAGGGTCTATTCAGTTCACATGAAATACTTTAAATACTTGAGCAACATTATTACGCATTCACGTGGTCTTGTCCTACTCCCCTGGTTATATAGATAGGATGTATTAAGAAAGTTTAAAGTACAGGACTGGTGTGTTTGGTAAATGGATATAATAAACCTAAATAGTTTCAACACTTAAAGTAACAATGAAGGTGTACGGATTTATATCTAGCTGGCTCACATGGCCCAGACAGCAGCTTTCTTGGTTTACTATAGTTAGTTATACTAACTTTTAAAAATGCTAAAAGGCCACATTGGATGTGGCCAGGGATGAAAACCTAACAATTAAGCCTAAAACTTTTCAGGAAGATGATGCATTCAAGTCAGGAAGATGCATTCAAGTCAGGTCAAAAGCTGTAAGCCAAAGGCTAAGGTAAATTTTGTCTTTGACACAGATCATCCAATAGTGAGTGCTTGTGTGACATCCCAGTGAAACAAACGTACACTAGGTCCCTATTAAAAGATGGTCACCAGTAGGTTGAAATATCCCTGAAGTAAATTATCACCATGCTTGTGCTAAGAATTCTGTTCATAGCATTTTTAAAACAGTACACTCAAGGATAATGGAAGGTAACAGAGATGATGTGATACATAATGCATACATACCTCTGGTATCCTGGCAGAGCAATTAGTTGCACATCATCTTCAGTCATCACAAGACTGGCTGCTGTCACCTATTGAGTTTGATGTGTCTCAGTGCTTTATCAATGTGTCTATAATGTAGTGTTGTTACATAATGGTATGTAGAGGTGCATCAAACAATGTGAAAGTAACAAAAACTGTTTCAGAAATTGTAAGATTATGTGAGTTTCAGACCCTTGGGAAAGAGGCTACAGTATTATCCATTAGCTACAGTTATGCTATTCCTCTAGTAAAGAATACTTCAACTACGAACACTGCTGCAAAACCATCAACACCACTGCAACTGCATGGGACAATCTGAGCCTCTGCCCTTACTATAATTGACCAAGGCAGGTTGAAATATATCTGGAGTGAAGGAAATTGTTACCATGTCTGTGTTAAGAGTTCTGTTCATAGCATTAATAGCGGTATTGCAGCATAAAACATTACAACCAGGCATAGTAAAGTGATCTTGGTGGTGATGTGATACATACTGCTGCATACATTACTTACCTCTGTTATTCTGACAGACCCCTTAGTCACAGAACACTAGCTGGCTGCTGTTACCTCTCCCCATTAGATTCTATGTATCTGGTTTGATAACGCGTGTCCTCGCGTGTCTCAGTCAGTGCTTAATAATTATTTTATTAAAGCGCCTCTAACGCAATGTTGTTACGTAATTTTACGTGGGGCATCAAACGATGTGAAAGTAACGAAACCCAAACATATCCATATGTCGAAGGATTAAGTTGCAGCACAAGTGATCGAGATATTCATGTTGTCTTTTATACTAATTTATGGTTAGTAGAGTATAGTGTATTAATTTTGTTGTGATTTCTACCGTATCATGTTGTGTGTCTGGTCTCACGGTATACTGAGTAGCTTGCTACTGCCGCGGTATTAAACAGTTGAATTAATCGATCGTACACTCATCCAAGCGACTGTATATTCATCCCACCCATCCACTGGTAAACACTTTATTCCTCGTGGTAGCGTCAGAAATTTACTTGGGTGCTTCCTCCCCTTCCCCTCATCGGCACACGAACACATGATGTGCCGCGGCCCCGGGCGCACACCAAGAGGCACACATAATTCACTACCAGTACTATCTATTACATTGTATGTCAAGTTGGATTTTCTCGTTGTAAATAAAATTCCCTGGAGTTATGAAATCATCACTTAACATATAAAGTGATCCATTGACAGTATTGCCATATATGTGTAGAGGGTATGGCCAAGTAAACAAACAGAATCTGTAGAAAAAGAAGTGAAGAGCTAGCAAACCAAATTGTGTGTCATCAGTTGTGTCAACTTGATGACATAAAATCGTTTCAGGTGTACTGCTATTATAACAGTGACTTTTTTTCAGTAGAATATTGCTTATATTCTTGGTACTGTAACGAAGTCGAAGAACCAGGCTGTATACTGTGTATATCACTATAGTGTATGTCATGTGTTATGTACGTATGTGTGTAGAAGTATTGAGACGCGTTATTAAAAATTGTAGTGAAGGAAACGCGTGGTCCAGTCCTTGCACTGTAGCGGGGCCCCCAGCCTGTTACAGTACTCAATATTGGGTTTTAGTCTAAGCATGGACAAATCCTACTCTCCAAGCAGTGCTTATTATAAGTGCCTTGCTGCTTGCAAGATAGTTTATTGAAGCCAAGCCTTTATGAAGTGACAGACTAGGTATGAGACTTGGCAAGAGGTTTAATTGAACCCACTTCCCACTGGATCTGTACCTCCCCTAGTTGTTTTTACTAGTTTAGGCAGAAACTATTACTTATTTAAAAAAAAAAAACATTTGTCAGAAACTAACTGTAAGTACCTAGCTACCAAGTTAACTATTTAGAGACATAAATTTACCTGCTGTATTGTGAAATTTGTAGAAAATATGTAATTAAGCCTACGATAGTACAAAAAAGCCATTAATTAATAATTAGATATGTATGCTAACATTTGTAAACAGTAACAGTTTCACTATCCAGGAATGTAGTTACTTATATGAGTATGTAAGACCAACTTAGGTGCTTGACATATGATGTACTTTAGTATAGCTGTCTGAGATGAAATTAAAATACTTTAATACTTTTAAGGTTATGACTTTTGTTGTATCAAATTTTGGGTTGAAAGTTGTATTAAAATTGTATCATAATTTTCTTTGATGTCTGTAGGTTTAATGAGGTAGATTAAAAACCTACAGTGAGGTTACTAACTAGTTGGTGGCCTGTGGTCTAGCTTGTGGTTGTTTACTGTAATCATCTAGCAAAAATTGGCAAAATCAAAAGCCTTCATTACTGTAACCATTTTCTGGACCAGACAGGCATCATTGGTAGTGATACATTAACATCACCAGTAGTGATACATTAATATCACCAGTAGTGATACATTAACATCACCGGTAGTGATACATTAACATCACCGGTAGTGATACATTAACATCACCATGTGGCACTGGCTTTATGACTTCGAAAAGTAAATCTCAAAATACTCACAGCCTAAGTTTTGCCACTTTCTCTTTACCTGCTTTCCTCTAAGAAATAGGTTTACTGTTAGCTTACACTATGGACAAGACAGACATCATTAGTGCTGATGTGCTAATGTCACAGTGCAACACTGACACAGTCTCAGGGGTGGTGGAGCATGCCAAAGAGTGAGGGGGCCAGGCCAGCTATAAGAGAAGACCAAAAAAAAAGGCAACTGCCTGCTGACAATAGCTGCTCTCCACCAATTATATCTCCTTATTGATAGCTACACATACGTAGCTAAGTAGCTTGCTACACTGCTTCTCTGAAGACTGTGGCTGCTCTATTAGAGTACTTAGAATGAGCCAACATTGGTTTCTATGCTGTTTAGAGACCCTCAGATGATGTGTTCTCGCAATTATTACTGAGGCCACATACCTCACTCGGCCTGTGGCCTCAGTAATCAATTTGTAGGGAGCTCTCACTCACATCATCTTTGGGTCTCTAAATAGCATCAAAACCTTGTCAATTTGTTATAACTATCAGGCACTTAAAATGGTATGCCTACGTACATGTGTAAGGGCATTATTGTCATTTTCATTAAGAGAATACAGTGCTGACCATACATCTTAAATGCTACCTCACCAAGAAAGCTAAAAATTATATTCATGAATCAGAATCCAAACAGCTATTTGTTAATCAGATCAAGATAAAGTATCTATTGCCTCATTGTACTGCATAAATGGTTAATAAAGCCCCAGTATGAAGAATAAATGCAATAGCAATTGAAGGTTATTATGTAATATCGATATATACCATGACTGTGATTAATTATAACTCCTCAATTTAATTTTAGTGGATGCCCCTTCTCACTTTATAAACCTACAGGTAACTATCATGTTCAAATCTTGTCTTGAACTTGTGTAATGAACTTGTGTAATGAACTTATGTGTGGTTGTGTTTCTAGTATTGATTGCCTTTGTGTCGCAGTATTATTGAATTTCATGATCAAATAAATATGCTATGAAAAATATTTATTCATTGATTTAAATTCATAGATGTACCATGGATATTTCATGGGGCGTTTTTCAGTTTCATTGCCAATTCATAGAAAACTTTCTGTTTCATACGTAGGTATGTATGTTCATGTAATTTCACGACAAAATGAGTTCCACTTTGTAACATATACTCATGTACAATAGTACAAAATTGTAATTCATAGTTCATGTAGTATCTTATTGCATGGCTAGTCTCTCAGTAGATGTGTTAATTGAAAGCTTAATATCAGTTTTCAAGTATTCCCTTTGATACAGATATACTTCAATCCTTTTCAACTGCTAAACTCAAAATCATTACTGAGGAGTATAATGATCTTATCAAATGGGCAGTAATTTTAGTGTACTAATATAGTTGGTTGTAATTTGATCCTGATTGTTGTTTACAAACACCGAAGCCATTCATTACAAATATACATAAGCATACCTATGGCTACCTACCTTAGCCACATTGTCATGAGGTTGGTTTGACAAAAAAGCCCAAAACTCTTGATCCCTGTTATATAGAGTAGGTAATGTAAAACTACAAGAACAGGTAGCGTAAGCCATGTCAATGGCTCCCTGTTTTTAGTATGACATTTGTGTAAAGTATAATACACTGTTACCTAAAGGTGTCTAGCACATTATGTTATGTATTGGCAAATTCTTTCTGTAGTGGCCGTGGTCATTTCTGATATTACTAATGCACAATGCTCTAGTGGACGTGACATTGAGTTATCAGTGGATGATCAGCTAGTTCCTACTAATACTATACTATATAGATCTTTTAATTCTTCATTTTTTGTGAGGTGTAGAAAGTGCTCTGGCAGAAAAACACCATTGTGGTTCAATTCTAATGTAACAGAAATATCAACTTCCTGTGGTAGTGGTGCTCCAATATGTACTAAGGATGCTAATGAGAATCAAGTTAATGATTTGATATTTTCTTTTTTTGAAGAATCATTAGAAGGAGAGTATCGGTGCACAAAAAATAACAGAGATGGAGCCATAAACATCACAATAATATTTGGTTAGCTACATTTTGTTACTTCAGATTCATTTGTCATACCACATAGCTACAATAACTAGCATAATCTGTCACTATGTTGTGTATGGTTTAAATAGAATGCGTGTTGCAAGTGGAATGGAGGGAGTGTTGATTAATTTGAAGACCTGTATGGAATAGCCAAATAAGAATTGTCAGATACAAACCTACATAAAATAAGTCCCCCTGTTCATGGAAATTTGTTATTTGAAAGACAAGTAAACTTTAATGATGGCTAAAGTTTTAAATATAGAGTAAGTCGCTTATTATCGAACGGTATGTATTATCGAACTTAACACGCTAGGTGAGCTACTCAACACACCAAAACCAATAAACACCAACTAAAGACGTTTTGGGCTGTATAGACCACCAATACAACTTTTACAACAGTTTTCTTCGGTGGTTTCTATTGGTAAAGGGCTCCAGAGGCTCTAGTGGATATAAGGTGGCACGAATTAAGCGAGCAAACTTACAATTACTTTAACAATCATCTTTAACTTCTCACCACAACAACGCACCTACTTTCAGTTTAGACCATTCAATAGAGGAGTTTTTGTTCTCCCTGAATACTAAGTTTTAATTAAATCGAACCAGCAGGCCTTAAGTTATGAGGAAAATAGTAGTACCTATAACAACCATGGTTTCAGTGTAACTTGAATAACTCATGAACGGCGTATTCAATCTCCGTAAAATTTCTGTCACAGATTGTTATCCGGTGGTTGGATATCCCATAGAAACCTTGAAGTGACAGGGTAATTCCCTAGTATGTTATTCATTGGAATGTGCGAACTGTTCGAAAATTGGTCATTGAGTGAAGTACGGCTGTTCGATAATACGTACAGGTGTTTGAGGAGTGGTAAATGATAGACTCTACTTTTTCACACATAACCCGCAATGTGTTGGTGTAATTTACTTACAACTTGGTATTCAGAGAGACCAAAAGCTACAATATTGAATAGTCCAAACTGGAGGTCTGTGTGTTGTTGTGGTGAAGAATTATAAATGATTATTGAAATTTTGATAAATGGTGACTTACGCTATTATGTTGAAGTACATGTTACCACTGCAATCTTTTAAGCAGAGTAAAATAAAGTAGGGTTCCAGTGATAAAAGTACAAACAAGGAATATGGATGATGGTAGTTAATACCGCATAGCTGTGTGTGAAAATCCCTATGTTAGCATGTTACCACCATCTGTTGAATGCCAAAGTAGGGATTTTCCCACATTGCTATGTTGTAATAGCTACCATCATCCACATATCTTGTTTCAATTATTTGGCATAACTACAATATACGTACATGTGAAGTTGTGACTGCTTAATTGGAGTATCTCGATCTTGTTGCTTATCACATGCAATAGATTAAGGGGTGTGGCTGCCATGTCTAGTTTTCTACAGCAAAACTGTGACTGATTGCAAGGGCGTGTTTTCCATGCTTTGATCATTAAAGGCATGGCAATGTATTTTCATCGTGTAAGGGTAGGTTACCATACAACAGTTTATAAACACTGCAACAGGAATCTACTCCCTCTCACAGTAGTGTAAGTGCTTCAGATAGTTTTGTGGTGTCTAAATGTGCTCCTCTAAGGAAAGTGTCAACATAGAAAATTAAATGTCTCATCATGCATGGAGAAGAAGGCAACCATGTAATTGAACATACATAAAAGGAAAGACCAAGTGCAGAAAGCATGCGCAGACGCTGGTCAGAACCAGAAAAGACACACGCCACAAGTGAGTTTGATTTTGTGCTGGCTGCATGCTTTTTGTTTGAGCTCTAGCCTTATGACTCTGATCAGACAGGCAGGTAGGCTGGCAAACCAAAAGTTACGTAGGTTTTTGGCAACTTTTAAATCAATATTTTTCAGCCTTCTGTAAGTGTTTTCTTGCTTTTGATGTGGATTTGATGTTAGACTATTCCGTAAAGGTAATTTTCATTGTGTATATGACAGTTTTTAATGGCAGCATTTTTGGTGGGTACTATTCATTTTAGGGAGGAGCTCTACTAAACCGAACTACCATACTGTTTGATCACTTGCAGGTGTTAATAATAAAACCCATGCAAAAAAAACAACCAAGCTGTATAAAAAGGGTGCGAGCTTCATTGTAAAATCAAAGGTGGCGGCCATGAAATGGCTGCAATGATGTTAAATTTTAATAATGGCTTTTGTTGCATGGATTGCACTTCTTTTTCTATTTGAATTCTATACCCAAAAACCAACCATAAACTGGATTTGAGGTTTTTTTACTGTTCTTCCTATCTACAAATGCAATGATGATAATATATAATAAATACTGATAAATGTTGTGCTTGCTTGTTCATGGCTATATTATAGTGCCCGTATTTATTTGCAATGGTATTTTATAATAAAGTGAATTCCTTCCAAGTTAAGTATGCATGATTGTACTATTAATTTTGTCTTTTAGGATTTTGCAGGGACTGTTCTATTAGAGTATCTTGATTTTCATGCAAAACGTGAAAAGTTGCAGTTACTCAATTTTAACAAAGCAAATCCTGCACCTTTTATGCTAGAATATATTTCCAGCCTAGCATAGCAATTATAATGATTATGATGATGACAATTGGTGTGAAGGGGTCTTAATATTACTCACTGATCTGTACCAAAATGCTATAACATTGGCTTTGAGGACACAAGTTGGCTATAACAATGTCCAAGCACTTAAGGACACACATTATAATTATATTGTCAGTGCGCAAAATCACAGTCCAGACACTGACAATTTTCAGTCAATCACACTAGTTGTCAGGCCATAATTGAATTTGTCTGGAAATGGAGTCCTTTCAAGGTTTAGCACTGAATTTAGAGTGTGATATTAGGCTAGGAGGGAGGCCAGACAGGCATGTAATTGAGTTATGTGTTTATAGTTTGTGGTGTACCCACAAAGCCATGCCCAAGAGACAAGCCTATTTGACTTAGTCTCTTGTTATAACCTGTTAGCCATTACTAGCTTTTACTTGTGGTATTCATCTGTACACCCAACTTGTATTTTGAGATAGCATAAAGTCCAATTCATGTTCATTCTGAAAGACACTATTTCATAGCATCAATAGCAAAGTTTGACTACATACCTATGGTACTACTGAGGTAATTTTTCCAATGACTCTTTTCCTACAAATGCTCCTGTAGCAGCACTGAATTTATAGGAGCTATTATATGTGACCAGAACCCTAAAATGTTGTGCTTGTCTGATCTGTCACTGTAGTGAGTGGACGAGTTGTATTCAGTTGTACAGTACATTGGTGACCCCAATGCTTGAAACAAATAATTTGGTAAAAAGGGAAACACAAAATATTTTAAACATCTGGACAAATTGGTTTATGTCCAGTCAACTTTCATGTTGTCCTGACAGTGTGTTAGCACATGTCTAAAAGTTCTTTAGCACACTGATTGTGTTTTTTTGACTTATTGGTAATGTTATTGTAACACTCTAATAGAGCACACTTTTTTTGAGGAATTCTAATAGAAAATGCATACTATGTTCTAGAATTTTCATTGATAGATCTATGAAATCATCAAGCACTGTTTAAGTAGGAACTCCCCCAAAAAATGATATGCACTGCCTAAAATTCCGCCTTTAAAATCATCCCAGAAATATCTTACATGCAAAAATCACCTTTATGGAATAATATTAGTCCATCTAACATCAAATACAGCATTAAAAACAAGAAAAAATTTACAGGCGGCTGGCTGGATATAGAATTTAAAAATTATCACTGAAACTCGAATTTTGTCTGACTACCTGGCAGCATGCTTGCAAGCCTGCCTGCCTGACCACGGTCACAAGGTTGGAGGCCAAACAAAGCAGCGCATGGCCACCATTTTACGCCACAATAACTAACTTACTAGTGGGATGTGCTTTTTGGGGTTCCAATGAGTGTGCGCCTTCTTTCCTTTTATCTTCAATCAGGCTATCTTCGTCCTCCTTCATGCAATGAAACCATATTAAGGTGTTAATTTTCCCTATCAACACTTTCTTTGAGCAGCATATTTAGGTGCCGCAAACTTATTTAAGTACTTACACTCAGGTACTTGTGCTTGGGTGCTTACGCTCAGTAGTACCTGTAACTTCTTGATATGTTCAATACCCCACTTACTAACGTGATCTTTGTTGATTAATAACAATCGAGTACCAAGACCACGCCTCTTAACAATCTATTTACTTAATCACGATGATGACACACCCCATTATTAATGGCCTAGCTGTATTCATAATGTTAGCACTATGAAATAGTGACACACACCCTGGTACTAGGTGAAAGGCTGACTTGTGATACTCTAATATAGCAGTCACCCTAACAGAACAGTCACACGTATAAAGCTGTATGGTATAACAAAAAAAACAAAAACTGGTATATTAAAAATTATTAATTTAAAAGTTAAGTAGGGATCCAAGCAATAAAAAGTAGTGAAACAAGAGATGAATGATGGTATTACAGCATAGCTCAGTGGGAAAATCTCTACTTTGGCACTGAACAAAATGATTGCTATAACGGGCTGATATAGGGATTTCCCATCGAAATATGCTGTAATACCATCATTCATCTCTTGTTTCATTACTTTTTATTGCTTGGATCCCTACTTCGTTTTAAAATTTTATTTTTAATATACGTACTAGTAAACTTTTAGTATTGAGTACATTTTAGCATGAATTTTTATGTATAAAGTAGAATTTAAGTAAGGCAATCAGCCATGATAATAGTTGCTCAGTGATTAAATATTTGGGTGTTAAGTATAGAGGTCCATGGTTCCAACCCTGCTAAGATTTTATATGCACTTCGTTTACCCTGCGATGACTGTTCTATTAGAGTATCTCAACCCTATGCTTTACATTTGTTTGGTTTTTACTTTGTAAATCTGTAGCTTTTACTTATTAATTTTCTAACCATCAAAAGGCACTGCTACAAAGGCTAGCCTATGTACACACCAAACGCCAAGTTGTTCCCATAAGCGGTTTACCCTGTAGTGGTGACAGAATTTCAATCTTTTTTATGTGAATAAGCATTTGTAGTAGGGCCCAAATGACTTTAGTAAGATTCGAACATTCATTCGAACAAACAAACTTTCTAATGTATTTGAATTAATTTGAATTATGCAATTGAATATTATACAGAAGCATAACCAAAAAATTACAGTATCTAAAAATGGCGTCTGAGGAAGTTGAAGTTTTGAGTGACCATTGCAAGCAAGAGAAGTAGCGAGTTAAACAGTGAAGAGACTAGTGACACAGAAGCTATTGGTGAAACTGAAAGCAGCAGCGCTTCATCAGGAAAGTTTCGTTCAGACGTGTGGAGTTATTTTACCAAGTGTACCAATGGAAAGAAGGCTCTGTGCCAACTGTGCAACAAGGAGTATGCGTATTATGGCACCACTAGTAATCTTTGAGATCATTTACAGCATTATCATAAGGATAAATATAAACCGAAAGTGGTTTCCAATGGCTCGAACCAGAGTAACATGGATTCTTTCGTTTCTCGTGCGAAATGTCCACCAACACAAGCTAAGAGGATAACAGAATTAATTGCATTGATGGTAGTAAAGGATTTGCGACCTGCTGCTATTGTGGAAGGTGAAGGTTTCAAGCTTACCTGGAACCTGGGTACATAATTCCGTCAGCAGTCCATGTGATGGACATTGTAAGGCGTAAGTTTGCTGTAGCCAAAGAAAAGCTGGAAAGAATTTTGTCTGCAAATGAGTCAAAATATGCTATTACCACTGATATTTGGACCAGCTTTTCGAATGATGCCTACATTTCCCTTACCTTGCATTTCATTGATAACTCCTGGGAGTTGAAAAGCTACACACTAGCTACTTATCCGTTTCCTGAGCAGCACACTGGAGATAGTATAGTCGAGAAATTGAAGGAAGTCATAAATGAATACAACATAACTGACAACAATGTAGTGGCCATTGTTCATGACCAAGGTTCTAATTTTCAAAGAGCAAGTTGTGTTTTAGCTGAAAAGAAACAATGGAAGAGTGTGAACTGTGCCGCTCACTGTTTACAGCTATGTGTCATCGAAGGATCTGGTATCAGTGCTATAGCTCAAGCACTAGGTGTTGCCAAATCATTGGTTAAACATTTTCACCATAGTGCCCGAGCCACCGAGGAACTCCACAAACAGCAAGAGAGCATGAATCAATCTAGATGGAAGTTGATTAATGAGTGCAAAACACAATGGAACAGTACCTTCTACATGTGCCAATCACTCCTTGAAAATAGATGGCCCATATCAGCAGTATTAGTAGTTGAGTCTATCACTAAGGTTGAGCACAGAAGGTAGGATTTGACCAGCACACAATGGGAGCTACTTGGTGACCTTGTAAAGATACTTCACCCACTGGAGATTGGTACAACCATAGATACAATAACGCTTACCAGGATTGGAAACGGAAGTATTCTATGTCATCATTTGTGTACAAAATCCCCAATGTTACGTCATAGCCTTTGATGTTATCCATGTTTCGCCTTACTGCGTTGGTACAGATAATTCACTTTCTGTACAAATTTTACTTCAACTACTTCGCTACGAGGTTGTATTACACACTAAATGGAGCCGTTAGACTGTAATATAGTGAGGTAAAACGTTTTTGCTGGTTGTAAATTTCATTTTTAAACCGTGTCAGTCGAAAGCGCGGGTCAGACTCAATGAAATTTTTGCTTGTATCTTTTTCACTAGTAAGTATTTAAACTAATTTGTACGCCGAGTATATGTCTCATGGCCATAACTAATAAGTAGTACCTACTTTATCCAGTGAAACTGCTCTGCTTTGTAGTAAGATGTACCAAAAGTAAGCGAAACACGGATCTCACGTGTACCCACTTCCGTTTCCAATCCCGGTAAGCGTTATTGTATCTATGGTATAACTTACATGTGCTCTGAGGCATCAGCATCATTATCATCCATCCTTCCTGTCCTCTTTGGCATAATCAAACACCTAGAAGTTAAAGAAAATGATTCAGTGGTTTTAAAAAGATTCAAAATAATAATGTGTTGAAAGACAAATTAGAACAAGGTGGGGTTTGGATGAAATTGATGCCACTGATATCAGTGTGCTTGCCTTGGCTTTGGATCCTAAATATAAGACCCTGAAGTTCCTTCATGCTGAAAAAATATCTGAAATCAAAGCTGAACTACAAGACCAGTTCAGTCAACTTGCATCTGATGGAGAGCCCAACAGCAGTTCCTCATCCTCAACTTCACAAAACATACCACCTCCAGCAAAGAAGAAGGCCCTAGATATCTTGTTTGGTCAAGAAGAGAGAAATCCTGCTGTTTTGAATGATGAAGCGGAGCTGTATTTTTCTGAAAATGCCATACCTAGAAGTTTTAATCCACTTCAATGGTGGAAAGCAAACTCTTTACGATACCCACGTCTAAGTCAACTAATGAAACCACTATTTGCAATCCCTGCAACTTCTACACTAAGTGAAAGGTTGTTTTCAGTGGCTGGTTTAACTGTTACAAGACTCTGCAGCAGCTTGAACAGGGAAAATGTCAAGACTTTAGTTTTCCTGCATAACAGCTACCATTTGATTTGCTAGTTCAAACCCTGTACTTGTGTATGTATTAACATGACACTGTACTATGATTGATTAACTTTAATGACAAATTTAAATGAGTTAAAAGTTCGAAAGTTCGTGAATGTTTACTGAAGAATGTTCGAAGCCTAGTAATTCAAGTTCGTTTGGGCCCTAATTCGTAGCACTGTGGACAGTAATCAGATTCCTTGAAACCTTGGTAAGTGAATTCACACATTATACACCCTATATCTGTACCAAATTACAGTAGACCCTCTCTTATCCGGCCCTCGATTATCCGTAACCTCGACTATCCGAAATCGGTTTTGCAAAAAAAAAAAAAAAAATCACGTGCGATTGTTTTCAAAACATGGCGACAGTAAAACGCAAACGGAAGGTGCTAACTGTTGATGAAAAACTGAAGATTTTAGAGTTGCTCGACAATAATTATTCCTTAGCAGCAATTGCAACAAAATATGACATAGGTAAGAGTACCGTGAGCGATATTAAAAGGGATCACCAGAAACTTCTAGACTTCAAGAAGGAAACGCTAGATATGGGAATGCATCACCAACCCAAAATGATGAAACTAGGAACTAGTGCGATACTGGACAAGGCTGTGTATTTGTGGTTTAAACAAAAGCGGATGGACGGGATACCAGTGACGGGGCCCATATTGTGTGAGAAAGCCGTTCAATTAAGTAAGAAGCTGTTTGGAGACAACTACAAATTCGTTGCTAGTGAAGGGTGGAAATGGAGATTTTGTAATAGACATGGAATACGAAATATATCAGGCCAAGGTGAAAAGTTGTCTGCTAATTATGATGTAGCTGTGGACTTTGTGCCGTCGTTCCGTGAATTTGTCAGAGCGAGGAACTTTCCTTTAGATAACATCTTTAACTGTGATGAAACGGGACTTTATTTTCGTTTGTTGCCTGAGAAAACACTTGCTGCTTCGTTTGAAAAGTCAGTTGATGGGCAGAAGAAGGCCAAAGATCGAATAACCCTGAATGTTTGCTCTAATGCTTCAGGCACTGTCAAACTGCCCATTCATTTTATTGGAAAAGCTAAAAAGCCCAGGTGCTTTAAAGGCATTAACATGGATCTTTTGCCTGTTGTCTACTCAGCACAAAAGAATGCATGGATGGAGTCTAGTTTGTTCCACGAATGGTTTCATAATAATTTCATTCCGTACGTCCAAGAGAAACTAGGCAAAGACTGTGAAGCTGTGCTGCTTCTAGATAATTGTTCTGCCCAGATGAGTTGGTTAGTGAAAATGGAAAAATCATGGCTAAATTTCTGCCACCCAATGTTACGTCACTTATTCAACCTATGGATCAGGGTGTTTTGATTGGTTTGAAACGTATTTACAAGAAGAAGCTGCTGAGTAGAATGCTATTAGCAGATGAAGATGGTAGGTCTATCATAGACTTTTTAAAGTCTGTCAACATGAAGGTGGTGGTAGATCTCATTAAGGAGGCATGGGATGAGGTTAAGGCTGAAACACTGAGGAAATCATGGGAGAAAATCATACCAATAGACAACGAAGATGAAGTCATCCAAATGATAGAATTTGATGAATCTGCTGCTGATGTATTGATGATGGTAAGAATGTTAAATGAAGTCCAGAATGAAGAAAACCAACTTGAAGAAGAGGATGTGCTTGACTGGTTAGAGCAAGATAGAAATGATCAGGGTTACAGGGTCTACACTGATGATGAAATCTGTGAAGTCGTTCAGCTAGAAAATTAAGAAACTGGTGAAGATGATGTTGACCAAAGTGGTGATGATGTTGATTGGGGCGAGCCTGAGCGAGCCCCACACTAGCGAGTCGCCCACGTAACTTTCGTCTCAGCGACCATGCCCAAAAAACTACAGAAGAAATCGGAAAGAGACCCTGAAATAAACGGATTTACTGTGAAATAAACGGCGTAAATCACAGCACTTCCATATATGTTCGTCTCATCGACCATGTCACGGAGAAATATACGACGTAGATTACAGCACTTCCATATATGTTCGTCTCATCGGCCATGTCACGGAGAAATATACAACGTAGATTATAGCACTTCCATATATGTTCGTCTCATCGACCATGTCACGGAGAAATATACGAAGTAGATTACAGCACTTCCATATACGTTCGTCTCATCAACCATGTCACGGAGAAATATACGAAGTAGATTACAGCACTTCCATATATGTTCGTCTCATCGACCATGTCACGGAGAAATATACGACGTAGATTACAGCGTATGAAACACGTGTATCAGCGCGTGAATATGAAAATCACCTAAGGTTGGCTAAATGAATGCAGAAGAATGGCTTAAAAGAAGGAGACAGCTGTACAGATTGAGAAGGGACCGAGAAACACCAGAAGAAGCTGAAGAAAGACGAAGGAGAAACAGAGAATACTCCAGAACAAGATATGCTCGGCAAAGGGACACAATCTTGCAGCAGAGAAGGCAGAATTAGTATGTAAAATAATGAATCAGTCACACAACAATAACATTGATTTATCTACATAATAATTTTGTTTGCTTGCTTATGGTTTACGTTGTGTTATCAGATTTGTATATGTACCATGCTAACATTGATTTTATTTGTTTTGATAGTGCTTCGAATCTCGGTACAGACACAAATCCTGATGTAAACATCAACGGATCACAAGATGCCGAATTGCCAGCATACAATGACCCTGCTGTTATCACGTTCACTTGAATATACACTCATCATCAACTACCTATTGCTGCTATGCATACTCCCATTAAATATGTTCAGGCTCGCCCCACGATGCTGTTTGCATCTGTCTAGTAGCAGTGAAGGGTGCACTATTTCTCATGGAGCTGCTGCAGATATGTTTGAAAAGTGTTTAAAATGGCTGGAATTTCAACCAGAGGCAAACATGTATAATTTGACGACAATACGTGAGCTAAGATCCCTTGTTATTAAAAAACGGTTTGCTTCAATGAAACAATGTACACTATCTAATTTTTTCCATGCGAAGTAACAGTGTACATGTACAACGTAACATTTTATTTCAATACAAGTACTGTAATTCAAATAAAGTGTACATGTGCATGTAAATATGTCATCCTAATGTCTCTTCAGTTATCCGAACGATTTCAATTATCCGAACACTTTATCAAATGGAAATATACACAGGGGGTCGGATAAGAGAGGGTCTACTGTAATCAAAACACACCATTGCGTTTTATAACAAGTGTTACAAAGTGTACATGCAAAAACAATAATCTAGTCCTTGGTAGACCCCATAAAGATAAAGAAACAAAAGAAGAAAGAATGCCAAACTTTGGCCACTCATATGTCATAAATGACTGGAGCAAATTTAATTAAATTTGCTGTGTGGCCAACTCTACCTGGCGGACAACTATAATGTGCTTTGGAGAAGGGACCATGGAGCCATTCAGGCATGAAAGTTGCATTTTCTTTCTTCCTGTCAATATACACATGGTATGATGCACCAGCTTTCTTGGCTGCTACTGTGTGTTTTATTAAATTTTATTGTATTAATTTACACCGTATCAATACAACCAGCAACGATACAGTATTTGGATGTATCGGTATAATTGTTGTCTCCATTGTATCATGTGATACAAAGTGGAGTATCATACAGTACTGTATAGTAGGGGTTTGTAGGTAATCATATGGTTTCGTGGATTTTCGCACCGTATAAAACGACCTTGCAATACATTTTTCTCCAAAATAACCACCTGGAATACATTAGTACTGTTATAATGATGCTGTACCTTGGGTAAATAAAGCGAAAAGTCGAATGTTTCGATGTACAGTGAGTTTTAAAATTTTTGATATTCACCTACATTTCATCTGCCTGCCTGCCTGCCTGCCTGCCTGCCTGCCTGCCTGCCTGCCTGCCTGCCTGCCTGCCTGCCTGCCTGCCTGCCTGCCTGCCTGCCTGCCTGCCTGCCTGCCTGCCTGCCTGCCTGCCTGCCTGCCTGCCTGCCTGCCTGCCTGCCTGCCTGCCTGCCTGCCTGCCTGCCTGCCTGCCTGCCTGCCTGCCTGCCTGCCTGCCTGCCTGCCTGCCTGCCTGCCTGCCTGCCTGCCTGCCTGCCTGCCTGCCTGCCTGCCTGCCTGCCTGCTGTAAGACCTGGTAGCACTAGCTGTATGGCTCCAGGAATTTCAGGCAGCCAAGGTAATGACGGAGGATTCACGAATCTGTTGTTCCGATTACGTTCTGTTCACTGCACTATGTTGTTTGCTTTCATCTTTCTTTGGCTTCTTTGTTCTTCTCGAAAGATAATTAAAAGTTGCGGCGCTACCACCACCCAAACACGTGATTTTAACGAAGTGTGAATATGCGTAAGATGAGGGTGAATGGATGTAGTACCCAAAGAGTTGTCTCTAGCATTTATTAATACTGGGTAGTTGTTTTATGTAGTCTTAATGGACGATATCCACAATGACAAAATTTGATGCCATAATTGACAAAATGGCTGTGTTGGTGTGGGGGCTTCAGAGACTTTAGCATGCAGTATTCAAAATGAATGTTGTCTGTAGTTTTCTACACTTGGAACCACGAGATAATAAAGCTAAGAAGTACTGCACGTACCATTACGATGCAAAATGCGCTTCAACAAGGAAAGCAGACCAAAAAATTTAAATTCAGACACAACTAGACTTATTTGCATTGTATTATATACTATATGCCTCACCTTCACCCTTTTTCGAATTTATGAACACTATCATAGGGAAACACCATCTCACCCAATACCTTCCTGTACAAACTCCCCACACTAGCATGGCCATTTTGTTTTGTGATGTAAGAAAACGTCTTTGCGGATATCGTCCATTACCAGTTTAGCGTTTTTTGTGAGGTAGCTAGCTAATAATGTCTTTGAGGGGTGGATCCACCTTGGGATCCAGACTTCTAAAAGCGAGGGTTCCACTCTTATAATGGTGGACTCTCCAGCGATGTTTTACTGAAAAATCATCAACATTTAGGCCATTACAAATGCAGCTGAAGCATTTAACGGTTGCTGTAATAGCTTTAAAAGACAAAGCGATAATTATTTTAGAGGCTCTTATTGTGTACGAAAGTAAAAGATAGCTGCTTCAAGTGACATTTATACTATGTGGAAAACAAAAGAGTATAATATAGCTAGCTAGCTAGACAAAAAAGTAAACAAACTAGCTATTTTAAAAATTAAAAATTTCAAAAGGAAGTAGGGATTGATATAATAGTATTTTTAAAAATTGTTAAGGATAAAAATGAAGTAGGGATCTATGCGATAAAAAGTAGTGAAACAAGATATGAATGATGGTATTACAGCATAGCTTGATGGGAAAGTCCCTACTTTGGCATTGAGCAAAATTATAGCTAATTTTTAATTTTTTAAATAGTTAGTTTGTTCACTCCTAAAATGTATTAGACTATATGGAGGTCTAATTATTTCAAGGTTAATTTTTGCTGATAACCCCCAAAATTACAAAATCAGCAAAAAAATTTCTCCCTCAGCTATACGGTATTAGCTAGCTACCTCACAAAAAAGCTAAACTGGTAATTAAGACTATATAAAATGACTACCCAGCGTTAATAAATGCTAGAGACAACTCCTTGGGTACTACACCTGTTCACCCTCATCTTACGCACACGTATTCACACTTTGTTAAAATCACATGTTTGGGCTGTGGTGCGCACCGCAACTATTAAGTGTCGCAACTATTAATTATCCTTTGAGTAGAACAAAGAAGCCAATGAATGATGAAAGCAAACAACATAGTACAGTGGACAGAATGTAATTGGAACAACAGATTCGTGAATCCCCCGTCATTACCTTGACTGTCTGAAATTTCTGGAGCTGTACACCTAGCGCTACCGGGTCTTACAGCAGGCAGGCAGTCAGGCAGGCAGGTATTTGCTACATTTGCAGGCAGTCATATGTAGCAGGTAGGCAGGCATTTGCTAAGACTGATTTGCCCATAGGTGTTTGCTACATTTTTGGAAATAACGAAACCCTTTTTCTTTTCTAATATGCTAAATTCATTTAAATGTAAAAACTAGCATCTGCAATATGGAATAATTTGATTCATGAGAATGTCAGCCATTAAAACGTAGTACATTTCTTATGTCCATACACCTCAATATCATGTATCATGACAGCAAAAGTATATAATAGAAACCAAGAGTATCGAAAGAGTGTATTACCCCATGATTAATGATTGCGTAAAGCAACACGGATATTTCAGTGATTGTTCGTTTATATTGCCACAAGTACACAGAAAAAATTGGAATTTTCAACTAGAGTAGGGACCATAGCACATCGATAAAAAGCACTGAAACAAGCTGGAGTAGTGCACAATACTAAATCACAGTAAAACAATAAGAAGTGTTATATCCCTACTGTGCTTAAGATACCATAATGGAAATACACAGTAGGGATATAACACTTCTTATTGTTTTACTGTGATTTAGTATTGTGCACTACTCCAACTTGTTTCAGTACTTTTTATCAATGTACTATGGTCCCTACTCTAGTTGAAAATTCCAAATTTTTCTGTGTACTTGTTTGTTGACTTTTTTTTGTAAATAATTATTATGACTAGTGAACCCACGCATACTGCATCTGAAATGGTGCCGCGCACCCCAGCTATATCAATTATCGTCTGAAAAGTGAAGTATCCATTATGCTTCATTGTCAGCTATGTTCCAACTGTTACACAGCATTTTGGATCAAGAACTGTTTGAAAAGCACCTCTGCAATCAAAATAGCCACTATGAAAAATATGAACGATTTCCGTTACGAAGGGAAGCCATCATGTGCCACTACCACCAAATCAATACTTTTCACTGTCAGCAAAGATGAATAGGACACAAAGGAGGATAGTGGTAAGTCTATGAAGAATGCATTGTACATACTACGGTATGCCAAAAGGCACCAGTTGGGCTGAAGCGACGTCGAACAGTGAAAACATCAGGCCCGTAGCCTTAGCCGTTATCGAGTTACGCTTGTCTGGAGGCATCAGTCAGTCAGTCAGTCAGTAGAAAATTTCGTTAAATAAATAATTTTAAAATTTCGTAGCAACTTGTTGAATGCGCTTCGGGTCGATCTGAAAGCTTGTTTGGGCTTAGTTTTACCTAACCAATACTGCCTCATTGTCGTCAGGGAAAATTGAGGCTGGTTTTTGGTAATATTATTCCATGGGCCACGCCTACTCCTTTTTGGTCCCTACTATACACAGTAACTATCATGCTGTATGATTAAGGGTTGCTGTATTTAGCCCAATCCGGCCACTAAACCAAGCGAAAACATGACACATTAAAGGGAATTGCCTAATGTTAAAGTTCTGGCACTACCAAGTGGATCCCTGAAGGCATGGCAAAACGCTGGTTTGAGCAATCATTGTTTTAGCGAGCTGGAGTTATCCTGGGTTCTTACTACACTTTTCTAGCACAATAATTGCTGAATACTTGGTTGAATAACACGGAAAACTGTTATGCAATCATTAATCATGGGCTAATACACCGTTCGACACTCTTGGTTTCTATTATATACTCTTGACAGTGGATTTGATTTTTCACCATGAACACAAAGCTACATGAATAAACTATTAAATTTCATTATAAAAATCGGCTAGACTTGAGTGGTCTCCTTTTGCTGGCTGCTTTTCCCAAGCACAGTGGGGATCCATACGAGTGGTCTGGGGCCCAAATGTAGTTCTGGCCAGCCAGGGGATGGTTGTATGTAGCTGTACAGCTCCGTGGTGTTGAATAAACACCTGTGCTGTAAATGTCCTTTCATTTTATCCAGTTTTGAGACTTAATTGGCCTATAACTAGGCCTAATTCACCCCTACGCCGTCCTCTTTAATTTTTTAAAACAGTCCTTTGTTTGCCTCCGGCCCCATCTCCCACCCCTAGCCTGGCACAATCAACATCGAGTTAAAAACTATTTAAAATGGTGGGAAACTTGAGTGTTGGCTACTTCTACTGTGAATGCTCTGAAGGTAAGGAATTGGTGTAAAACACGTGGAATTTGGTACATATAGTTTCAACCAATGGTGAGCTACAAACACTGAATGCTTAAAACCGGCATTTCTTGGTACTTTTGAATAGATGACAAGACCAGTTTTCCCAAATTGGATCACATATATCAATGTATATATATATACTGCTGGATCTCTAACAGCCGACATTTTTTTTAATGCTAAATGTATGATATAAGCATTTTCTACGTATATATTTGCGCAAAAGGCACGAACACGAAAAGAAAAACATACCTATGCCATTAGCTGGATGTGAATCTTCAGCCTAACTGCGACAATTGTACATAACACCAGCTAAACAGTTCATCCACATGAGTGTAGGAACTGTTTATAAAGGCATGCATCAGCTAAATGGTACAGGTGTTTACATGTGGTTTGCCATGCAGTTTACAAAAACAATTTGCTCTACACCTTGCATTAACTATCTATTGTATGTATCCAAAAGTTTGATGTTTATATGTTAACTTAACATTTTCATTGTTGGCTATCTCCATAATCTCAAAAAGTCTCCAATTTCTGTTTACTAGGTTAGGTAATCCAAAGACTGCAGCACAAGTTGTTGTCACACCTTCAGTATAAAGCTCTAATAAATTAAACTACCATATAGGTGTTGATAATCTAGCAAGTGTACACACAGTGCTAACTATAGATTTAGTTTCCTTCAGTGCCCTTGTTTTTACCACAACAGCTGTCTTGTTTGCCCTAGGAATAGCTATGCTACTGGACTAGTTTCCTCTTTATTTACATAAAATCACTTCTTATGCTATGGATGTTACTTGCAAAAAGTTGCAAAGATTACATGCTCCAGAACTAATTATGAAAAAAAAACAGTCACTAGCATACAGAGAAACAACAAATTGCCTAAAGCACTATTCAGAGCACAGCTGAAAAACAGCCATTTACTAATGCCATTTTCCCGTAATAAAATAAGAGAAATACTCTAATAGAGCAATCAGCAGTTTTAGGCATTCTTCATCTATGTACTACATAGGTTTTGCACTCTTGGATAAAACAGGGTATCTATCTATATTAATTAAGCTAAAAGCTGTCTGTCTGATCGTCTTCATACCATCACATCCGATGATTTTCTTGCTACTTCATGCATGCAGCTTTTGTCCCAAACAAAGCACTCATCATTTAAGAATAAAGTTGCCCTTAAGTAAAGCTTATAACAGCCATCATTCATGCATGGTTTACAGCATAGTGTATCAAAAAAACTCTTTGGCTTTCCCACTAACATGATTTTTTTGTTTATTTACACATGTCCTCAATCATTTTTTGTCTTCTACTGATTTACTAAACAAATTCTTTTTTTTGTTTGTAAATGCCTTGAATTCTCTTAATTCAAAGTTTGCTTGTCATTAACAGAAATTACTACTCATCCTCAAGACAGACTAGTCTCAGTTGGTTCATCAGTCAGTTTAACATGTACATCATCAGTATCTAATGTGACATTCTCATGGACTCGTGGTAGTAAAAATGTTACCGGGCAATCAACACCAACTGGTAACACTAGTATACTAACAATTATGAAAGTAAGAAGAAGAAATGCTGGTAAATATGTGTGTACTGTGAGTAATGGATCAGTATCATTGATGTCGGACAGTGCAATGGTGACTGTCTATGGTATGTTATCACAGTAGCTAATACCTATCATGGCCATTACTTAGAAGGTGTTTGTTTGCGTTGTCTCAAATGTATGGACAATCTGTTAAAATGTTTTCCTGTTTCTTGTTATACAGATCCTCCAGTGATCACAGCTCACCCAACAGGTGGTGATGTACCAATGGGAAGAAGCATCACTCTCATGTGTAGAGCTAGTGGTCTAGGAACACTGGTATATTCCTGGGAGAGAAGAAGTTCTGGTAGTAGTTGGACTTCTATTAACAATGCTGAAGCAGCATCCTACACCACCAGAAGAAGTATGGCAATTGGAGAGTACATGTACAGGTGTAGAGTGAGCAATGAGGCTGGATCAGTTGTGTCTGATAGTGCTGCTGTGAATGTGTATGGTGAGTATTGTTCTAACAGGTAATACATGATGACACAAGTGTCCACAGGTCCCCCAGTGATCACAGATCACCCAACAGGTGGTGATGTACCAATGGGAAGAAGCATCACTCTCATGTGTAGAGCTAGTGGTCTAGAAACACTAGTATATTTCTGGGAGAGAAGTTTTGGCAGTAGTTGGACTACAGTTAGTAATGATAACACAACATCATACACTACTGATACAACATTGTCGATTGGAAAGTACATGTACAGGTGTAGAGTGAGAAATGAGGCTGGATCAGTGAGGTCTAATAGTACTACTGTGAATGTGTATGGTGAGTATTGTCCTAACAGGTAAAACATGATGACACAATTGTCCACAGGTCCTCCCACTATCACAACTCACCCCACCAGTCAGTTGACAACTGTTAGTATGAGTGTTACTCTGAATTGTACTGGAACTGGTAATGGATCAATTACATATCATTGGCAGACTAGGAATATTAATGGAGGACGATGGAGTGATATTAGTAATAGTAATAACAGGAGACATGTTGTGAGTAACTTACAAGAGTCACAACAGTACAGGTGTGTAGTGTCCAATGAAGCTGGTGGGACAAGATCAAATATTGCTACTGTTACTGTTTTGAGTGAGTGGGTAAACTGCCATACAAGTAATAGTTGTAAAATGGGCATGAGGGCATATATATCAGGCAAAGCCCAAATACCCATGTTATAGCTAATATGTAACACTTATTAGGCGGACAGCCTGTACAGGGGGATCATTCACCCAATCCAATACAAGTGCAGCCACTGGATGTATTAGGCCACTCCTAGAAAATTCATTGTTTCCCATTTCCTGCCTGCATGCAGATTCTCTTCCTGCATGGTCATTCATTATTACTGTCAACTGAAAATTTTATTCATTATTATCCTGTGATTGCATAGCAGTAACTAGTTTAGTATTCAGAAAGCCCATTTAGCTAGCTTTTCACTGTTCAGGTTCTTAGTTTAAATATTTCTACTGTATTCTTACCTGTAAGTTAGCTATGAATTTCGAAAATTAGTGGAAATATCCATAATGAATAATGGATAATGAACCGCCTGCCCGCATGTATTTTTGAGGTCAATGAATGAGAAACAAGAATTTTCTTGGAGTGGCCTTATATATGCATACCTAAAATTTTTGATTATGGGTCCTGAAATTTTCTCCATCCATTAACCTATGTTGGTGCTCACCACTGACCAAATTTCAAGTCAATACCTCTTTCCAGTCCCAAGTTATGACTTGTCAATGTTCGTAAATTGGATGTGTGTGGAAGACCCCTTTTCGCAAATCCAGTCACATATGAAATGTAGCCCAGGTGGCTCCTTTGATCTGAGGTGTGAAAGTGTTACATTAGTTTATAAAGTACGTGCATTTAGAAATCACTACTGATCCTTAAGACAGACTAGTCCCAGTTGGTTCACCAGTCAATTTAACATGTACATCATCAGTATCGACATTCTCATGGACTAGTAATGGTAGAGATGTTACAGGACAATCAACATCAACTGGTGACACTAGTATACTAACAATTATTAGTGTGAGGAGTAGTGATGATGGTAGTTATGTGTGTACTGTGAGGAGTATGTGTATTTGGGACAAAACTGAAATTTACCATTTTGTTCATCTTCATATTATTATTTTGTTTCACTAAGTTATCCACTTTTTCGAGCTAAAGACTATATAGCCATGCTTATTGAGTCCTTCTGCATGTCCATGACCTATTGGTAAGCCCGTATTCCACAGATCGCCAACCACCCTAAACCTCAAAAATTTCTAAGTTCTTTTCACCATTACATTGGCAGCAGCTCCATATACTAAAAAAGCTGTATAAAAATACAATTATAGGATTCTGTTGTGTGAGCTCCTTTGGGCTATGTTGTAGTATTAGCCAAGGCTGAAGGCAGTACTCAAGGCTGTAACAGCACTTCTCAGACTTAGAAGACTGCGCATAGCATCTCCGCATGGTGAGTATAGTCTACTTCTTCCTGTAAACGCACAATCGCGATTTGCTACGAGCAATCATACAAGCACCATCTGAGACATAACGAAGTGATATTACTGATACCAGAGATTATTTGTTGTTATGAATATACTTTCTATAAACCATATTTCATTTCCATGAAAAGCCTAAAGTTGGGTGGAGTCAGTGTTAGTGCTAATTAAAATTAAACTAGCCATTTGTGAGTGCCATAATTGTCTGACCACACTGTGTAAACAACATGGTTTCATGCTGCTGATAATCCATGGTTTACAATAGACATTGCAGCTACACACAGTATTTGACTGTGTTGTTGTGAATGATGTGTGTGCATGCAGATTAGCTACTTTATAGTCTACAGACTAACTGTATGATGATGTGGTATGTGAAACAGTTTTTTTTGTAGATGCCACATATTGTTTGTAGGAAGCCATATGCATTCATACATGTCCACTAAAGATTTCTTCACTGTGGTATACCCAATGGATACAATACTCACACTCTGCTCAAACTATATTACCTATCTCTTTTCTGACATCACATTATCATTTATGTACACCAGTAAACTAATTGTGTAGTCCATGCACCCCTGGAAAATCTGCATGTAATTCTTCTTATTGTGTATGGTCTTGGCTGAAATAATAAATACAAAACCACTAACTATTTAGCTTATAATTATATTCTTGTCAGAGTTCCATGTCTTGTGACAGGTAGCTAGCTTAGTATCATACCATCTGGTGTCATGAACACTGCATTAGGATGCTAATGTGACGACAATGACTAGGAGACTAGAGTCTTGACACATGTACTAAGACAAGGTAGGCAACAGCTGCTCAACATTAGGAATGTGTATAATGTATAGTCACGTCTACAGCCAAGAGCAGTCAGGTAAATGTTCTAATAATGCAGTCAAGTGTGTCTGGTAACAACAAAGCTTACATTGAACTTGATAGCCACTAACTGTAGATTGCTCTACGTATTTATAACAATCAAGACACATGGTAGTGTGTCGTGCGGCCCAAGAAGCCGGCGCGCAACCCCGTGAGTATATTGACAGGAAGAAAGAAAACGCAATTTTCGCACCTCCGTAGCTCTGTGCTGCCTTGATGAAACAAGACAAATTTTGCTGTGTACATTCCCTCCAACTTCAGTACTCCACATTCCAAATTTGAGCGAAATCACTTCAGGCATTCCTGAGATATGCGACTTCAAAAATTGGCTTAGTTTCTTCGTTTTTTTTTTTTTCTTCCTCTTTTCGCACACTTACAAAAACTGCTATAAAACGCGAACGCGTTATCCGATTGCCTTGAAATTTGGCACACAGAAGGGGGGTATAAAGGCGCATCTCGGTACCAAATTTGGCTGGAATACCATAAACAGGCAAAGAGTTATGAGCAATTATGCACGAAAAATAACACCAATATGTTGTCACGCCTACAGGGTAAACCGCGTATGGGAAGAAGCTGAAAATCGGTGGGTGAATAGGTTAACTATTGAACCTCAAACCTTTTGTGGTTTGAAAAAAATCGAGCTAAAAACCAGGAAGATACAGCGAAAAAATCAACAGTGTGTAACAATTATGCAATCGAGATTAGCTAATTTTTAATTTTTTTATTTTATTATTATTATTATTATACTTGCCACGCCTACCAGATAAACCACTTGGAGTAATGCTTTGAAAATCGCTGTACAGATGGAGTTATCATCTTAGAAAGGCTCTTCAATGGTGTAGAAGAATCAGACTTAAAGCCACGGAGTTATAACACGAAATCCAACTTGGTGTAGCAAGTGCGAGATTGAGATACTCTAATAGAGCAGTCATCTTAATAGAGCAGTCACCCTGAACAGAATTCAAGAGATCAGTTAGAAATAAGTAACCTGTATAGAGATCAGCTACAAACAAATCACCCTGTAGAGAGTTCAGCTACAAACAATTCACCCTGTTCAGACATCAGTTAGAAGAAGTTTTCTTGTAGAGAGTTCAGTTACAAACAAATCACCCTGTTGAAAGATCAGCTAGAAGATGTCACCTTGTAGATAGTTCAGTTACAAAGAAACCACCATGTAGAGAATTCAGCTACAAACTAGTGACCCTGTAGATACATCAGCTAGAAGAAGTTACCTTGTAGAGAGTTCAGCTACAAAGAAACCATTCTGTAAAGAGCTCAGCTGCAAACAAATCACCTATACAGAATTCAGCTACAAACAAATCACCCTGTAGAGAGATCAGCTAGAAGAAGTTACCTTGTAGATAGTTCAGCTACAAACAAATCATCCAGTAGAGAGATCAGCTAGAAGAAGTTACCTTGTAGATAGTTCAGCTACAAACAATTCACCCTGTACAGAGCTCAGTTAAAAGAGGTTTCCTTGTAGAAAGTTCAGCTACAAACAAATCACCCTGTAGAGAGATCAGTAAGAAGAAGTTACCTTGTAGATCGTTCAGCTACAAACAATTCACCCTGTAAAGAGATCAGCTAGAAGAAGTTACCTTGTAGAGAGTTCAGCTACAAAGAAACCATCATGTAGAGAATTCAGCCGCAAACAAATCATGTATAGAGAGTTCAGCTACAAGCAAATCTCCCTGTAGAGAGATCAGCTAGAAGAAGTTTCCTTGTAGAGAGTTCTGCTACAAACAAATCACCCTGTAGAAAGATCAGCTAGAAGAAATCACCTTGTAGAGAGTTCAGCTTCAAAGAAACAATCATGTGACAGTTCAGCTACAAACAAATTGTTCTGTAGAGAGATCAGCTAGAAGAAGTTACCTTGTAGAGAGTTCAGCTACAAAGAAACCATCATGTAGATAGTTCAGCTACAAACAAATCACCCTGTAGAAAGATCAGCTATAGAAGAAATCACCTTGTAGAGAGTTCAGCTACAAAGAAACCATCATGTAGAAAGTTCAGCTACAAACAAATCGGCCTGTAGAGAGATCAGCTAGAAGAAATTACCTTGTAGAGAGTTCAGCTACAAAGAAACCATCATGTAGAGAGTTCAGCTGCAAACAAATCACCTGCAGAGAGTTAAGCTACAAACAAATCTCCCTGTAGAGAGATCAGCTAGAAGAAGTCACCTTGCAGGGAGTTCAGTTACAAAGAAATAAACCATGTAGAGAGTTCAGCTGCAAACAAATCACCTGTAGAGAGTTCAGCTAGAAACAAGTCACCCTGTAGAGAGATCAGCTAGAAACAAGTCACCCTGTAGAGAATTCAGCTAGAAGAAGTCACATTGTAGAGAGCTCAGCTACAAAGAAACTACCATTTAGAGAGTTCAGCTGCAAACAAATCACCCAGTAGAAAGTTCAGCTATGAACAGATCACCCTGTTGAGAGTTCAGTTAGAAACAAGGAATCCTGTAGAGAGATCACCTAGAAGTATCGCCTTGTAGAGAGTTCAGCTACAAACAAATCACCTGTAGAGAGTTCAGCTACAAACAAATCACCCTGTAGAGAGATCAGCTAGAAGAAGTTACCTTGTAGGGATTTCAGCTACAAACAAGTCACCCTGTAGAGAGTTCAGCTACAAAGAAACCATTCTGTAAAGAGCTCAGCTGCAAACAAATCACTTGTACAGAATTCAGCTACAAACAAATCACCCTGTAGAGAGATCAGCTAGAAGAAATTACCTTGTAGATAGTTCAGCTACAAACAAATCACCCTGTAGAAAGATCAGTTAGAATAAGTTACCTTGGAGAAAGTTCAGCTACAAAGAAACCATTTTGTAAAGAGCTCAGCTGCAAACAAATCACCTGTACAGAATTCAACTACGAACAAATCACCCTGTAGAGAGATCAGCTATAAGAAGTTCCCTTGTAGATAGTTCAGCTACAAACAAATCTCCCTGTAGAGAGATCAGCTAGAAGAAATTACCTTGTAGAGAGTTCAGCTACAAAGAAACCACCATGTAGAGAGTTCAGCTGCAAAGAAATCACCCTGTAGAAAATTCTGCCAGAAACAAATTGCCCTGTAGAAAGATCAGTTAGAAGAAGTTACCTTTTAGAGAGTTCAGCTACAAAGAAACCATTCTGTAAAGAGCTCAGCTGCAAACAAATCACCTATACAAAATTCAGCTACAAACACATCACCCTGTAGAGAGATCAGCTAGAAGAAGTTACCTTGTAGATCGTTCAGCTACAAACAATTCACCCTGTAGAGAGAGCAATTAGAAGAAGTCACCTTGTAGAGTGTTCAGTTACAAAGAAACCACCATGGAGATTTCTGTAATCAATATATGTGACCGGATTTGCAAAAAGGGGTCTTCCACACACATCCAATTCCGTAAACGGTGGAGACCATAACTCAGTGTTCAAGTAACATATTAACCTGAAAATTTCACCATGTATTCAGCTATAGTGGTGCTCACCACTGCCCAAATATCAAGGCAATAGCTCTTTCCAATCTGAAGTTATCAATTGTCAAAGTTGGCAAATTGGATGTGTGTGGAAGACCCCTTTTCGCAAATCCGGTCACATATGCATTATACAGTATATATAATTTGTACATTTACTGATAAAATATTTAAAGTACATCTACTTCATCTTTGCTTCTTCCTGTAGTAAAGAAAAAAACATAGGTTAAAAAAGTCCCAAAGCTGGCCATAGGCCGGCTTTGGGGTATACAAATACAAAAAGAAATGAAATCTAATCCAAAACAGCCAAGCTGTAAAAAAAAGTGTGCGGCCCTCAGAAAGGCTATGGTGAAAAAAGATGTGAAATCCAAGGTGGCGGCCAAGAAATGGCTGTGATGGTAGGTTAATGGTAAAAATTTTAATAACGACAATTCAGGTGAATTTTTGTGCCGCTTCACAAAATTTACCTAAATTGTCATTATTAAAATTTTTACCATTAACCTACCATCACAGCCATTTCTTGGCCGCCACCTTGGATTTCACATCTTTTTTCACCATAGCCTTTCTGAGGGCCGCACACTTTTTTTACAGCTTGGCTGTTTTGGATTAGATTATCATTATCAACAAAACAAATCCATTACTGGATTAATAAAAAGTACACAAACTAGGTGAACAAAAAAATGGAAATTTTAAATGGGAATAGGGATCACTGAAAAAAGTCACCAGACATGAAGAGATTGCTGGGGTGGTAATGTAAACCACAAATCCCTATTTTGACTCATTTCAAAATGACCGGACCATGTAACTAAATATTTATGATAGAGGGTCAAAATAGGGATTTGTGGTTAACATTACCAACCCAGCGATCCCTTCTTGTTTGGTGGCTTACTCCCATTTTAAAATTTCCAATTTTTTATTCATTTAGTATCCTTTTGTGATGGTTCATAAATGTTCAATTGCAAAATCTACCAATCATTTATCAGCAAATACGTATTTTCAAATGGTTCTGTAAGCTTCTAATAAAAGTATATACGTATAATAAAGTGATTCTTGCTGTTCACATAGGTTATTCAAAGGCTTGTTATTGGTTTCCATACTTAATTCAGTGATTTGAATGTTTTATAACAGAACACATGTGCCAATACTGACCTAGTGATCTAAGTGTACTGACTCTGTCTGTGTGGAGACAAGTATCTGAATCAAGACACACGATAGTGTGTCGTGCGGCCAAGTACAGCCAGTGCGGGTGCACGACAGACAAGTGTGTATTTTACAGGAACCAAGAAAACGCCGTTTTCACGTATTCATAGATTGATAATGGCTGAATGGAAATTAACCATTTTTGCTGTGGAAATTCCCTCGGAGTAGGGCACTTCCCATCCCAAATTTGAGGGGAATCCACCCATCCATCACTGAGATACATGCCTTCAAGGTTCGTCTTATTTTCTTCGTATTTTTCTTCTTAATCTTTTTCTTCCTCGCACACTTTAGACAAATCGTAATAACTTGCGCATGCTTTGGTCGATTTACTTAAAATTTGGATGGTGTAATACTGTACATTTACAGCCCAATTTTGGTACAGATCAGACAAAGAAAAAAGGAGTTATGCACAATTTTTCAAAATTCCAAGGCGATTTGTTGTCACGCCTCCAGGGTAAACCGCTTGGCAGAATGACTTGAAAATCGGTCTGTACATGGAGTAACTATCGTAGTGCAAACCTTTTGTGATTTGAAAGAAATCTCACTAACAGTCATGAAATTATAACAAAATCTTCAACCATGTGTAAAATTGTGGAATCAAAATATTCTAATAGAGCAGTCACTTTTCTTTTTCATCTCACACACTTTAGAAAAATCGTAATAATTCGCCCGTGCTTTAGTTGATTTACTTACAATTTGGATGGCAGTAACAGGCCTTAAGTTAACATGCGGTCAACGGACAAAATCCGCACAAATAGCACAATGTCTGCACATAATTAGTTTTGGGCGGACACACATGTCCTTGCAATAGTAGTACCATAAAAGCTGATGTGTACATGTTTGTTTGTAGTACCAACAATAACTGTCACTTGGTTGCTAGGAGATACTACATTTCCCAATCCAAGGATTTACCAATGCCACCTCCCCTTTGTGTACTGCTATCACCAACAGCTGAAGTGACCACAGCCTGGTGATATGTTGCAGCTATGAGGTTGTATTTAACTTCAAAACTTTCAATGGAAACACCCTATTCCAATTCCAGCAGTGCATATAAAATGCTCCTCTAGCTCATGTCTGTACAATTTGATTCTATGTCTGTACATTTGTGAATATGTAAGGACATTTGTCCTCGGCACCTTAAAAATTAAATTAAGGCCTGGAGTAAGAGTGTAATACTGTATATTTACAGTCCAATTTTGGTTCAGATTAGACAACACAAAGGAGTTGTGCACGATTTTTCAAAATTCCAAAGGTGATATGTTGTCACACCTCCAGGGTAACCCGCTTGACAGAATAACTTGAAAATTGGTCTGTACATGGAGTAACTATCGTAGTGCAAACCTTTTGTGGTTTGAAAGAAATCGCACTAGCAGTCATGAAGTTATAACAAAATTTCCAACCATGTCTAAAATTGCGGGATCAAGATATTCTAATAGAGCAGTCACCACGGGGAAAAAAGGTGCACAAAAAATATTGAAAAAAAAATTTACCAGAGTTCGAACCAGGGACCTCCATACGTATCTAATACCTGCATCCTTAACCACTGAACAACTGCTATCTGGCTATTCACCTTAATTTATTTCTGCTTTATAAATGAAAGTTCATCAGCATTTGTAATTCATACAACTTGTAGATCTATCAGTGGAAATTCTAGAACATTCTACATGCGTTGTATTGAAGTGCTTAGAAAAAAAACGTGTGCTCTATTAGAGTAGTTACTACAAAAATTACGAGAAAAGCCTGTGTCATGCAGTCAAGTACAGCTGGTGCGGGCAGGTGGGTGGTTGGGCAACATACTCATTTTACGGAATCAAAAATCGTTGTTTTATGTGTCCGTAGCTCCATAGTCTTGATTGGTGTAATTGATGACCATTTCTGTTATCAGAGATAATACAGGGGTGCTCTGCGCCCCTCTATAATCTCTGCTGTTATGGAAGCTTCCTCAGGATAAGGTATCTTTCATTCCTAATTTTAGTCGAATCTCAGTGTCCAGCTATCATTGGGATATACGTGCCTTCGTGAAGTGGGTGAGGATGGAGCTTGTCTAGATGTTTCTACTTCAGGATTCTGGGGAGGCCGGTAAGCCACAGAAGGCATTTTTTATGTCAAAGTGTTTAATGCTAATGCACCTTCATATTGTGGTACCCAAGTATCCTCACTTTATCGATGTTTTAAACGTGAGAAACAACGCAACTATGAACAAGATGGGTTCTTTTTCCTCACTTGTATTTTCAACATTAAATTTGGTGGTATTGATCATGCTGTTGCTGTATTTTACAAAAGACTTTCTTTCCTTGCCTCTTCAGAAGGAGTCCTGTGATGCTATGGTTGTGTTGCAAGATTTTGTTATGCTGTGCTATATGTGTTGGAGAGGAGTTAGATTACACATCAGGGCTGTCCGCCACTTTCACTTGGAGCACCAGTTTGTCTAGCACTTCTAACATCTTTAGTGCTAGGGGTGGTGGTATACCTGTATAACCCTAGGAATAAAAGTAAAAATTAAAAAAGATATACGTGCCTTCAAAAATTTATCTTATTTCAATTCTTCATTTGCCACGTAGTCAAAGATCAAAAGGAATTACAAGGCCAACCATATAAGCTGGCTTTGGAACTTGCAATTATAAAAACAAGTGATATCCACACAAAAACAGCCAAGCTGTGAAAAAAGGTGCGGCTTTAAAAATCCTGGTGAAAAAAGTTGTGAAATCAAAGGTGACGGCCAATAACTGGCTGCAATGATGTTATGCAATAAATTCATAGTCATTTATTAGCATAACATCATTGCAGCCATTTGTTGGCCGCCACCTTTGATTTCACAACTTTTTTCACCCAGGATTTTTAAGGCCGCACCTTTTTTCACAGCTTGACTGTTTTTGTGTGGATATTACTTACTGAGACAAAAATGGACTATTGGTCCCAACACTACTATACATATATTAGTGCTGAAACAATTATTCGGTTATTTGACAAATCGGTTGGCATGACACTATTCAATTTGTTAAGACCATATTCAAATATTTGTTAATTAACACTTTGTACACTGTGATCAGATGGATAAAGCCAGCTTTGAAACTTAAGGTTACGGGATATGTAAGCCCCACATGTACACTATCAATCATTTTTCATGATTAGGGGTTTGATTGTTCTTAATGCATTGTTATCAAATATTTATGCATCATTAATTGACATGGAATTCAAATCTTGTCATGGAAACACGAGTTGTCCCCATGTCAATTAGTGAAAACTGTGAACCAAAAATCAGACCAATGAAGAACCATGAGAACTTATTAACAATTCTAAGATTTGAAGAACATCACTTGTGAGGGACTGACAAGAGGATTTGTGAATTATGTGTATAGTTGCTGAAATATGACTACAATATGGCCTAAAGCAAAACATTGTGGTCACAAAAGGGAGTTTGTAAAAGACGGAATAAGGAATAGCGGAATAACGGAATAACTCGCATCACAACGAATGGGCATTTTTATGGCTTATGCAATGTTAGGGTGATTGTACTGTTACAGCTGTGAACTCATCCCTCGTAGATATCCTTACAATGTAGGGTGATTGCGTGTACTGTTACAGCTGTGAACTACACTGCTTCGTCACTCATAGATGTCCTAGCGAAATGATTACTATACGCTCTTACTACTACTGTATGTAGCTAAGCTAGAAAATACAGTAGTTAGCTATATAATAGCTTCGTTTTCGAGTCTTCGCTCATGACGTTGGTACCATACTTAACATACAGTACCCGCTTACGAAGTGCAAAATTACATTTGATTATAGCTCTTACTAGCTACTACTGTATGTAAAGTATGGTACCAATGTCGCGAGCAAAAGGGGGTGTGACAGCCGTTTCGTTTCATCCCTCTACTGGAAGGATGAAGACTAAAACGAAACTAATAGCTAACTACTGTATATTCTAGCTTAGCTACATACAGTAGTAGTAAGAGCGTATAGTAATCATTTCGCTAGGACATCTATGAGTGACGAAGCAGTGTAGTTCACAGCTGTAACAGTATACGCAATCACCCTACATTGTAAGGATATCTACGAGGGATGAGTTCACAGCTGTAACAGTACAATCACCCTAACATTGCATAAGCCATATAAATGCCCATTCGTTGTGATGCGAGTTATTCCATTATTCTGCTATTCCTTATTCCGTCTTTTACAAACTCCCGTCACAAAATTAATATATAAAATTCATATCACAAGCACTAGAAACATTATTTCTAACAAATGGCTCCGTCAAGCCCTAGACAAGAAGCCAAACTAGTAGTCTGTTTATACAAAATGTTAACAACTAGTTTGACAGTCCTGATTTTTGGTTCAGGAAAATATCACCATTAGTCAGCAAAACTACACATGCGCTTACAGGTGTGCCAGTTGCAAAGTGTGTTGTTTCTATGTTATCTTGTACTGTTACGTGTGTTTTCTTGTACCTTGTAACTGTCCAGTCAGCACACTATTATTCTCCCAACAATTTAAGCTGGTTACCAGCTGATACACAACACAACAACACCAAGCCACAACACCAAGTCCACCTTAATTACTAATAAAATTATGTAATTAAAGCAGCTTGGTGTTGTTGTGTCTATCCCGTAGCCTTAAGATTGTGAACGAAGTGGCATATTTATGCTGTAAAAATTCTATTTTAGAAGAGATAGAAATTGCTCTCAGGCTTTGTAGCAAAGGTTTCAGTACTTATTAAACAAAAAATACATGCTTCAGAATAATCGAATATTCAGTTGTTTTGTTCACAACTATTCAAACAATGAAAACTGCTATTTGTTTCAGCACAATTACATATACATTATTAATTTGGTACCAGCAGTACATTTTTGGCTTAAAAGTTGGAAATTGCAAAATTGTAAATTGTATTAAGAAGTTTACTGAAACTTCAACACTGAAGTTAGTATAGATATATTTATAGCTAGGTCATGCAAGTCTGAAATGGTTAACCTTACCTCTTCTGTCATTGCATGGAGTATACAGATGTGCAGCTACAATAAATATTGTTAGACACATCATACGGAGTACAAAATTTAGAGATTCCAGTTCTATTCTATGTAAGTTGGCAGCTATAGTTGATAACAGACTTTTTAGTTGTTTAGATTGTGACTGCTCTATTAGAATATCTTAAGCCTTAAGTGGAGGGATTTTTTAACCCCATTCTCCTCAGGCTCCTTTTTGCTATGGGTACATGGACAAGTTTGGATTATTTGTTACTCCAAAAAGTTATTTGGAGAGCGGTTTCAAGTAAATGAGCAACATTGTGGGGAAATGTACCTTGATAATGGTTGTATTTTAGTATTTAGTAAAAGAAAACGTTTGTTTACCTATGCATATTAGTATGGATGATTGAAAGATACATGTACTTGACAATAGCAGAATCGTACAATTATGCAACTCTATTTTTGGCATTTAGAAATCACCACTCACCCATCAAGTACTACTGTTATAGCATTACAAGATGTCACATTAAATTGTTCAGCATCTGTTGAGGATATGACATACTCATGGCATCGTGATGGTGGTAGTCTTCCCTCCAGATCAAGAGGACGGAACAGTAACACGCTCATTATTCGTAGAGCTACTCCACTTGATGAGGGAATGTATTATTGTATGGCTAGCAAGGAGGGAATTAGTGTGGAGTCAAAAAATGCTACTTTAACTGTGGATGGTAAGAGAATTATTCTTTGCTGCATTATATGGTATGAACTGATCCCTCAAAAAAATTTTAATAACTCATGGATGTAATTACACAAGCTCTTGAAATTTGGTTCATTTTATAGTTACTGCTTAACTGCTAAAATATTTCAAAGTGATGTGATTCAAATTCCCAACACTTTACTTATGACCAATCAAAATATGATGAAGTCATAGAAGTGTATAATCTGTTATGGCTCTTTCCTGAGGCCGAATATCTTCTCTTCACATCTTTATTGTCACTGTTAATCATCCAGTTGGCAAAATGCTATTTGTCTTGAGAAAAATCCACTTTTCTTCTTTAACTGTTTTCTCAGGGCTCAACTAAACTTGTACTACTACATATAAGGGTCATTTCATGTCAAACCAGCAAGGAATTTAGAGTCACTTCTTGGATTTTGGTGGAATCTGGTGTGTTTGTAGTACCTGTGGTACCTATAGTTGTAGTACCTGTGTGTTTGTAGTACCCATCATCCATATCAATTTTTAATCCCATACATCTCATGGTTTCTGATTTATTTTAACCACAAATATTTTTATGAAAAATTATTCCATCTAAAGATACAAAGTCAACTATAACTTTGTACTGTGTTAATATTTTAAAATAAAAATTTCACCAACAGAAGACTGTTGATTGACCTTTCAAGTGATACATAAATTAAGATTGAAAAGTACTTAGTTTAACCACAAGTTTGTGTTACACAATGAAGGTGTACAAGCACAGTACCACCTGTATTGAAGGACCACTTTATACTACTATTGGTTCTTATTTCTTTAGCTCCAGTGCAGCCACCTTGTCTAGCAAATCCAAAAGACTTCTTAGACTTTAAATAAGCCACCATGTGTCCCAAAACACATACTGTATAGCTGGTTACTTTTGAAGGATTTTTATTTTTAGATGTTTCGAAGAGGTCCTTCTCTTCGAAAATAAATTCCCAAGTACTGTCATTCTTTGAAAATAAATTCCCACAAGTCAAACTAATGTGCTTTCGTGTGATCGAACAACGTTTATTCACTCATGTATTCTTTACTATATCAGAACAGTATCATTACTGCATCAACATCCAGTAACCTATCCAGAATGGCCGTTGTTGGGAATTAATATATAGTTATACAACGGGCACGAGTGCTCTGCCTGATATAAACACACGAGCCTGAGGGTCTTCAGGCCCAAAGGCAAGTATGTTTATACAGGCAGAGCATGAGTGCACGTTGCATAACTGTTATGTATCACTCACCTAATAGGTGGGGAGAGTCTCACAAGACAGCTGTAACACTTATAAAGGCCAGGTTTCTAACATCGATTGTGGGTAACCAAGCCAAATGTTGCGATGACGTTCCCTCTACAGTACTGCAGCCACCTGAGATATTTAAAGCTAGTACACTATGGGTTATGTCACTAACCTGCATTTGCTGTTTGACTCTCATCATGTAGTGCTCAGCATGCCAATGTGATCACTCAATCGCCATATAGACTAAGCGCCAGACTAATCGCCATAGTGATTCTCTCAAGCGAAAAAATCAGCTAATAGATGGTTTAAGTAAACAAAACCTAACTACTAAATGATACTAGTCTAATCTTACTATTCACACTGGCTAAACTCGAATCTGGTGGCATAACAAAAACTGGTTATCACAATCGAATGTAAAGGTGAGTATTATTTAGAATATAATAGTTTTATTGAGTCATTGTTAAAGTGGACTACAGTTTAATCTGGGCTAAGATGGCACCAGACTAGCAAGGTGTATAAATACATTTATATATATGTAGACTAGAGTTGTGGCCACCGCGTTGACTTTTTCGATCACCATTGGCTGCTTGGTAAACTTTATACATATTGGTGATGTTATGGCCCACAATCAACCTTTACATGTCAGGCTATAAAAGAATTTGAGTGATCTGTGAGGTGTCTTTCTACCTATTAGGTGAGGACTGGTGTCGTAGTGGTCTTGGCTGCCAGCACTTGTGCATTGCTGCACAAAACCACAGCCAGTGCAATATCTGTATATTGCACTGTAGTTGGTGCATTATAACTTATAATGCACTCGTTGCAGTGTGCAAAACCACAACCAGTGCGTTATAAGTTATAATGCACTCGCTGCAGTCCACAAGAGTGCCATATACAAATTATGGCAATAGCAGGGCCTTGAACTGCCCACGCAGAGTGGTACATTCCATGCCATCTGCTGATCAAACCAATTGCCTCGCCGCCAGTGGCTACTGTAACTACTTCACTTTTAACTCAGCCATGGTCTTCTTTCCAGTGTGTAAGTGGGGATCCTCGATTCCATCAGACAGTAAGGTGAGCACATGTAGACTCCACGTATTTTGTAATTTGTGACACGGATTTCTATTTGCTTGAAATTCACCTGTACTTTGAAATTTGCATTCTTCAAAATTAAAACCTTCGAAATTCAGATTTTACTGTTACTATGAAAATTTCTGGTTCGAAAATAACCAGCTATACAGTAAGTGTTTTATAATCTTTCCATCTTTTCAGATATATTAAGTCAAATCAAGTTTATAAATCAATTTAGTCAATGCACTTACATAGGCCCATTCCATGTTTTTAAACCAGGCACACACCTGGTTTACTGAAATTCTTTTCCGAAAAGTGTGTGTGTGTTTGTATGTATGTTTGTATAATTAATTGTTTGTCTTTCCGCACCCATGTGAGCAAAATGTTGTTCACTAAAAACAGCATTTATGTGATAAATAAAGGCCAAATAGAGCCTATATTAAACTTCTGGGCAGGTAAGCTTTGGTTAATACATGCCGGTTTGAAATACGGGCGAGTAATTACTGTAATTAGCTATACTACAGTATTTTAAGAAGTACTTTACATTAATGTGCTTAAGATCAGCACAAGCAAGTCTTACAGATACACATGCAAAATTTAAGGCACTCAGTTAACATATTTATCTCCTGCATGTGTATCTGCATGAATACAAGACTTGTTTTTAGGTGTTTAAAAATTCTGTAACATTTATTTTCACTCATTGAGTTACAAGTAATGTACATGTGTCATGGAGCCCTTCTCCTCCTTGGGACCATGATAAAATGTTCATTATTAAAGGAGCTATAGAAATGGTCCAAATGCATGTGTACCATTAGAGTGGGACTGTGAACAAGTATCCTCCTAGATGTGCACTGTTCAGGTATCCTTTTTGAGGAGTTCCACATCACTGCAGCCATGTATGTAACTTGAACACTGTAGTGTGGAGTGGGCCTGTGTAAATTCACTGGATGGGGTCTGAATTAATAAAGATGGTACTTTTGAAAAGAAAGTGTATAAAGGTGGAGGTAGTCACTAATACAGGTTGCACTGTACTTGTACACCTAAGACAAACTTGTAGTTGGGAGTGGTTATTGGAGGTGTACACTCCAATACAGCAATGATAAGGTACAAAATTCCACTGCATATCACAGCATATTTAACTGTTACAGTATCTCTTAAACCCATTGTGGTCCCACCACAAAACTTTTATCAAAGAAAGACCATGACCCAATGATTATTCACTAAAAAAATTCAAAGACATTTTAATTAGTAATTTTGGAAGTAAAGTTTTAACTATTAGTACCTTTCAACCTTTATTACTTATGGTGATATCCCATAATTTATACATCACTTGAAAGGTCAATCAATAGTTCTGAATTGGTGAAAATTTTAAGATATTAATATACAGTAGGACCTCGTTTATCCGGACCCCAAACATCCGGACACTCGGTTAACCGAACGGGTCTGAAGTACGGGTAAGTGGAATTATAGGAAAGCGGAAATGGAAACGGAAAACGGGAACAGAAACAACCAGCAGAAAATGAGTACAGTAGTGGAGGTAACCTGTCGTATAGTGCTTGCGCACATGTATAACTACCCTGTACTTCACACACACTCAGCTGTAAGCAACATCACAAACATTTAGTCGCAATAATCAACACCCAACATTACAACACTGCATATGCTGCGGCATTGCAAACGCTTGCGCACATGTATAGCTAACTGCCCTGTGCTTCACACACATTCAACTGTAAGCAATATCACAAACATTTAGTCGCAACAAGCATTATAGCATTTAAGACCAAGGTCTCAACAAACCTGAGGTGAGTAAACTAGAGCTCCAATGGCATGCGTACATTTTCATCCCCGCAGAAGCTGAGTGATTATGTCACTACTGTGACTACCGCTCTATACCACAAAAATTGATCTGTAGGTACTCAAGTTGCTTCGTTCAAGTTGTTATTTCAAAGGCTCATTTTACCCGAGGCAATTTTACCTGTGGTGCAAGTCGCCAAGTACAGATCCCACTTCTCTGAACTTAAGCCAGGAGTAGAGAAGGTACATTACTTCTTCGATTGCTGTGCGTGTAACCTGCTCCATTAGTCATTCTCCGCTGGTCATTTCTGTTCCCGTTTCTGTTTTCCTATAATTCCACTTACCCCTGAAGTACTGCACGTGACTAATAATTGAAGGCAGTTATTGGCTTGCCAGCTGGAGGGCAGTCATTGGCATGTAATTAGATAGATTGATGATGGTTTGGTGGTAATCATTGGTTAATTTGTTGATAGTTTGGTGGTGACCACAGACCAAACCCTAGCAGGAGTGCTAAGTGCTCTTATTGCAGTGTTGACCATTAGTAGCATTGAGTACCATCATTTAACAGGTGTATAGTGAATAAGTGACTGCATTTATGTATGCACTAATGGATGATTCAAAGTTACGGATTATCTAAAGTTATGAACAGGGCTTGGCCCCATCAGGTTCGGATAAACGAGGTCCCACTGTAGTGCAAAGTTATGTACAGTCAATTTTGTAATTTAAGATGAACCAAATTTTAATGAAACATTCAAAATATTTGTGGTCAAAATAAATCAGAAACCATGAGGTGTATAGGGTTAAAAATTTCTATGGGTGATGAGCACCACAGGTACTACAAACACACCAGGTTTCATCAAAATCTGAGAGGTGATCCTAAATTCTTCGTTGATTTGACATGCCATAACATACTTTTTATCTGTTAACTTTTTTATGATGTACCATATTACATTCTGTGCATGGCATTGATGTACTTTAACTGATATTCTTTCTAGTATTCAACTACATTGATATATATTGTATGTGGTTTGGTTTGGTTCTATAATTATTTCTATCTCTGGTGGTGTAGATTTGTTATTTATCAATACCACATCAAATAACTTCCTAAAAAATGAAACAGAAACTGTTCAGTTGACTGTGTTAGCTGATGGTGTAAGGAAGGAGAACTTTGTATATGAGTGGAAAGTCAAGAATAAAAATGATCTTCCTGATAAAGTTACCGGTATTAATGGAACAGTGTTAACAATTCCTAATCTTGTTAAATCTGACGAAGGAGTATATTATTGTACTGTGACTAATCAGTGGGGTAGGAGTATGGAGTCCAACAGTATCACTCTGACTGTTTCAGGTATATGAATTTTGTTAAATCTCACTTGTACTATTTCATAAAGAAACAAAAGTATGAGTAATATAAATTTAAGGTGCATTTTGACAACTATCAGCAAAGGTACTTCATTTCTTTGCGTAAAAGCCACATTCAAATAAACACATGTCTCGATTATAAGCTGGGAGAGGTTTTCCAGTACATTTGGAAATAAATGTCTGGTCTCATATACCTATAGGCCTGGGCAATTAATATTAATTCTTTCCCTTGCTGCTGCTTTCTTTTCAATTTTATATACATTAAGTTTAGAGCCATCTAGGGATGAACGTGCAACAAGTAATCATATGAGTAGTCCATGTGAGCCTGCATGCATGCAGATACTGTGTGTATCATAAAACTGTACTTTGTCAACCATTTTGGGCCTTGACTACACTCGTTTATAAAGTCAACAGGTTCCCCCATGCTTACCATTACAATAATTTATAACTCAAATTCGATTTAATGCCAAACTTCACTGGGACCTAAAGACCCGGTCCCAGATAAATTTTACAGGCCGGGTCAAAATGCTGGGAAGTAAATATAAGCCCACGACAATATACTAGGTTAATCCCTAATTGTTGACATTTTGTTATTATACCTTATCACAGCCAACCAACTACTGCCAGCTGGGACCAGTGACAACAGCAGTGGTGGTGGTGGTAGTGTAGTAGTACCAGTTGTTGGTGTGGTAGTATCACTTATCATCATTATAATTATCATCATTATTGTCATCTTGATGTTACTGTAAGTCATTTCTTATCATTAACATTTTGTGCGTAAGTTTACCACCATTAAGGTATTACAAAAGAAGGTCTAAGCCACAAGACCGGAACATGACAAGTACCACTAATGGTATACCAATGAGTGAGAAAAATGCTAAGAAAGGTGCTGTACAGCCATCACGAGATTTACTAGAGGAAACACCAATCAGAGATGCATCTTTTAGTAAGCATAATCTTACAAATGGATAACTCATGTTGGATTTTAATGTGTCTGTCTTTTTAGCAATTTGTATAGAGTCTGATAAGATGGATACATCAGTTGGCCGGCCAACTACGTTATTCATTGAAATACCTGATCTTCACATACCGGAGGTTACATGGTTGAAAGATGGGAGACCAGTTAACCATCCAGTACTCCCAGATGGATCTCTGTTCATTATCAACACTGAGATCAGTGATCAGGGAAAATATACTGTGACTGTGTCAAGTGATGGAAATGTGGCCTCTGAGAATATTCAACTCACAGTACACAACCCTCGATTGCCTGTTGGTTAGAAGACAGAAAGTTTTGTCTCTAAGTGTTTATTGTATTGTTGTAGATAATTCTGAACTTAGCACAATTCAAGTAGAAGATTTTGCTGAACATGTCATCTTAATGAAAGATGAAGGAAATGCTGTAATTTCTGAGGAATTTGAATCGATAGTTGTTGATGCCCCCTTTACTCAACATGCTGGAAAAATGATTTGTAACAAGCCTAAGAATCGATATAAGAATATTTTACCCTGTGAGTCTATCTGCTGGTAAATGTACACTTATTACTAGTTTAATGATAGATGATCATTCTCGGGTGGTGTTAAGTCAACAAGACCAGCTCACTGGTAGTGACTATATTAATGCATCATTTGTTAATGTGGGCAAATAGTAGTTTACACCAGTCCAGTTACTTGTTATCATCATTTAGGGACATGGAAACTCCAGGGTGTATATTGCTGCACAAGGTCCACTCAAGAATACAGTTGCTGACTTTTGGAGGTTAATATGGGAGCAAAATGTAGCCACAGTTGTTATGGTGACCAGACTGGTGGAAGATGCTAAGGTGTGCACATAACACTTCAGCCATTTTTGTGTGTTTTGTATGAAAATCAGTCTTAAACTACTTAAAGCATTGTCATTGCATAATGTTCTGAATAAACTTTTGAACTATTTGTTACATAACACTGTTTATACATACAGTAAGGTACCTCACTGACATTCCTGAACATTCTCTCAATCCACAGAGTATCTAAAACTATAAGGAGTTTCTTTAGAAATAGCACCTCTTGACTGACTTTGGATTTGTTAACATTTTAGGGATGGTATATTTTGGTAGGAATTGCATGCACCATTACCTTAGCAATATGTCACACTTATGTGGTACTTATATTGGCTTGTAGATTAAATGTCAGCAATACTGGCCCAATGATGGCTCCAGTGTTTTTGGTACTATCAAAGTGACACTGCAGAAAGAGGAACAGTTAAGGAGCTATTGTGTTCGTCAACTTTCTATCACAAATGTAAGTTTATCTTGCCATGAACAAGTAGCTATTGGTAATTCATAATAGGTATCAAGCCTCAAGAGAGAGACTCGTGTTGTTCATCAGTTTCATTTTACAGCATGGCCTGATCATGGAGTACCAAAATATGGTACTGCTCTCTTAGAATTTCAAAAAAGAGTTGATAAACACTACATGGGAAAAAGTTCTAAACCAATGCTGGTACATTGCAGGTGAAAGAATTCTGTACTGTGTTTGTGAGTTTGTTCTAAAATTTCACATTCACTTCACAGTGCTGGTGTAGGTCGTACTGGAACATTTATAGCTATTAACAATGAGATACGACGTATAAAACAAGAGGGAGTGACTGACATTCATAGTTTTGTATGTCAGATGAGGTTCTGCAGAAACTTCATGGTACAGACACTGGTAAGTGTAATGACCACCTAGTTGACCTTATAACAGGTTACTTCATTGTCACTTTCTAGCCACAATACATGTTCATTCATATGGCTTTGTTGGAATACATTAATTGTGGGGATACCTCTATTGTTGCTCCAATCAACAATGTGCAAAATAAGATTGATGAACTGTCTACTCTCAATCCTAAGAAAGGCAAAACTGGATTTCAAATGCAGTTTGAGGTGTGTAGAAATATACTCCATATCATGTTGTTAAAGGTGTACACAATATTAGAAACTTGTTAGGAACAGTTCTAAGGAAAGTGATTTTACGTATGTTGCAGCGGTGTCATCTAAAAACAAGAGTAAAAATCGCTGTAAACAATTTTTGCCACGTAAGTGTGTGACAATTTTGTAATCATATATTTAGACATACATATAGCTGAATCTGCCAGAGTGATTGTGCCTCAATATGATGGAAGCTCGGATTACATAAACTTCTGCTTTGTCGATGTAAGTGTTAAACATTACATGCTCATGTCACGAGAAAGTTTGTATTTTCAAAAGGGCTACTACAAAAGTAAAGCATTTTTAGCTGGACCAGGACCCATGCAGTCAACTGCTACAGATTTCTGGACAATGGTGTGGGAGAAGAAATCTTATGCTATTGTAATGTTGGGCCAGATAAAAGAGAATGAAGCTGTAATTATCTTACCTTATGCTGACATATATATGTATATTGACTATTCTATTAGGAAGCTTCATTTAAGTATTGGCCAGTTGAGAACAAGAGTGTAGAGTTTGGCAGATTTTTAATTGAAACAATTTTAGAAGATGTTTGGGACAAAGACATAGTAAAGCGTACTTTTAAAGTCACTAATGTACACCAGGCAAGGAAACAGTTTTACCAAATCATTTTAAAACAAACTCTTCCCTACAGGATACTACAAGGACTATAACTCAATTACAGTATGTGGAATGGCCACAAGATTCTTGTCCCAATAGTCATACCCCAATAATTGATTTGATCAAAGTGTTGGAATATGTTCAACATGAAAACGGCAATGGACCGATTACTGTCCATTGCAGGTAACAATGAGTGATGTCGTGGTGCAATATAATATTTCATGTTATATAGTAATGGAGTTGGACGTTCTGGAACGTTCTGTGCTTTGGTGATCTGTATCAATCAGTTTAAACAAGAACAGATGGTGGATATGTTCCAAACTGTTCAAATAATGCGCTCCCAGAGGCCAGGATTAGTGGAGAATACGGTATGTGTTGTGTTGATAGCAAACAATATACTATAAGCACAGTAGTTACAAGTATTGTACACAATTATAAGTATCTGACATAATGTATAGTATCACTCACTCATTATATTCATAGCAACACATCTTTCTTTCAACTGTATGAATAACAACATTCTCTGGATAGAAATCATTACATGGGATGTTGTTTTTGTCCTCGTCTATAGTCAGACCATTCACCATAGTTCAGATTGTAAAAGTCTGTCACCCTACTGTATAATACTTAATGCAGTACTTCCAAACAGTCACTGACTGACATTTGTCATACATACATCTAGACTCAAACACATCTATTTGTACTGTAGTTGCATGTCATGCCTCTATACAAGGGAAAATATACCTACCAAACAAATTAAAATACTTACTGCATGCAGGCTAATGTCTTTAATGTTATAACACATGTTATTACTTCCACAGGAACAGTATGAGTTTATTTACAGAGCACTTGTGGCTGCAGTACAGAAACAATCTTCATAACTAACTAATTCTCATTGTAATAATGATAAACGCGGAATATAATTATACACAGCAAATGTAATCTAGCTGTGTTGTGTTATTTTTGTATTATTTGATTATGTGCATTGTGTATAGCAATCTGAGTATATGTACTAGTATGCATTGTGAAGTTAGTTATACTACAAGTGGTTATAAAACTAGTTAGAAACATTTAGAGTTGAAATGAAGGTACTTGGTTTACTATTTTTCCAATGTATATGTGCCATACATGCATAAAGTAGGGGCTACAACCTTCCTTGCCTCCCTTCTCTGCTGCCCCTGCTCCTCCCACACTCACACCTTATTGATTTACTGTATTTGTAAACCACAGTTGAAGACTGAAGACTCGTGCACTGGACTTACAACAAAGAGTTGACATTTTAAGGCTATAGTAGAAACATAATAATGTGCAAGTGCAGTGGAGAACCTGTCCTATCCATAATCCCAGTACCAGGTACTGGTGCCAATAAAGCCTTTGCCTTTTAATAATACTACTATTCAGGGGCAGATCCAGAGGGAGGTGCCTGAATATAACTTAAAACCAATGATTAGCTACTTGTTCATATCATATACCGTATATGTAGTTACATAGATAGCCATAGGGTTTATAACAAGGGGATTAACAAGGTATAACAAGGGGACTTTTTCATAGGGTTTAGTCTTGATTAGGAGAATACCAGTCTAGTACAATACCTCCGATGTGTGAATAGGAGTGTTCCTTGCTTTGTGTAGCAGAAATTATTGTGATACTCTAATAGAGTGCAGTAATGTTCATACATAATTATTAACTATTTGATTATGGGTTTTAATTAGCACATGGGCTTGCTGCGTGAGTTATGGCATCAGTGATAGAGATAAGTAGACAACCTGACCAGTGCCCTTGTTAGTTGCACACTCATGTTAATCAGACTTCTTTAGCATAATAATGTAACATCAACATTTAAATTGCAAAATGTAACATTTTATTGCTTAAATCTATTGCAAAAAGTAGAGCTGTGATTCCTGTGAATGAAGGGCACAACCTTTAAAAAAGCTTGGTTAAGAAGGTTAGGATATCAAAGGTGGTGATGCTGCATGGTAGCCAAAACAATAGTGGCTGCAATGATATCAGTTTATTCTGATGTGCTTATACAGTGCTCCCTCAATTATCTGACCCCCTTGGGACCAAGACATGTTCAGATCAAAATAGTTTGAATTCGAATAATCAAAGCCCATTCATTTACATACACAGCCCTGAAATACTCTAATAGAACATACATTTTATAAAATATCTAATAGAGAAGTCATTTCTACTGTTCGGACAACTAAAATGTTCCAATAATAGAAGTTTGAATTAGCAAGGGAGCACCGTAAATAAATTTGACTTTATTGCAAACATAACTTTGTGACTTTTCCACTACCTTTGATTTCCCAATTTTATAACTCTGGCTTTCTTGCCTTTTACTGCGCATGCTTTAATGTTATGGCAGGGAAATCATACATTTGTAAGCTCTGATATCTTAAAGGGTGCTTGTTTTGCTGAAACAAGTAAAAAGGAATTAAAATCAGTAGTCTTAGCAATTATTGAGTTATATGTTTGTTTGAGGGAATCAGGCTGTTAGAGTAACTTTAAGCTGTTACTGAGTTATGTTTGTGTACATGTGAAACTGTTAGCTAGTCATCAGTCAAAAATGTCCAAAAATGAAGTATAAAACCTTGTAGTAGTTTATTGTAAACATTCTGCATTGCACCAAATGAACTTTTGGGCATACCTAACCAACACTGACTGCATGCCAAGGTACTGTGGAGGTATTGTAAGAATGTACTGTATTATGCTTTGTTGTAAATTGACTTAATAAAGCGTGTGTTAGTTATGACAGTGTTTCTGAAGTGTACAAGAAGAAGGAGATTACTTAATCAATCAAGAAATTAATTTGAAGTGGAAAATCTCAAAGGTAGATGAATTGATTTAGCTCAAAATTGCCACCCTGAGGAATTAAATTATCACTACAAAAATGCTTTGTTTTAGTCCAACCAAGCCACAATTGCATTTGATTGTGCAGACCTTCCCACTATTACAACTCACCCCACCAGTCAGTTGACAACTGTTAGTATGAGTGTTACTCTGAATTGTGAGGGAATTGGTGGAGGATCAATTGCATATCAATGGACTAGGAGTATTAATGGAGGACAATGGAGTATTATTAGTAATAGTAATAACAGGAGATTTGTTGTGAGTAACTTACAAGAGTCACAACAGTACAGGTGTGTAGTGTCCAATGAAGCTGGTGGGACGAGATCAGATGTTGCTACTGTTACTGTTTTGAGTAAGTTGTCACCGGGTATACAATTAATTGTTTGCATGCATAGATTGAGAAATCACTACTCATCCTCAAGACAGACTAGTCCCAGTCTGTTCATCAGCGAGGGCTGCCGGAGAAATTAAGGGGTCCAAGGCAAAGAGTTGAAGTGGGGCCCCAGGAGCAAGGACTGAGGTTTCTATTCTGAATCACAACTTCACCCAAGTTGTAAGTTGAAGACCAACAACAACAAAAAAAGGTCATTACATGCTGACAATGACAATCGCTACCATGATTCCTTGGTCACGGTGCTTACCCTTGCTCTGGGACTTTACCTGTTCAGACACCCTGGCCCCATCTAATTTATCTACTTCTGCAAGTGGTACCAGCCGGCTGGCAAACTCTGCAGAGTCAGCTAAGTGCAGAAAGTATTCTTCTCTGATTCCATCATTTCACTTCTCCCCTTTATGTGTTGAGACCCTGGGTGCTTGGGGATCATGTGCACGCTCATTAGTGAGGCGGATAGGTTCCCAGGTGATGGAACAGTCTGGTGATAATAGGGCCACCCAATTTTTGATTCAGAAGGTTGCCATTGATGTTCAACGTGGCAATGCTGCTTCTGTAATGGCAACACTACCATCATCCCAGGACTGGGCAGAGTTAGCCTCTCTGCCCACTGTTTAAGTGTTTATTTATATTATCATTGTTAATATTAAAAAATAAAATAAAATCGCTACCCCTCACCAAACATACCATTAGGGAGAGGAAGTTTCCATAACACGGAGTTAGGATATTACTGTATACTACTGTACTCTAAATGATGCACATTTTTAGTAGCATTACACAGTTAGGCAGTTAACTCATTGGAGTGATTGGAGTGATCTGAGTGATAGGAGTGATCCGAGTGATCTGAGTGATTGGAGAGATCTGAGTGATTGGAGTGATCTGAGTGATTGAGGTGATCTGAGTGATTGGAGTGATCTGAGTGATTGGAGTAATCGGAGTGATCTGAGTGATTGGAGTGATCTGAGTGATTGGAGTGATCGGAGTGATTGGAGTGATTGGAGTAATCGGAGTGATCTGAGTGATTGGAGTGATTGGAGTGATCTGAGTGATTGGAGTGATCTGAGTGATTGGAGTGATTGGAGTGATGGGAGTGATCTGAGTGATGGGAGTGATCTGAGTGATTGGAGTGATTGGAGTGATCTGAGTGGTTGGAGTGATTGGAGTGATGGGAGTGATTTGAGTGATGGGAGTGATCTGAGTGATCGGAGTGATCTGAGTGATTGGAGTGATCGGAGTGATCTGAGTGATTGGAGTGATTGGAGTGATCTGAGTGATTGAAGTGATCGGAGTGATTGGAGTGATCTGAGTGATTGGAATGATCTGAGTGATTAGAGTGATGGGAGTGATTGGATCACTCAGATCACTCCAATCACTCCGATCACTCCAATCACTCAGATCACTCCAATCAATCAGATCACTCAGATCACTCCAATCACTCAGATCACTCCAATCACTCCAATCACTCACATCATTCAGATCACTCCAATTACTCTGATCACTCCAATCACTCCAATCACTCCAATCACTCCGATCACTCAGATCACTCCAATCACTCAGATCACTCCAATCACTCCAATCACTCACATCATTCAGACTCCAATCACTCAGATCACTCCAATCACTCCAATCACTCACATCATTCAGATCACTCCAATTACTCTGATCACTCCAATCACTCCAATCACTCCGATCACTCCAATCACTCAGATCACTCCAATCACTCAGATCACTCCAATCACTCAGATCACTCCTATCACTCAGATCACTCAGATCATTCCAATCACTCCATTCACTCAGATCACTCCAATCACTCAGATCACTCCAATCACACAGATCACTCCAATCACTCCGATCACTCCAATCACTCAGATCACTCCAATCACTCCAATCACTCCAATCACTCAGATCACTCAGATCACTCCAATCACTCCATTCACTCAGATCACTCCAATCACTCAGATCACTCCAATCACTCAGATCACTCCAATCACACTCCAATCACTCAGATCACTCCCATCACTCAAATCACTCCCATCACTCCAATCACTCCAACCACTCAGATCACTCCAATCACTCAGATCATTCCAATCACTCAGATCACTCAGATCATTCCAATCACTCCATTTACTCAGATTACTCCAATCACTCAGATCACTCCAATCACTCAGATCACTCCAATCACTCCGATCACTCCAATCACTCAGATCACTCTGATCACTCAGATCACTCCAATCACTCCATTCACTCAGATCACTCCGATCAATCCAATCACTCAGATCACTCCAATCACTCCATTCACTCAGATCACTCCGATCAATCCAATCACTCAGATCACTCCAATCACTCAGATCACTCCAATCACTCAGATCACTCCAATCACTCCAATCACTCAGATCACTCCAATCACTCAGATCACTCCAATCACTCAGATCACTCCTATCACTCAGATCACTCAGATCATTCCAATCACTCCAATCACTCAGATCACTCAGATCATTCCAATCACTCCATTCACTCAGATCACTCCAATCACTCAGATCACTCCAATCACACAGATCACTCCAATCACTCCAATCACTCCAATCACTCCAATCACTCCAATCACTCAGATCACTCAGATCACTCCAGTCACTCCATTCACTCAGATCACTCCAATCACTCAGATCACTCCAATCACACTCCAATCACTCAGATCACTCCCATCACTCAAATCACTCCCATCACTCCAATCACTCCAACCACTCAGATCACTCCAATCACTCAGATCATTCCAATCACTCCAATCACTCAGATCACTCAGATCATTCCAATCACTCCATTCACTCAGATTACTCCAATCACTCAGATCACTCCAATCACTCAGATCACTCCAATCACTCCGATCACTCCAATCACTCAGATCACTCCAACCACTCCATTCACTCAGATCACTCCGATCAATCCAATCACTCAGATCACTCCAATCACTCAGAT